>NW_017805379.1:2951012-2993841 GCF_001891065.2 Hippocampus comes
CCCCCCCCCCGCACCGCCAGCATGAATGTCAGAGTCACGCTCTCACTCGCAGTCCATCTGCCTCTCGCTGTCCGCGCGCCTCAGCGTCAACCCTGTCTTACCTCACCCGCTATCAGCGGAGTCCATTTAAAACGGCTCAGTGGGCTCACGGTGGAGGGAGGGGGGGTCGAGGGGCAGGTGAGTGGTATCCCAAAGATCAGGAAGGATCTCGGGGGAATATTGTGCGACTAACAGGAGCCTTGTGACCATTGCTTGGGCACAGTCACTGAGCAGACAGATGGAGCGCCAGGAGGCGTCGTGGTATAGTGAACCCTGATCCCCCCTGTCCCCCCCCCTGAAAAGACAGAGTTGGACCCTCGATAGGAATCCTTAAGCACCACACAGTCATTTCAACACAACCGTAATATGCGCACCGTAGCTCTTTATCACTGGACTCGACGTAAGTGTCAAGGGTAGGAAAGCAGGCGCTTTAAAGGGGCCGTGCGTCATTTCAGGTTCCAGAAACTGGCGTGGCCAGCGTTGCTTTTCAGATTTCGTGAGTGCTAATTCTGGCCACTGCTTATTATTTATGTCATTTTAACCCCATTTAATGCAACTATCTCTGTAATAACTCTGTAATAACCCTGTAATAATATACAGTATAGTAAGTTGATCCTCTAAATTGTCCCAAGGTGTGATTGTGAGTGTTTGGTTGTTCGTCTACGTGTGCCCTGCAGGTGGCTGGCAACCAGTTCAGGCTGTACCCCGCCTACTGCCCAAAGACAGCTTCACTTGTGCTGCTCCTTGTGATGTGTGTGCCTTAGCCACTTGGGGGCAGCATAAAACAAGGGGGGGGGGGGGGAGCGACCAGGCCGGCCTGTGATTTGTGAAAATTCGTGAATAATTGACGGCCATTGGCTAAAAAAAATCAAGAAGCATAAATCGGTCTTCACAGCGGACAAAGAATATATGCCTGTAAGTATTGTTATATGGTCTTGCTACATGTTGCGCAAGATTATTATAGTTATTAAAAATAATAATAAATGCAACAAGAATTGAAATAACATTTTCATAAAAATAATATAAAAACAAGAGCCTCTTCTGTGAATATTCACAAACGTTATCTGCCAGACTGCTGCTTGTTGTGAGTTGAGCTGAGTCACCTGCTGCCGTGTTTGCACTCGCAAGTCAAAGTAAAAAAACTCCAAAACAAAACATATTTTTCTTCGGGGGGGCTCATAAGTCGGGTCACTTTTATCTCGAGGCGCCACTGTATCGTATGTTTCATTTAATATATTGTGGCAAAGCGGCTTAGTTGCCAGCAAAGCCGTAACAAATGGAAGTGCAACACGTCCGCCTGTTCACCCGTGACACTCGCACCGGAGTCGTCCTTTACAAGAGCTAATGGCTTTGAATGCAGATGAGGCCGGATCGCGTCACGGGTCAACTGCTTCATGAAGTGCTGCCAAAACAAGCGGGGGTAGAGAAATGAAAACGACTCTCTTTACAGAACTGACAGCAAGGAAACAGCTCGTGCTAAAAGAGAAGAAGCAAAACTGAATGTAAACAGATGCGTCCGATGGAGCTTCTTTGGCTTGATTTTTTTTTTTTTTGTTTAGTTGTTTTGTTTTGTTTTCTTCCATGGCACGATGTGACTTCGAAAAGAAGGTCAGGGTAATGACGCAAGGCGGTTGTGCGAGAAGAAAGGAAATTGCTTTTTGTTTTTGGCAGATGAATACACTCGAGTGGAATAAATACATTGGCTAAAACAAAAAAAAAACAAATCCAGTACATTAAACAATAATAAGAAGAAGAAGAAGAATCATAAAATCAAAGCAAATCAACAAAACAAAAGCTGCAAAATAAATAACATATTAACAAATGACTATCAAATGTAAAAATGAATACAAAAAGAAAAATGAAACAAATAAAAAAATTATGAAAAAAATTAAAATAAAAAAAATTGTGAAAGAAACAAAAAGAAAAAAAAAAAAAAAGGAAAACGACTCCAATAATAATTGTGGATCCACAACACAGCAACAATTTTGGCTGGTTCTATAAAGCTGAAGGGGAAGGAGAATTATGTAAATATAAACAAGCCGAAATGAATGTTTTTTTTAAATGCATTTTCAAGACGTTTGGTTTGAAGCGGCCACTAGCTGAAATGGCTTAGTCCAGTCAAATCGTTCTTCGCCGCCCTCTTGTGGCACCCTGGTATTGAAGCACCACGTTGAAGTGAGTTGAAGAAATTCATTAGTTAATAGTTCTTTGCCACGTTCTCGTGGCATCATGAGAACACGGAACTATTTTGAAGTGGGTTGAGCAGTTCAATTTAGACAGAAATAGTGCTTTGCTTGCGTGTGGTGACATCGTCGTGTCAATGTTCAAGTGGCTGAATAGTTTTTTGGGGTCATCTTATGGCATCTTGGTATTAGGAACTATGTTGGGGTGAGTTGAATCGTTTCCTACAGCCAAAAATAACAGTTTGCCGCCGTCTGATAGTATCTTGAGATCAAGGACCTCAATCAAGTCAATGGAGGAGTTTCATTTAGACAAAAGTAGTGCTTGGTTCTGGCATTTCAGTGTCAAGCAACTCCGTGAAAGTGAGGTAAGGAGTTTCATTCGGACAAGAACAGTGCTTCACCGCCATTTCATGACCTTTTGGTGTCAAGGAGTTATGTGGAAGTTGGCCGAGAAGTTTCATTCAGACAAAAGTAGCATGCTACACCATCGACGCAACCGCAACCTGAGCCGTTTGCGCGCGGGCGCACACGAGGTGTCGGAGAGGCATTTTCCGCCAGCGTGACACGCTGACTGAGTAAAAATACAAATGAGACGCTTTCAGACATGCTGGGGCACAACTCAGTGAGCCAGCACTCTAATCAGAATGTGCGTGGAAATGATGACTTTCTTACTAATTAGCTCAGGTGCTTTGGGCACTCAATTATAATGAATGCAGAGGATGCTCCCTGCAACGTGGATTGCTCTCAATATTTCACTGTTTAACATGGAGAGGCGGTGAATTTCGTCGCTTTATCAGGCTGGCAAACGTCTTCAATTTACCACAGGAGGGTAGTGATGACACAGGGAAAAGGGTGACAATAACCATAGAACTGGAAATGATCACGTGAAGAAAATGCCTCCAGCAACATGCCATATTATTCGTCTGTCTGTGCCAACTGTATTGATGGGGAAACGGAACAATATTGTAAAGTGAGAGAAATATACTCTTGTAAATCACCGTAAATTTACAGACATGTATTAGAGTATAGTCAGTGAGGTGGAAATGAGGTGGTACAAATCGGCACCACCGATTGATCATGCTCAGTGTGGGATGCTCGTGTTACAATTGGCTCTTATTTCAGATGAACGCTCTCTGCGTTAAAGAAAAAAAAAAGTCTTTCCGTTTTTTATTTTGAGGTCATCATGACAAAGAATCAAAAAAAAAAAAAAAAAAAAAAAAAAAAAGCATTGCTCAAGTATTATGAGCCACATCATGGTCATCCAGGATGTTGTTTGTGGGCAGCCAGCACTCATCCACCGCCCCCCTTCCCCATGCCATTATCCCGCTATTGTTAATGATAATGTCACAACTGAAGGCTGTCGTCTCGTATGTGTGTGTGTGTGTGTGTGTGTGTGTGTGTGTGTGTGTGCGTGTGTGTGTGTGTGTGTGACCCAGCGGCGTCCCTACTGGTCCGGAGCAGGGATAACACCCCCTCGGAGGAACCGCTCATTAATCATCCCATTGAAAGCCGTACGGAATGCTAGCGATCCGCCCTTCCTTTCTTCCTTCCTCCTTCGTCCCCTTCCTCATCTTCTTCCTCGGCCACGCAGCGTAATGGGGTCACTGCACCCATTTAATAGGAAGGATGGTGACGTTGTGTGCGCGCGGGTGTGTGTGCGACAAAGAGAGAGATTAAATAATAAGTAACAAAGTGGGAAGGACAGTGGAGTAGGCAGCGGTAATAAAAGGAGGGAGGAAATAATTACAGAGGGGGAGGTGTTTAAAAAGTGTGGCGAAGACGATGGAGTCATGGAGGGTTAGTAAAGAAGGAGGGGCTTGTCAAAAAAATAAAAATAAAATAACATTGCCTCCGCCACTCTTGGGTAACAGAACCGCTACACAGGTGAAAATTGTTAGCCTGTGTGCTAATGGAGTTTGCCATTGTATGTTAGCATTCAGGTAACGGAAGCTATCTGCTTTCAACACAAAGTCATTCTCTTCAAATTTGTTTTGTATGACAGCTGAAGTTGGGAGTAAACAGCTCCTAGCCTCTTTTTTGGAGAACATTTACTCATTATTATCTGTAAAGCTTCCGCTTGTTGTGAAGTGAGTTGAGTCACCTGCCACAATACAGCCACTGTCATTGGAACGCAAGCTAACTCGTAGCGCTCTGGATTTTTTTTTTTTTTTTTTAAACTTTCAAAGCTGTGTGAGCTCATTTGTAGGAGAAAGGAATATAGATTAGGTCCTGCGAGGCTTTTGAGGATTTGGGGGGCATTAAGCATAATGGATTTCATGTTGGCCTTTCTTTCTCGTCGCCCCCTTGTTGGAGAGAAGTTCTCGGAGACATTGGGCGTCAGGAAGTTAACCGTCGTTCCGTCACGCTCGCTGCTTTCTGTGATGAGCCGAGGCCTACCAAAAAAAACAAAAAAAAAAAACAAAAAAAAAAAAACCAAACCTAACAACACAAAAAAAAAAATCTTTGTCAAATAAAATATAGCTATGCTGCTGTTAGCATGGTAGCGGCTAAAGCTATGCGGTTCGGCAGCATCGTCATTCAACCGTCTCAAAACATACCCGTGTGTTTCAAACAAATGACTTAATTTTCATACTTAATCCGACTAAACTGCACGACAAATGGGCTGCGCGGTAAAAGTGTGTTGACAGATTCAGGATGATTGACTTGTCTGTCAGCAGTTGTTGTTCATTTAAATGCGTTCTCTGCATTTGAATGAGGATTAATTAAGGGCGGAACACGCTGTGAAGCCAACAAGGACGCACTGTTGCTGATAGTGTGAGCATGTTGTTCCGGTTGTTAACTATTCAGTCCAAGAAAAACTATCTTGAGAATGTTCCTCGAGTTATGCTTCATAAAACTATTGATTGCTTCACAGGAAGAACTTCAAACACAATTTAAAAAGCACACAAAATTACAGAATAGGTAGAGCTGTCGATCTCAAAGGCAGTTTTACTTCGCAACTATCGATCATAAGTATCCGTGCAAAAATGCCTCAATAGGCCATTCCTGAAAAATCACAGGAAGTCAGCTATTTTGGTTTGAAAAGGCCATTTTAGGTTCACTTCACCTCCATTGCATCCAAGCAGAATTAAAATGAAAAATCTGCCCTTAAAGGCAGTTTAAATATGTCACTTTTAGCAACTTTAAATTTGGTAGGCATGTCTATGATGATACGACACACAAAAAGGTATCAAGAATCCATGTTTGAAAAAAAAAAATGCAGGAAGTCAGCCATTTTGTTTCGTAGAAGCCATTTTAGGCCCAGTTAGCTCAATTGCACATATGAAGTCGTCAATGCCAGTTTTACTTAGCAACATGAACCTTAGTCGACATCATAGGTGGACACGCAAAAAAAGTCTCTAGGAGCCGTTTCTGGAAAAAATAAAATAAAAGAAAAATACAGGAAGTCAGACATTTTGGTTTTAAGAGGCCATTTTAGACTCATCTGGCGCAATTGCACTCGCAACAGGTTTTTGTTTAAATTCAATCCACAAAACCAATTTTAATCAACATGACATTTGTTATGTGTGTCTATCATAAGGAGACCTGCGAAAAAGTCTCAAAAAGCCATTTCTGGAAAAGAAAAGAAACTCACAGCACTCAGCCACTTTGATTTGAAAAGGTCATTTGGGGCTCAGTTGCTCTTGATTGAACTGAACTAGATTTTTGTTTAAATGAAGCCCTCAAAGCCAATTTCATTGAGCAGCATCCTTATCATAAACCCACAAAAAAAAAGTCTCAACAACCCATGTGTGAAAGCGATGGCATTTTAGCCTCAACTGGCTCAATTGCACCCAACTAGAATAGAAAAACAAATCAGCCCGTAAAATCCACTTTTACTCAGTACCATTTGGTAGGCATGTCGATCACGAGTACACCAACAAAAATGTCTCCAAAAGCCATGTTGAAAACACGCAAGAAGTCTGCCATTCTGCTTTGAAATGGCTAATTATGTCTAATTGCGACCGAGTTTGACCCACACAGATAACGCTTAAGGGTGGCAATTTGATCCTTTCAATTTGAATCTTTCAAATTGTCATCACTCCGTTCCACAAGGTCAGATCGCGACCAAGCGTCTTTTGTGTAAGATTGATGTTCTTAGAGATCATCGTTGTGACCTAAGAGCGGGTCCGGCATGCCGTTGTTCGTCTCTCTCTTTGAGCACCAGCTGTCACTTTTCGTCATCGGAGCAATTAGTGATGACAAAGTACAAATTTTGTCTCAGCCCTCATGAGTTCATGCGCATATGTATGAGGGAGCATGTTTGACATTTAAAATGAAACCCTGAAGGCACAGCGCTGACATAATGCTTTATGACAAACAGCCAGGGACCCTTTCTGTGTTCCACCCACATGCCTCCTCTTGGCTGTGTATACTGTCAAAAGACAAAAACAATATTTTCCAAAATGAAGCCTTTTATCTGTGGAGGGCTCTCTTCTGACAGAGCCACAAAAAAAAAAAAAAAAAAAAATCAGGGTCGTCGTGTTCAACCTTGACAACGTCGGTGCCATCAAGGCAGCAGGCAAAAAAAAAAACAAAAAAAAAAACGCGCACAAAAACTTGGGAGAAGTGATCACTAAATCAAGTGTGAAGTGACGCTTGCTTCAGCGGTTTGATTCAATAAAAGCGCCGGCGTAAAAGTACAAAGAGGTCCCGGCGCTTCCCCCCCCACTCATAAATCACACACACACACACACACACACACATACACACAAAAAAGATACAGTGCGTTATCTGCCTCCCCACCCTCGTCGCATAAACATGTTGTTCCAAAACACGGCGGCTTAAATGTCATCATAAATGAAGTGCGACGTCGACTTTCAGCTCTCCCTGCTAAAATTCGGAACGGGGTGATGGGAGACGCGCAAAAGCGTCCACCGGGCCACCCAGTGCTGAGGCAGCTTCTAATCCGCCTCTCCCGCCTCGCTACTGACAGCACGGGAAAACAAGCCTCGAGCTCACCGATCCTAATTTAGCTCCACGGACACGGTAGAGCTGCGATATCCATATTGTGATTTGTAGTATCGTTTAGGGATGGCGAAAAATATCAATACTGTGATGTACTGTATCGTTTAAGAATGAGGTGGGGGAGGGGGGGATCCATGTGTCGTGTTTTAGCGGTGTAATAACAGATTTGAAGTTGCATTGTAACATTCGACGAGGGTAAAACATCACTCCGGGTGCGAATCGTACTTATTCTACCACCGCTACTCGAAGCGACTCTGTCAGATGCTCTAATATTACCCTTTATTGATGGAAGATAAAGAATCTATGCCCGAGGGTGATGACATGTATTGCTCCGCCGTTTCTGTTCACTTATATCTTACTTCCAAAACCGTGACTGTCCAGGCTAACTGTTAGCGTAGCAATGGTGATTTACATTCATTGTTTGCGCGAGGCTTTCCTTAAAGCCCGCATCTCACTGAAGGTTTGCCACGATTGTTTTTCACTTTTTGGCAACCTTTAACGAACCCCCAACAAAAATAATAATAATAATAATAGTAGTATTCGCAACATTCGCTAATACTCGCAAGGTCTTTCCCACTCAGTGAGATGCCACCTTGAGGGAAAATTGTGTGTGTGAAAATTGTAGTCACTCTAAACACAGCCCACACCACAGGATAATCACTCAGTATAATCTGTTTTATTTTGTCACTCCTCGCACACCCCACACGACAGCATAATCGAGCGAGATGGGGTTTTTTTTTTTGTTTTTTGTATTAGCTCTTAACACACCACAGGATAATCACTCAAAGAGAGAGAGAGAGAGAGAGAGTGCAAGAGAGCGAGAGGCAGACACCATAGGATAATCACTCTGAATAATCTGTCAGACACATCCGTCATATCGGGCTTTTGCTGACTTTGATAGAAGGGAGTGGGATAAAAAAATACTCAAATGAAGTATATGTGTACCCCCTTGCTTTTGTCATTGTCAATTTCTTGGTGGTAGAATCACTCTTAACACACCCCGACACTACAGGCCGTTATCTGTATATGTGTACAGGATGTGTACCCCCCTTGCTTTTGTCATTGTCAATTTCTTGGCGGTAGAATCACTCTTAACACACCCCGACACTACAGGATAATCATTGAAGATCTTTGCGAAACATCACACCACATTGGGCCTTTCTGTGCTGACTTTGATCAGAAGTTGGGGACTAAAATTAGGCCTGTCTGTCTTTGTGTTTGTAAATCTCCCGTCGCGCCGACTCCCGAGGTTTCCCAAGCCCCTTTTAGTTTTCGTGTCACCTTGTGTTGATCAGCTAATGAATAAAGGTGATTTTGTACTTGTTTCTGCATCCGAGTGCCCCATCTCATTTGGATTTTGGGCGTTTGATCTCATACACCATTTTGCAAATGTGCTGAGTGTCCTCGGAGGAGGAAATTGGAAAAGCAGAAGAAAAAGGAAAAAAAAAAATCCTATTTGAGAGGACGTATTCGCTTCAGGTGCTTGATCAGCAGCTCATGCGCTTTACGCTTTTCCTCCTGATTTCAGCCAGACAACCCGCGCGAATCGGCAGGACACGTTTCGAGCGAAGCGCGTGGCGTCAAAATCCCAAACGGCAAGGAAGGGAAACTTTGAAAGGCCGCCGCAGCTGTCTTCGTCGTCGTCGTCGCCGTCCGTTCTCCCGTTTGAAACGTCAGCCCGGACCCGCCCCCCCCTGCCGTCTTAGCGTCGGCCCTCCGGCTTACAAGTGACACGCCGACAGACGTGCATCAGCTTACCGGAATAAACACCTTCACACAGCTGCCATTTTGTGTTCGACAAACAGCTCCATGGTTTTTTTTTTTGTTTGTTTTTTTATGCACACAATGCGAGGTACGTATGGAGTCGTTTTGTCTCAATTTTTCTACATCTACAGCTCGTTAAGACATAGTTTGTAATTTCGTGGATGTTTTTTTTTTAATCCTTTTAAAGCGAGATCAGTTTTTTTGTATAAAATATCCTTTCATTTGTATTTTTTTAACCTTTCAAATTTTAGTTTGTCTGAAGAATGAAGACACATAAGAATGACATTTTTTGTAGAAAATAAAAAAAAGTATCTATAAACACAACCCACACCACATGATAATCGCTCAAGAACAACTTTAACTTTCGGGCCTTGAGGAAAACTACTCAAATTAGGCTCAGTGAGCCCAGTTTCCATCACCGTTAAGCTCAGGGAGGAAAATGTCACTCTTAATTGACGCGACACCACATGATAATCAATGATCATCACAGATTTTTTTTTTTTTCACTCAACACGATCACTCAGCACACCCCAGGCAACCAGATAATCTCCCAGAATTTTCTTTTAGACTCATCTGACACTCAAGTGTTTGTTGACTTTAAGCATAATGCAAGAAAAATCCGACCCGCTTATTGGGATGTGTTTACCCAGCTTCAGTCGATGTCAAGCTCACGTCAGAGAATATCACTGGTAACACACCCCACACCACAAGATCGTCGTTTCACCAATATTACTCTGGATATGCCCCACCACGGGATAATCCTTCACCATAACATTCCTTAAAAACTCATTCTGAGCACATCCCACACCACAGGATAATCGCTCGGGATCACCTTTTTGAAAACATGAGCACACGCCAGGCGTAATTGCTCAGGATGATCTTTTAGAACCATCTCACATTCAAGCCTTTGGCAACTTTGAGCTGAAGCATCATCAATACATAAATAAATCACTTTCAACACAAAACGCCACGCCATGTGATAATCACCCAGGATAATATATATATATATATATATATAGATATATAGATATATAGATATATAGATATAGATCCAGTGCTGGGTGAGCAATTTCACCCATTTGGGTTCCTTTTGACCCAGCAGTTTTAAGAGTGCACCTACAGAAGCTTGTCTTCCGCCTCTTCTGCCCGGCGCAAATTAACGAGTCCTCGGGCAGCCCTAAGCCAGCAAACGCCGGCTCGCTGATCTCTCTCCTCCCTTTTCATCTCCTCCTCACTCAAATCTCTTCGTATCCTCTTTAGTCTACCTTCTTATCATCCTCCTCCTTCCTCTCTCATTCTGTGTGTGTGTGTGTGTGTGTGTGTGTGTGTGTGTGTGTGTGTGTGTGTGTGTGTGTGTGTGTTGTGTGTGTGTGTTTCCCCCTCATGCTAATGTTGCCCACAGAGCGATGGTCCCCGCTACTGCAATGCAGAGGCCATTACACTATTGTGCTTGTTTACCGGCGCGTCCGTGCGGCGGTGCCGATACAAGAATGTAAATGTTTGCGTGAGGGATGACCCCGCTGCGCACGGCCGCCGTTTGTCATACCCGCCCGACACCGAAAGCCTCTGCAGCGATGCACCACCGCCGCTTGGAAAATCGAGCTGAAGACATTGAGTACCGTGCATTCGCGTTCCAGGGGCAAAAAGGATGAAGCGCGGGTTTATGGGGAAGGGGGCCACAAATATAGATTTTGCCATGGATAGTAACTTCCTGGGGTGGAATGAAATACAGGCATCGTAATGAATCGTTCAGGGGTGCGACAAAAAAATCGAAACGTGATATACAGTATCAGTTAGGTGGTGTGACATAATGTCGATATTGTGACACAGTCGGGCCTTGATGGGGTTTTTTTCCCCGCAGAAGATAAAGAATGTATGCCTGTGAGTTTTGTGATATTGTCTTTCTACATGTGTTGCCCCACATTTTGTGTTCAGAGATCCATTGCTTAAGGGATACTTGCGACTATGGATACGAGTATTGATGCTAAGTGTTAGCCCATTAATGTTTCATTACCTTTTAGCAGGCGGCGGGCATTCTCAAGGTAAAGGTGTTTGGCTGTTTGAAATACACAAAGTGTCATTCCCTTTGTTTTATGTTTACTTTGACGTTGAACTTTACGTGCAACAAATAACATTAAACCTCTTTTTGAAGAATTGTTCACAATTTTGTTTTTCGTGGAAAGCCTACTTTGAATTAATTTGGCGACTTTGGAATATGTTGTTTTTCGCCTGATACATTTCAGTTAGCGTCAATAACATGATGATTTTAAATGCGTTATCGTGCAGAGTGGTACGATCTTACGTTAAGGTTCGAAACAGTCATTTGGAAATTGTCCTTCTTTTACTGTCTGTCGCCCAGAAGTGACAAGAATGCTGCAGTACTAAAATATATTTTTTAAAAAAAGCCCATAAGAGTACTTATTGCGATCTTTGGTTTTTCTGTTATCTCACACTCACCAATTAAAAAAAAGAAACGAAATCTGATCCTAAAACTAATAAAAACGAAACTAAAATGAACCATTGAAGTTATATTCCAATTCTTTCCGATGGGGAGGCAGTTTGGGAACGTAAACGAATCGAAAGGAGCAGATAGACAGAAACAATCTACTGTGCAAAATGTTTGAATGAGTATCCTTGTCTAATTGTCCAGAATGTCTTACCCAGAGTCACATTTTCCCTGTTACCAAGCGGCATTGGGGCGGCTGGAGGACGATCAGGATACAACTTGATGCGCAGTCCCTCCTTGCCCGTTTGAAGACGAAACACTCTTTCATCCTCCACTCGGCCAGATGAAGGATTTTTCTTCTTGCTCTTTCTTTTTTTTTTTTTCTTGGTGTTCAAGTTGGGTTTGTAAACATGTCACATGTCAATCTCATCTTTCCCAGGCCTTCAGAATCACAAATTTGTATTTCATGCACAATTAGTGCATATTTAGTGCACGCTTTATACCTTATATATATCATTTGTATATTCCGCCTACAATTTCAAATTTTGTGGACATAATTTAGTATTTCAATGGCCCCAACGGAGTGTTTCATGAATATGTTTACATTGATTGTGATATTTAGTTTTTGTAGGAGTGGATGAGATCACTGCGTTGTGGTCTCATGTTAGTATTTTGTGCGCGCATTATTCATACTTTGTGCCCACACGAGTTTTAAACCCACTAATTTGCATATTGTGGCCACAATTTCGTATTTCATAGCCCCTAAATGAGCACTTCATGGCCATGTCAGATTATGGTTACAAATGATTGTGTTGTGGCCACAACAGTAGTTGTTTTTTATTTTTTTATTTTCATGGCCACAAATTCAGGTTTTGAACTAATTGGATTCAGTGTCAATGATGGAAAGTGTTTTCCCATGAATGGTATTAGTTAATGAGGATTGTGTGGGCACTATATCAGTCTTTAAACTTTATTTACATTATACCTGTTTCGTCGCCACAAATTAGCGTGTTGTGCACCTTATGGCTGCAGTGACAAAATGTTTACTCATAAATGATGTTCAATGCACAAATGTGAACAGTCGACTGTGGCCCCAAATGAGTGTTCGGTGAGCCCATTTGACCTATTTTGTGGGTACAAAGTAATATATTGTTGACGCATAGTCGCAGTTTGTGCACATCTTACATCTTTATCGTGGACACAAGGGAAAAAAAAACCAATTCCCATGTCATGTCGGAGCAAGTCCAGTCGCAATATAAAAGAGCAGCGAGTGTTAAAAATCCAGCCAGGCTGCTATAATTGGGCGTTTGTTGCTCTTACCGCTGTTGAGTTGTAAGCGGATGCCTTTGTCTTTCCGGACAACGGATGCCGATGCGGCGCGCCCCAACGACAGAGCTTTAGAGGATTAAGGCCGAGGCGGTGGTGCCGCAAACTCGCTCGCTCGGTTGGCCGCCACGCGTAAAAGAAAAAAAAAAAAACCCACACACACACACAAACGCAACGACAAAGACCTGCTGAGCACACACAAACAAGGGCCCATGCACGCATGCAGTGTGCGAACGCTGTAAGTGAGGAGGCGTCTGAAGAGAGGCACTCATTTGAAGGGGAACAACGTACAGGTGTGGAAGAACTCCAACAGCATCGAGACAAACTTCTATAACACCCTCGACACTAAGACTGTATCGAAAGGAGCATCTAGAATAGCAACTAACACAGTCCATAGAGGAGCGTGAGGAGAAACACCTCTGGCAGCAACAAATACAAATGTCAAGCGGAGCATCGAGAAAAACAAAACAGCATCAAACGGTATCTGGAGGAGCTGCTTTGGAAACATCTAGAACCGCGGTCGAGTATGTAGGGCTGCAATTTAGAATCTAAACGATCTGAATAAAATATCTAGAAAGAAACAGGTAGAATAGTCCAGAGAAACATCTGGACCAGGGGTTGCCAAGCCAAAATGTTGAAAGAGCCTTATTGGACCAAAAAAAAACAACAACAAAAAAACATACTTTTGGAGCAGCAAAAAATTAAAAAGCCTTATAAGGAAGGCAACAGGAGGTAGAACAACACCTGGAGTATATGGTATCTAGAGGAGCATCTCGACTAGCACCTTACACTGAAACAAAACGGCCCCTAACACAGCATCAAGATGAGCATCGAGAAGAGTAACTAACAGTACCTACGAACTTAAACAACAGTTGGGAAAGCATCCAGGACAGCAGCGAACACAGCACCCGAGAATCACACAGACATATTCGGTAGAGGTCCCTCTTAGCCAATGGGATGCCATGATGATGCTCGGTAATAGCCAATGGCAGAGCAGCTACAAGTATGTTGCGTTCAGGAAACTCGGAGCTGCGACAAGCAGCCCTTACTGTATTTTTACCTTTCCTATCTTGACATTTCTTTCGTAACAAAAGGCGATATTTTCCCGTTGAGGCGTTTCGTAACTTGAATGTTTCGTAACTTAAATGTTTCGTATGAAGAGACATTCGTAACTAAAGGTACCACGGCATCATATATTTTGTTGTTCGACTTCTTCCATTCATAACTTTGCTGCTGTGAATTGGGAATTTCTCCATTGCGAGACTGATAAAGGTTTTCTTATCTTTTCTTATCTTATAAACGCGCTAACATATAGGCTGGCATCTAGAAAGGCATCAAGAGCGACGGCATGGATGATATCGTGGAGCGGCGCTTTGAAAAGTGGCAGCAGGTGGAGCGTGAGAATCAAAAGCGACAGCCTGGAGGACGCCGTCTCCAAGGACCTCGAGAGTGATCGTATGTACAGCAAGCATCTAGAAAAACGTCCAGAGCGATAGCGTCGAGCACCTGAGCGGCGAGGCTGCGCTTGACAGCCTTTGTAAACCAAGCCAGAGGAAAGTCAAGGCAAAAAAAAAATAAATAAATAAATAAAAAAAGGGAAAATATGAGAGAGCGAGGAGAGAGAGCAAATCAAAGGCAGAGAGAGAAGAAAGACATAAGAACGTGTATGGTTAAAAAAAAATCGATCAGAGAAAGAGAGGGAGACGCAGGACCTTGGCGGGAGGCCCGAACTACCTTCCGCTTACGTTTCCGCAAGTAGATTGCATTCAACAAGTTGAGATGACACAGTTTGAAGAAGGGGGGGGGGGGGGGGGGGAAGCGCACAAGAAGACCTCTGAAACTGATGCAAAATCGATGCCTCCAGTCAAGAGAGTAACATGATCCCTGACAACAACAACAAAACAAAGTTGGGAGGAAAATAAATTCTGAAGCGTCTTCGTTCATTTGGGGATTCTGCCTCGGAAACGGTGGAACTCCGGGACAAAATGGAATGTTTTGAAAACAGTTGGAAGTAAAATGTGGATGATGTCCAACTGTAAATTGTTTGCATGACATTGTGAGAACGGTCTCCAAGAACGTGCTGGATTTTTGATGCTGGGATGGTTCGAATCGGTTGAGCAATGTGTTTTTCGAAGAGGGCCATCTCTTAAAATGTCTCCATTCGTTCGGGAATTTTGCACTGGAAACGTGCGGGAATTTTGATCGTGTGAAAATTGGTTCCCCAGATGTCATGAGTGAGCTGAACATTTTTCAGTTTGAATTCGTCAAGAAATGTGGAAGGACGAGGGCAAATGGTCAGAAGTCTCCATTAATGTGAGCGTCCTTGTAAAATGTGAAAACAAGTTTGAATGGCTTCAGATTGATTTTTTTTTTTTTAGGTCAATGCTATCGTGATGATCGAGTCGACTTTGTCTAATGCACAGGTATCAAAGTCAAGGCCCGGGGGCCAGATCTGTCCCGCCACATCATTTTATGTGGCCCGCGAAAGCAAATCAAGCACGTCAAGTTCCATGATGCTCGGTAAAGTCTGAACCAAAATTTCAAATTGTCATATGTAATCCATAACCACATATGATATTGCAACTATTTTCTCATTACCAAACATCTTACGACATTAATGTAAACAATGTTGAAACAAGTCATTATTCTTGACTTTTGATTTTAAAACTACCGTAGATGTCCATCAACTTGTTGTGCGCTGTGTATGTAATGTGGAGGGGATTAAACATTTATATGGTTTCCCAAAATTCATAACGGCCCTCCAAGGGAATCGTAACTACAATGTGGACCGCGACAAAAATGAGTGTGACACCCCTGGTCTAATCCATGATGCTCATGTTTTTTTTCCAGTCGCCATGACAACCTCCAAAAACACCCCCCCCCACCGCACCACCACCTAGAGTATAAAATAATGGTATATATTTGGAAAAAAAATAAATACAGGCGGACATATGCTTTACTATACTGTATTGTAGCCAACCTGCGCTTGTGCGATGTGAATTATTGTTTTTTTTTTTTTGGGGGGGGTCGTATTATACACGGGTGTGTGTTATTCACGGGATTTTACAGTACATCAAATCTGGTGAATTTTGCCATATGTGGAAATTCTGGGGAAAAGCGAGAATTTGATGGACTGTGAGAAAGAGGCGCTGGGGGTTGAAAGCGGTCACACAGTGGCGTTCACGTAGCACCCTTTATTGTACTTGTCGGGTCGGCAGGAAGAAGAAGAAGAAGAAGAAGAAGAAGGCGTCTGAAGCAGATGCAGAATCATATTATACAGTCAAGATCGCAACGTGATCCCTTACAACAACCCCCCCGAAAAAGAAAAAAAAAAAGAATAAATATACTCACAACTGCATCTAATATTTGTAGGAGATGGGCACATAAAAAGGTACCTTGGTAAAAGATAATCATTGATAGCTGATAAGTTTTGTCCTTTTTTTTTTTTTTTGTCTTTTTGTTTTCAACAAAAGTCCGGCGTTTGGTCCATCTTTTGAAGAGAAAAGAAAACCGTCATGAAAACGTGGAGCCGGGGTCCTTGAAGATTGCTCCAATTAATGCGCCACCGCAGTGTCCTTCCACTATAGGCCGGCATTCAAAATCAACTCAAGTAGTCACGAGAAAATGCCACGTGGGTAAAAATGGCGTGTGAATGCTAAAGAGCTGATGCTGAACCCAATGCAAGGCTGTGGTCCGTTACGAAATGTAGGAAATGAATTCAATACTTGGATAAAAATGACAGGAATAAAATAAAATGCTGCATTTCTTAAAAATCCAGTGGGACTGGACTTGATCCTTGCAGTTGCAATTACACATATAATAAGATGGCAACCTGGTTGGATAAAGTGCTGAGACTGTTTTGATTGAGAAATTATGAAATGCTAATCTACTAGCAGTTGCTATGCTAACAAGTGGCAAGTGGTAACTTTGAATTACAATCTTTGGATGAAAAGCGCTTTGTCAATAAAATTTTGCTTGCCTAAAGTACTGGGGAAAGTTTATTTGGAATGTTAAAAATGATTCAGTGCAATTGTTAAATGTCTATATTCAATTGTGGTTTTGTTTTGGAAAATGTGGAACAGCCCAAAATTTGAGGGATGTGTAAAAATAGATGCTGGAATGGTTTGAATGTTGAAGGTCGAGAAAAGAATTAAGAAGGTTAAATTTGGGAAGCAAAGCGCAGCCAGTTTTAGATTTCTCAACATTTTTCACAAATCGAAAAATTGAAATGAATGACTTGAATGTTTTGACGTTGGAAGGGTTTGAATCGATAGAGAACTGAGGAAGGACTTTTAGGATCTTGCCGTGGCGTGTTGCAAAAATTTGATATTTGGGGGTGGGCTGTGTAAAATAGATTCCAAGATGTCCTTAAAGGCGGCAATCATTTTTACATTGTCACGGTTTGCATTGGTCGAGAAATATGGAAGGATTGTGTGCATTTGTCATATGTTAGCCTAAATTTGGGATCTTTGCAAGGGTCGAGGTGGAATAATGAACTCTTCAGCATTCACACAATAACGATAATAACAATGATAACATCATCATCGCTCTACTTTGCTGCCTAATTCAACTTGGAAATGAATTTAATGGCATGAAAGAATATGAACAATTCCAATCGTATTTTTTGGGATCCTCCACCCCCACTCCTCCTCCTCCTCCACTCTGATTGGTCATCCCATCCATCCTGTCGAAGTTTAGATAAATAGATCTGTATTCATTAGAAAAATAAGCATTGACCACACTTGCTGGCTGCTCGTCGCTAAGGCACTTTTAGCAGTTTTTATTTTGTCCCCCCCCCCCCCCCCCTCACCCGACTCTCCCGCTTTTGATGTTGCGAAGTGCCGCCACTGGCATGAAAACCTTTCAACGCCCCCGCAACCAAAGCGTAGCTCGAGTCATCCCTCCGGGCGGAGATCCGTGAAACCGGTAATCCTCGCCGAAACGAGTAGTACGCGGGGCAAATAAAGTGACCCAGCTTGTTATCCAGGAATAGTTTGTAGCGCAATCCCCCGCCGGGGCTCCTCACCAGCATCTGTACAGGACCTCCAGAGAGGGGGTAGGCAGCTAAAACTGGTACGAGCGGTCCAATACTTCCATGTAGTCCGGCGTGGTCATCAACCGAGCGCCCTGATCGCTTCCCTGCTCGCCCCCGGCGGAGGCCGTGGCAGCCGCCAGCGTCTGGAGCTCGCCGGAGGAGGCGGCGTCCTGCAGCTGGGTGTCCTGCGGGTGAGGGTAGCGGGGCGGCGGCCTGGCGTACCTGTCCGGCAGGTCCCGGAACTCCAGGGCGGGAAGTCTGAAGAGGCAGTCCACCAATTCTACCTTGGGCGTGGGGCCCTGGCTGTCGATGACAGTGGGGCACAGGATGCCGTTCTCATGGAGGCCCGGCGCAAGCGGTCCCATGGCCCCGGCCACGGTGCTGATGGGTGACGAAGTCACCTGGAGGGTCCATTCACGGTCTTTTTCGGCCGCTGAGCGGTACCCGCCGGACACCCTGCCTTTCTGCTCCTCGGGGTCGGGGCTTTTGGGCACCGAGATGGTGTCGTAGACGTGGTTATGTTGGGGCGGCGCCTCGGTCAGGCCGTGGTGGTGGTGGTGGTGGTGATGGTGGTGGTGCGTCCCTTCAGAGAAGATCCCACACTCCATTTGGATGCCGGCCAGGTCCACCTCGCCCTGGCGACGGAACGGCAACTTGTCGCGCCGCCGAAGAGTGTACGCGATGAGCGCCGCCCCCGCGAAGAATGCCGACACGAACAGAACCAGAAGGCTGAGAACCAGAACCGAGAGCGGTATGGAGTCCTTCCCGGGTGGGTTCAGGGGACCCGGCTCCGGGTCGGGGTGGCCGAGCGCCAAGCCGCCGTCGGGTGCGGATGAGGTGGCCGCTCGCTGCTCGCGGTCCTCCTGCGGCTTCAGCTCCGGGCACAGCAGCTCCATGGAGAGTGAGCGCAGGTCCACGCCTTTGTTTTTTTCTGGGGAGTGGCACACCACCTCGCCCATCACCACCACAGCGCTGAGGCCCTCCAGCCAGCGCTTGAGGGGCGCTGCTTCACAGTTGCACTCCCACGGATTCTGCTGCAGGTCCACCTGGAGGAACACAGTACGAACATCTTGAAAAATTGGGATTACATTCACTCTGTTGACCTTATTATTGTATTTTTTTTCCACTGAATTCGCATTGTATTACATGTGAAGAATTTTGGAAGAATGTTCTGATATAATTTAAAATTTAATTTGCATTGTCTTCTGATGCATTGTGAAGATTAAGCAAAGAGCGGGTCACAGTGACACACAAAACTAGGGGGGGTGGAAATTGTGATTGAATTTATTGTGCCGGTCTTGTTTTTAACGTTTTAAAAAATGTAAAAGCATTGCGCACTATTTTTCATGGTGAAATGTTGAGTGGGTCACACTGATCCGTTAAATTCTAGTGCACAATATTTGTTTTTGGGCACACTAAAGAAACAAAAGTAAGTGGCAGGCTGTTGTTGATATGGAAAAAGTATTTTCTCCATTATCTTTAAAGATGGTTAATGCATGGTCGGAACACCATGTGTTTTTTCTTTTGTTTGTTTGTTTTTTTTGATTGTTTCATTTTTGTGTGAAGAGCACTCGAAAATGTAAATAATTCCACTCCAGGGTCATGGGAACTGCGGAGCACCCGGCGTTTACGGCGCAGCTATAAAAAGCGTGATTTGCCATCAATAAAAGATGTTAGGAAGCGAGCAGACAACTTGTTCGCCTCTCAAGTGTTGCCTTTAAAGCGGCACCCTCACAAGTGTACTACAAGAGGA
This sequence comes from Hippocampus comes, assembly GCF_001891065.2. Taxonomy (NCBI): domain Eukaryota; kingdom Metazoa; phylum Chordata; class Actinopteri; order Syngnathiformes; family Syngnathidae; genus Hippocampus; species Hippocampus comes. The sequence goes on from NW_017805379.1 coordinate 2,970,527, forward strand.
ATCTTTCATTTTAACAATAAAGACAGAGCCCATCCCTGAGTTTAAATTTAGACGATATGTGCAGGTGCGTATATGCACTTTGTTGTTATAAACCATCGCTTGTGTGTCCCTGAAAAATTCCATTCAAGAAGGCTAAATGCTCGTTTTGTGTGGAATGAATTACAGTGAAAAACATTGAAAAACAAAACAACCCCCCCCACCCCCCGCAAAAAAAAATGTATAAACCGTGATAAGCCTCCAATAAGTGTTTTCATGAATAACAATGGCTGTGACATATATCTAAATAAAAATAATTATATTATGTTGGCATAATAACGTGAAACTTAAAATGTGAACTTTTACCACTTTAAAATAAGGCTGGACGAGTAATCAATGTCAAAATGTGTCGCGAAAGACACGTGATCAATCTCAATAGAAAATGCCTTTCATAAAATGTTCGACAGAAAAAAATCACAAAGCAAAGCCTGACAGCAGCATTGCGTGTAAAAAAAAAAAAAAAACAGCATTGCGTGTTAAAGGCGTGGCTCCAAACAGGAAGAAGAAGCAATTATACCAACGAAGAAGAAGCATCCACTCAACGAAGAAGAAGTAGCTAAACTCACGACGATAAAGTGGGCGTGGCATTTTACGCGGTGTGAGAAGATGGCGTAACTTCGTTGAATAAATGACTCGTCGACTTAGTGCAACTCTTAAAAGAAGATCACATTGTGCACACAAAAACCCGGTGAAACCCTTCCAAATGGAGACCTGGTGTACAAGTAAAGGAGTTGCCACGGTCCGACCCTCGGCATCGCACCCAAGTCAAACCCTGGCAAGTAAAATATGAAGTCAATATGACTATGGGTGGGCGTTGGCAATAATGAGTTCGCTAAAAAGCACAAGTTGTCGTAAATAGTACTGCTTGCACTGCACGAGAATACTTATTCACATGAATACTTGTGAAAACATGAAATTTATCACAATTATAGCTCAAAACTTAACACCACCTGTTGTGAAACTCGTCGCGTTAAAATGTGAAAGTTAACATTGTAAAATGTGAAACTCATGTTTTTACATGAAATTGATCACATCACGTGAAACTTGGCACATTATAAAGTGAAATATGAAATGTATCGCATTATAACATCATCTTGAAGTTTTTGTTCTGAGGTGGCGTCAATACGCTCCTGTATCCTTGCACTGGAAGGTTGAGTAAAAAAACAAGATGTCTTCTGTTCTCCAGCATTGTTGACGTTTTCTGTCCGATGCCTTCGATGCCGCGTGATTTTCTCAATTTCCCCGCGGTGCCATTTCTGAAGTAGAGCTTCACTTAGTCATTTGTGCGATGTCACGGCTAACTGGAGGGCAGGAGCTGGCACTTTTGCTTCTGTCTTAATTAAGGCCACTTAAAACTTGAGATTTATGACATTCAGCAAAATGTCAATCCCCACTTTTTTTGGGGGGGTGGGCAAGTTTCCCCAAACTACTCCCGGCATGGACTCAGTTTGACATTATTTTTTTTTTTCTTCAATTTTATTGTTAAGTAATTGCAGGAGTTTTGATTACTTGAATTGAGATATTTTGAACTTGCTGTCATGATCTGTTTTTGTTCATTTGATTCAGTTCTACGTTTACTTTTCTGAACGTTTGGTCTTCCATGGTATCTCTCGCTGGTTACGTTTTCGTTTCGCCTTCTCCTTGTTTCGACCAATCAGCTCCCTCCAGACACCCTCGTTCGTGTCTTATCCAGGTGTGCCTCATTGTCTCATCAGTTTGCCTGTATTTCGTGCTTGGTTTTCCCGTCAGTTTTTGTTTCATTGTTTTATCGATTTGGATTGGATTCATTGTTCAGCTCGACTTAATGTCACTTTTTTGTAACATGATGACAAATTGTTTCAAAACATTCCGCAAAATGTCAGTCTACTTTTTTTTTTTTTTTTTTGTACTTTCTCCTCTTGAGGCATCCGCTGGCGTCTCCTTTTACGAACATCTGTGTTTAGAATGCTTACAATCCCTACGCCCGGTCACTGTTTGGGCTATTTACTATTGAGCTGTCAATCAAACGGTAGCTTTGACAAGGCGCCGAGTGTAAATTACACGGCGTCAGTTAGAACGTTGACAGGCGCTGGTTGCGCGCGAGTTACGAGCCAGCGGGGAATCCGGCGTGTAATTAACGCCAGGCTTTTTAGAAAATTAATACCACCAACAAAGCGGCCTGCGGAAAACAAAACGTGGTCATTTTTTTGTAGGCTTTTTTTTTTTTTTTTTTTGAAGTGGCTCGTGAGCATAGCTAAACAGAAATTATTAATAACACTTTGGAATATATTTAGAATGAGTTAATGACCGCTTTGGCTGCACATCAAAGCTTTTTAAAAAAAATCATTATTATTTCCACATTTTAGGAGGCTGTCATGAAACACAGTTGGCAGGTACTGGTTCGTGACTGTCTCTGTATCACAGCTGTGGTTTTTCTGTGATTCAAAAACTCTCCTCTGAGGTTGCAAATTGTTGTCCAAATGGTTCATACGTGTGAATGTGAGCTACGGTATACTGTTGGAAATATTCCCCCTTTTGTTCAAGCCCATTTTTAAATACCGTACACCACGTTGTAATCGGGTGCGTCACGTCAGTCTCTCATCGTATGTCGGAGGATGCTGTCTTCCTATTGGTCAGTGTTGAAGAAGCACCCGTGTAGTCTAATGTTGGCCTAAATGTATCTGGTGGAAAGCTGGGGAGGTGCGAGGAGGGGGTGGGGGGGTGGTGGAATTCCTTTATACCAATTTCACAAGTTGCCACATAATTGTGTCTTAGATGTCTCTCAAACTATGAGAAATGAACCATTTCCTAAATTGAGCAGAAAGATGGCCATTTTGGTTAGAATCGGCCATTTTGCATTGGGCAGCTGGAAAAAATGAACACACCAACACCAAATTGCGTGCACATGTTTATGAAAGGGAGCCCCAGTGGTGGTTGAGTAATTAGCGGGTTGACCTCACAGTGCAGAAGTCGTGGGTTCAATCCCGGCTCCGGCCTTCCTGCGTGAAGTTTGCATGTTCTCCCGTGCCTGCGTGGGTTTTCTCCGGGTACTCCGGTTTCCTCCCACATTCCAAAAAACATGCATGGCGGGCTGATTGAACACTTTAAATTGTCCCAAGGTGTGGTTCAAGGTGTCCCCCGCCTACTGCCCGAAGACAGCTGGGATATGCTTCAGCACCCCCTGCGACCCTTGTGAGGATAAAGCGGATCAGAAAATGGATCGATGGATGGATGTTTATGAAAGCAGAACGCATGGGGAAAACTTACAAGGAACTCTGCTCCAAATTGAACGGAAAGTTGGCCATTTTGTCTGAAGCAGTGTCACAGTTTGATGATTTCAGGATTTGGGGGTTTCACCGTGAAAAAATGTCTTATTGTGACATCGGTGTGTGTCATCTTCTGACAGAAAGTGTCAAAGCTGCTGCTTTCATCTTGCCGGCAATGCTAAATAATACAGATCCCGTCATCCCCGCAACATGAAATACATTAGTATACTCCACACGGCGTGTCATGAAATCTTTGCCGCCGTGGTTCTAATACTATCCACGGGCGTATTTTTGTCAGGCAGATAAAAGAACGTGCAGCAGCGGTGTGAAAATAAAGATTTTTTTAAATGTTATTTTTATTGACAGACAGCTAATCTGTTAATAGACTACGAGACAATGATCGCGCCCCAAATCAATATTAATATGATTAAGTCACGCCACGGTGGCGCCTCGCTTCATTTTGATCACCGTGGCCCACCGGCATTCCGACACGGGGCCGGTATTGCCGGAAAATATGAAATCTTTTCGCTCTTAAAGCGGAATTCCAATCAATGTCAACCTCTTTGAAATCAGTACTGATTATCACAACACTTTTTGTGAACAACAACTTGACAACATGCCAGTCTGTGACTAGCGTGAGACACACAACGTGTGATTCGGTGAGATTCAGTGATGTGGTTCAGAAAAGTTGGTCGCTTGCAAGTTGGCAGCTATCACAAGCAATGTTGCTACACTTTCCTTGAAAAAAACATCATATTAACAGTCAAACATGGCGGCATTAGTGTGACGGCCTGGGGCTGCTTTGATCCTTCAGGAACTGGAGGACATGCGATGATTGATGGAACCGTCAATTCTGCTCTTTACCCGAAGGAGAATTTTCAGCTGTCAGAAGCAGGACAACGATTCAAAACACACTAGCAGATCAACCTGAATGGCTTTAAAAACCAAAATGTTTTTGAGTGACCGAGTCAAAGTTCAAGCTTGGTTCCAATTGAAATGCTGTGGCATGACCTTATTATGGCCATTCATGTTTGTCGACCCTCGAGTGTTGCTGAATTCAAGCAATCGTGCAGGGAAGAGTGCGCCAAAATGTCTCTACCAAAAGAAGTGAAAGACTCATTGCCCTTACTATAAAACGCTTGGTTTCCGTTGTTTCTGCTGAGGGCGGCTTAGCCGGTTGTGAGGTTTCGGGGGCAAGTAGTACACAGGGTCAGGCAGCAGTGAATCATTTTGTTTTTCTCCCTTCATAAATCAAGTCACCATTTAAAAACTAAATTTGATGTTTATTTGGGGGTATTAAAACAACTGCAAACTATCTTAAATGGTGCAAAGGAAAAGCGGGTTGCATAGGTGACAAGACGGTTCTGCTCTGGCTTTTGTAAGCATTTCTTTCGTTGTTTGTTTGCATCCCCGCCAAAACTCCCTGGTGGATTGTGACCCACATATCAGCGTGAGAAAATGACACGCGTTACCGCCTCTGCTTCTCAGTGAATATTCATGAGGCGATTAGACGCCGTACGTACATGCGCGCGAGGTGCTTCTGTCTTCAATCCGGTGACTTCACGTGGAGGCCTCCGTGCATACCGTTGTGTAGAATTGTCACTCCAGCGGAGCGCGTGTTTATATTCAACGTGGTCATTACCGGCGAGAGCGCTCACCGAGTACTTATCCCCCTCCAACCGTAATTATTTTTGGCCTCGACTCAAACGCTGAATCACTTGATATATTTTTTTTTTCTTCTTCTTTCGAGAGAAAACTTGCGATGGTGACTTTTAAGTATTTTTTTAACAGCTGTCAGAAGCAGGACAACGATTCAAAACACACTAGCAGATCAACCTGAATGGCTTTAAAAACCAAAATGTTTTTGAGTGACCGAGTCAAAGTTCAAGCTTGGTTCCAATTGAAATGCTGTGGCATGACCTTATTATGGCCATTCATGTTTGTCGACCCTCGAGTGTTGCTGAATTCAAGCAATCGTGCAGGGAAGAGTGCGCCAAAATGTCTCTACCAAAAGAAGTGAAAGACTCATTGCCCTTACTATAAAACGCTTGGTTTCCGTTGTTTCTGCTGAGGGCGGCTTAGCCGGTTGTGAGGTTTCGGGGGCAAGTAGTACACAGGGTCAGGCAGCAGTGAATCATTTTGTTTTTCTCCCTTCATAAATCAAGTCACCATTTAAAAACTAAATTTGATGTTTATTTGGGGGTATTAAAACAACTGCAAACTATCTTAAATGGTGCAAAGGAAAAGCGGGTTGCATAGGTGACAAGACGGTTCTGCTCTGGCTTTTGTAAGCATTTCTTTCGTTGTTTGTTTGCATCCCCGCCAAAACTCCCTGGTGGATTGTGACCCACATATCAGCGTGAGAAAATGACACGCGTTACCGCCTCTGCTTCTCAGTGAATATTCATGAGGCGATTAGACGCCGTACGTACATGCGCGCGAGGTGCTTCTGTCTTCAATCCGGTGACTTCACGTGGAGGCCTCCGTGCATACCGTTGTGTAGAATTGTCACTCCAGCGGAGCGCGTGTTTATATTCAACGTGGTCATTACCGGCGAGAGCGCTCACCGAGTACTTATCCCCCTCCAACCGTAATTATTTTTGGCCTCGACTCAAACGCTGAATCACTTGATATATTTTTTTTTTCTTCTTCTTTCGAGAGAAAACTTGCGATGGTGACTTTTAAGTATTTTTTTAAATGTCTTTTCGAGAGTGCTTGCAGGGAGGTGTTTTTGCATGGCGTCTCTGAGTGGGTGTTAAGGTCTAATCCTGTTCTTGACGCTCGCAAAGACTCTTAAGCTCGGCACGCTTATGATTGTGACAATGGGCTGATTTTGAATGCATGTGGAGCACCCGGCGCAGGAAGTGAACCACCGACGAAGACGGAGCGCGACGGACGCGCGGCTTTGTACGCGCTATGAGCTAACAGCGCAGCATTGTTTGAGGGAGGGCCGATAGAAACTTTCCTTTTTCTTTTTTTTTTTTTAATATGCATGAATACATTACAACATAAGACAATGATAATGACATTCAAAAACCCTCTCCAAAAAACAGCAGATTTTTACTTCTTGCACTAAGTAGAAAAATGTTTTTTTTTTTGCTTTTTATATTATATATATATATATATATTTTTTTTTCAGATATATATTTTTTAATTTTTTTGTGGGGGGGGGTGTAAATTGGCTGATTAATCAGTTATCGGGATTTTATTCTGCCAAATACCTGAATTAGCCACAACTGTAAAAATATCCACACCTGTAGGGCCTTAATTAGAAGTTTAACATGAGTGTGTCTGCTGCCATGATACAGCGCTCGGCTCTCCAAACTCGTAAATCGGGGGCACTCATATTTCAAGGGACCACTGTACATGTTTCAAGATAATTGCTGAAAATATGTACGAAGATTGAGAACTGCCTCATGCTCAAATGTAATGTTTTACACCATTTCAGGTTTCCTGGTTTTTGTGGGCAGGGCTAAATCTGCCCACTGACGCGTTTCGGGCATTTTGTTCGACGGCTGAATTACAAAGTTAGCGGGGGCCCTCGGAGGGCTTTATCAGCACTGACAGCGGTTCGGTGATGGAGTGAATGATTAACACTCATGGACATCATCAAGAACACAGGATGACTTTTGTCGTCCTTGCCTTGAGCAAACTTGAAGGAAACAGCTTGCGAAGCCCCACCCACGATTGCCTGTCTGCCTGCCTGCCTGCCTGCCTCGGAAAAAGCTACCATCAAGGCTAATCCACGCCCACCGCACCTCGAAGAAAATCTCCGCTCGTACGACGTCCTCGAGGGTGAAATATCTTAGCACTTCAGCCTCCGCCCTTTCTCGCTTCATTGTGTTTCGTCACGTGATTCGCAAGGTCAGACATGCAAAAGCGCCGCAGTCTGACGAGGGGGTTTGTCTTTCTCCTGATTTATTAAGAGCACTTATGCAAATCCACTCACTCGCAATCTTCCCCAGTGATAATACCTGAGGCGCCGCCATGGTCTCGCACGCCCCCAACACAGCTCTCGGGACAACACGCAGCGCGGATGACGGAGAAATTCTCGCGCATATATATATATATATATATATAATTTTTTTTTTGCATTAAACAATGTTAACAGTAATATTACAACTGATATCAATTGAGAATAGAGCTTCGAATGAAAATGGAAAGGACTATGTTACATCCACAGATGGGACATGTCATATATAATGCGAGTGGGACAAGCCAAAAGTCGCTACATTGTGACGTGACCACACATCGGAATCTGAATTGGTAATCATCATGACGGCACAAGGTCCAATCCCAACGCAGACGGACGGGGCAGGAAAGCGGCGTCGCTCCCCGGGAATGCTTTTGTTTGTCTCTTGCACAATACGGAATCTGCGGCAGACGGGGCTGAACAAACAAGTCTCATCGCGCCCTGGACATAAACATGGTGGAGGGAGGCAAACAACACTTTGGCGCGGCCACATGTCAGAGTCTAACGCAATGCTTATTTCCGTCTCTGCGGAATGTAAAATCGGAGGCAGACTGAGTGGAAAGAAAGTGGCGCGGCACGCTGCGCCATGAACATTGATACTCAAATCTGGGATGCTAATGGTACACAAAACCAGGCAGTAAAAGAACCCAAAAATCACAACACATACCAAAAAACAGAGTCATCGCTCAGGATCATCTTTCAGCAACAACTGGACAATCATACCTTTGCTGACTTTGATCAGAAATTCACAAATTCTGGCGCTGTTATCAGTACAGCATGTGTGTACCTCGCGTTAGCCGTTAGCAAGATGAAAAATCACTATGTACACCCTTCACACCACAAGGTAATCACTAAGGATAAGAGATATTGGATCATCGGAGCCTTCATCAAAGTCTCGATTTAGTGGCAATCGGTATGCATGCATCAAACTTTCGCCATTGTCAAGATCATGAAGCAAAAATTCCTCTTAACACACCACACACACACACACACACAATTGCATAATCATGAAGGATAATCTTGTCGGGACAGCCAATGTTGATCAATCTCAAATATCAAAAGGAGGGGTGCTCAATTGAGGTCCTATTAGATGTATGGGTGTAAAAATCTCTTTTTAAACATTCCACACCACATGATAATCACTCACGATAATCTTTCAGGGACATCCGATAATCATGCCTTCAACAAAAATGGGGGTAGAAAAAATGTTTGATTTTTAAGACAGATTATCGTCGTGAGTGTACCCCGCTGTAGCCATTTTTAGCCGAGTTCTTAGCTGACCGTTGACACAAATTCCGCCCCCGTTCGCGTCTCTTGCCGTGTATCCCTCCGGAAAAAAAAGTATCGGAATACCGATCCGAAACGAGTCACCTGGCTTTGTTGACGTTTTTTGACTGTGATCGATGAAGGATCCGGAACCAAGCGCAAAACCTTCCGAATCTTGTTTCATTTCCACCCGGCTCCTGTCATACTTTCCTCATTACCGCCTTGCTTTCACTTCCAAGACAAAATCCGAAGGTGGAAAGCCTTGTAGCATGTGGCACCCTCTCTTGTGCTTCAAGCCCCTCGAGACCACAACAAAGCCAGCCTGCTAGTGTTCTGCCGAGCGTTCCCTAGTCCTCCAGAGCCGTAATCCTGGTCTCCCGGGTCCCTTTGGCTACTTGTGCATCGAAGTCTCCCCGGGCGTCCCATGCTCCACTGGCGCATCCCCTCAGTTCCCTCCCCGACACATCGCTCAGCTCATCTCTCCGGACGGCTTTGAACACAACCTGCAGCAGCATCGTGTCGAAATGGAGCCTTGCCGCAGACTTTTTTTTTTTTTTTAATGGCTCGCCAAACACCGGATATCCTGCAGTCCTGACGCCTTCCGCATCGGTGCCTTGAGGTCCGCAGTATGGCCATCGTGAAGCTCACGCTTTGGCCTCTAGCGCCCGTGTTTGTACACAAATATCAATTTTTAATGTCTAAAGCGAGACATTAAGAGAGACTCCGCGCATCTTCTCGTGTTTGGTGTACTCCAGATGAACAACACAACACACCACTAAGTGGTCTTGGTATTTCTCAGGTATCTGTATATCCATTTTCTGTTGATGTTTACTTTTAGATCTGAAAACAGATATTTGCACTCCCGGCTTCTCTCTTTGTCAAAATATCCATGTTGCTTTCTTCAACCTCGGTGGATGACGACTCCCAAAACAATCTGATAATCGGGCTTTAAATTGAAAGGGGATCACAAAAATGTCAAATTAGGCCAGGATGTCGGTACGCGTGTACCTCACTTTAGCCATCGTCAAGATCGGGAGAGGATGAATGACTGAATACACGTCACACCAGCTGGATAATCACTCAGGATCATCCTCAGGCCCGTTATTGAACATTTCAGAATTTATTGTTGACAACAGAAACTGTTTGTGAGCACCTTTGCAACCGTTAGTAAGATTTACCGAACCCTGGAGGGGGGGGGGGGGCAACATCTGCTACATGCGCAAACACTCGCAAGCATTCTTTGCTCAGTGCGATACCACTTTAAGAGACGTTCGTTAATCAACATGAACCAAAAGCAAGCTTGTCATTTTCAGTCACATTTTTCAGTTGCTTTCGCTTCCTAAATCTGGTTCCTGAGACCTTGTTATTCCTCATTTGTTTGTTTTCAAATAATCATCAACGTAATCGGTGCCAGGACGTCAGAGCCTTGAAGGGGCGGAAATATAGAACTAGCCGAAAATACAGTAGCTCGGTCCAAAATTCTAGCTTGTTTTTTTTGCATTTCGTCAAAGCTGTGAAAATATGACGTCTTGGCATCGACCGTGTTAGTTTATTTTAATCTGGTCGTCTGATGTGTAAAGTAAATATACTTAAGCGCATTTGTGTGTGTGCGTCTGTCGTAAATAAGCAGTGGTGAGCCAATGCAGGTTTTTTTTCCCTCCCCCCACTGTCACTCAAGATAATGGTTTGCTAAAAGCCTCTTGCCAGATTTCGCAGGAGTTTAGACAACGTCCGATCTTGACCACAGTAGGATACGTGGTCGTTAAGAATATGCTGACTTTGAAAACAAGACTGACAATTCGGTTCAAGTGTTTTTGGGATCATTCCGTTTTGTGACTATATTGTCAGATGCGTCGGGGGCGAGGCAGCTCTGTGCACCACCACGCCCAGTGAGGCGCACGCTAGACTAGCTCCGGCACCAGTTTACCAAAATCGTGCCCCAAAATAGTGTCATAAGTTCACCAAAGTCTCCAGTGATTTGAGATTATTTTTTTTGTGTGTGTGATATTGTGAATATTTTGCACTCCTTGAAGAATTGTAAAAATTATGAAAATGGTCCAACTTGAAGATAAAACCGTAATCTCATGTATAGAAATATTGTCTTTTTTCCTGAAGGCTTGCATGACTTATCAGGAGTCTTGGAATAATTTTTTGCCCCCCGATTATGCTTCACGTAGGCAAGCAATTGCACTGAAATGCCAGCAAAAAAAACAAAACAAAAAAACATTTAACCAACCTGCACCAAGCCAGTGAGATGCTCCAGTACACCTTCCATGGGGAGCTGCAGCAAGTGGTTGTTTCTCAGGTTGAGGCGAGCCAGGTTCACTCCGGAAAACACGCCCAGAGGAAGACTCCTTAAGAGGTTGGCGTTTAGGAACAAGAGCTGGAGGGAAGGCATGGAGGCCAAGGTGCCCCGATCCATCTCTCGGATCTCGTTGTACTCAAAGTAAAGGTACCTGAAGCAGAATTGGAGAGAAGGCTTTAAAGAAGCATCTTGGGAAAATGGATTTGCTGGAGTGTGTGTGTGTGTGTGTGTGTGTGTGTGTGTGTGTGTGTGTGTGTGTGTGTGTGTGTGTGTGTGTGTGTGTGTGTTTTTGTCTTTTCTGCGGAATGTGTATGTCATTTCGTAGGTGTTTGTGTTTAAGTGTGTGTCTGTGTGTTTGTGTGTAATTCTTTGGTGTGATGTGTGTGCATCAGTGTGATTCCTGATTAAACTCATTACATGTTTCTAAAAAAAATGTTAAAAAAGGACAAAAAGATGAAGTTTGGAAGTGGGTGGTTTAGTAAGAACAGCGGTGGGTAAATTGCTGCTCTTTGCCTCTCAGCATTATAATTACATAAATGAATATTGATGTCAATTAACCATGCAGGAATTTGTTTTAATGGGCACTTTTCACCCGTTCGCAGAGCTGATCGCTGTCAAAACACAATTTATGTGTGCGCGTGTGCGTGTGTGCGGGAACGTGACAAGCTGGCTGTATTGTCGTGTTAGATTGGGGATGAGCAAGTGCATGTGCTCAGATGAGGCAAGAAATATATGTGCATGCATGGCTCAATGTCTATATGTCACACAAACATATACAGGTATATGTATGTATGTATGTATGTAAAACAAGCATTTGAAATAGCCTTTTTATGAAGACGACGCCTGACCATGCAAATGCGGGCCGGATTAAAGAATGGAGCGGGGACCAATGTGGCCCGCTGCCTATATTTTGCCCACCCCTCTGTTATATTACACGATCACACGGGGCACTATCAATCTTTAAGGCCCTTCCAAATCAATAACGGTACTAAGAGTGAACTTAACACAAGTCCCGAGTAAATCCTTTTCCTTTGCTCGCCAGCCAGTTAATAGAATTCCGCCGCTGAAACGAGGCCTGCTTTAAAATTAATTAGCACTTCCTCACCCCAGAGTCTAGGACTACTGTTTTGTTTTTTTTTTGGTTTTTTTTCAGGGTCCAGTCTTTCCTCTTCTTTAAATATTAAAGATGGATAACAGAATAAATCTAATTAGTGGCCGTAGACGTTTGCCAGAAGCGTCACTTGAACGTCCATCAATAAATCCATCCCATTTTCAACACCGCTTATCCTGAACAGGTTCGCGGCTGTCAAGCCTATCCCAGCTGACTTTGGGCAGAAAGTGGACTACGCCTTGAACTGGTCGCCAGTCAGTCATAGGGCACCCAAACGTCCATTAATCCATTTTCTATATGCCCTAATCGTAGGCGTCGACGACCTGGAGCCTACCGCAGCAGACTTCCATATACTCACAAGTTATGGACGATTCAAGGGTACGAAATGTCGCAAAGCACATTAGGGTCCAACATTAATGCTGGCCCGGCGGTTCTGGGCCAATTTGCCAATTTTTTGGGCCACCACATATAATGCAGATGCTGGCTTGACCAGAACAGTGGAGATTTCATCAATATGATAATTACATTCTTGCATTTTTAAATGGGGGTGGGAAAAAAAACACTGCACAGAAATATTTTCATCTTATATGAAACGGTAGAAAGATGAAATATGAATAAATATGAAGCAGTCACCGAAACCTGTCATACTATATCACGTTAATGTGGGCCAGTGCTGTGCCTGAGGCTTAACGTCGGACCCTGCGCATAAAGAACATGCAGAACTGAGATTCAGAACCAGAACCGTGAGGCAGACGTGCTACTAGCTCACCCGAGCCTATTTGAATGACAATCGAGCAAGTGTGATTTATCCCGAACTACAACGCCCAAAAAAATAATAAATCCTGTTTTCCTCAGGAACACATCTCGACACCTTATCAAGGCGTTTGCATGCATGCACAAAGCAAACGTTGGTTCATTTCTGAGTTGTCACTCACAGCAGCTTCGCACCTCAGCTCCAAGCCTGCCACCGGGCACCGTGACTGACTATTGATCGCCCCGCGAGAGAGAATGGCCGCCTTCCCCTTCAATCAAGCTTCAGTCAAATGCTAATCGCCGCACAACCTCTCGGCACGGTGAAATTAATTTCCCTCGTACTGGTAAACAAACCTTCCGATATGCGGTCACCGCATCCTACCTGAGATTCTGCAGCCCCAGGAACATGTCGGGGCTGAGCCTCTCCAGGTTGTTCCCGTTCAGGTACAGGCTCCTCAGGTTGGTCAGGCTGGAGAAGGCCCCCTCCTGCAGGTAGGAGATGCGATTGCTCCCCAAGTGCAGCAGGTCCAGGCTGGAAAAGTTCCAGAAGTCGGTGCGGTAGATTCTCTGGATCAAGTTCCCGCTCAGGTACAGCTTGCGTCCGTTGAGCGGTCGCGGCGTCAACTGCGACACGTTGAGGAAGCCGTTCTCCTTGCAGTTGACGGTCAGGCCCAGGTCGGTGATGTGCAGGTTACACGTGCAGCCCAGCGGGCAGATGATGGGAATGGGCGGCCTGGTCTGGTAGCCCGCCACGGGAGGATTCTGGTTGGGGCTGCGGGACGTGGGCGACGTCCTGGAGGGGCGAGGCCTCTTGGTCGGCCGCGGCGGCTTTTCCCGGTCCCTGCGTTCGGCGGAAGAGGACGAGGACGTGGAGGAGGTGTGCGTGTTCTGACGGGAGCCGTGCACCATGGAGGAAGGTTTGGTCGGTCTCACCCGCCCCGGGTGAGGGTTGGGCTTGGAATTAGGGGGTAGGTGTTGAGGCTGCGTGCCCCCAGAGGCTCTACCGCCTTCGGCTTGCAAGTCTTTATCCGGGAGCTCGGTGCAAAGCTCCTTGCGGGGGATCTCCCTCAAGTCCTTGCCGTGAAGATGGAAGGGATACTCGCAGGTAACGTCCCCCACCACAGCCGTGTAGGGGATCTGACCCAGCCACTGCTGCAGCTGCACCGCCTCGCAGCCGCAGTTCCAGGGATTCTCCTCCAGCTGGATCTCCATGAGGGAGCGACCCACGTATTCCAGGGTCCCGGCATATGCCAGACTCTTTAGACGGTTTCCCCGCAGGTCCAGATGAGTCAGCGACACAGATCTGGAGCACGAGGAGGAGGTAGGGTGGGGCGAATTTAATAAACACCAACAGCGATGGTTGACAAAGTCTGATGATGAATGCATCATTTAGTCAACACTAAAAAGGGGGACACGTACTGGCAACAGGACTTGGGATCAGAGTCAACAAAAGCCCGATTGTCGAATGCCTGGAAAAGATGAGCCTGGGTGATTATGCTGTGGTGTGGCGTGTGTGTTAGACTGTCAGAAAAAAGGAAACCATTTTTGTTCTCCATACAGGCTTTACAATTAAACCCTCGGTACAAATCAATGCTGTTTATGGTTATAGAAAGTACATACATGGTCAAAGTAGCAAAAGCATCATGTCTGTACTTTTGTGTTTACACGTACAAACAAGTGCTTGGCCGTTGGAAATGCCCTTTCAAAATAGCCCTGTTGGACAGATTGCAGTGCAATGCAATCTCGACCAAGGATGGGCATCTTAATGCACTTCAAACGAACTGTCAACGGTTCTTCTGAAGAAAAACGTTGCTGTTGTTTGCGTACGTTTGTACTTTGTGTCCAACCTTGCAATGTGGAACTTTTCCTGTGATGTCACTTCAATATGTTTGTTACGGATAGTTTGTTGAAGGTGTCGTCCTCATTAACTCTCGCGTTAAATTGAAGTTGCACCGTGTTAACACAAAACTGTAACTGTGACTTGGGTGCGGAACAGTAACACACCAGTGCTGTAAGATCTCTTTTTTTTTCTGACCACATGAGAGTGATTTTTTTTTTTCCTCTCCAGTTTACTCATGTCGGAAGACAAAAAATATATATACTCTTAACACCCCCACACAACAAGACAATCACTCAGGATCATCTTTAAAAAAAAACCTCTTAATTGCTCGGGATCATCATCATCCAAGAGACACTCAACACAGCCCACACCACAGGCTAATGGCTCAGGATGATCATATTTAAATATAAATAGATCACGACTTAACACATCCCACACCATACGATAATACTGTTTGTTCAGGATTATCTTTTGGAGCAAGCGGGCCTTTGCTGACTTTGAGGGGGCAGGGGTGGGGAGAGAAGCAAAAATTGGGCCAAATTGTCGCTAGGCTCGCTTCAGAAAACCCTTTCATACGTGAAATCAGATCAGTCACCTGAAGAGATGCGCAGGCAAGAAGGGGATCAGGTTGTCATTGAGGATGAGAACCCGCAGCTTGTACAGGAACCTCAGAGCGCCGCTGTCGATGCGTTTAATCACGTTGTAGTCGGCCTGCGGGGGTGGATGGCAGCCGTGAGCGCTCAAGAGTCAGTGCGGACTTCTTTGCTACCTCAAACGCCGTCAGAAGCACCGACCTGACGTTTTACAACCTGATTGTAATATTTCTTCCATGAAATAGAGAAAATATCGATTGGCGGCGATGCAGTTTTGGGGATGTCACATTTTTGGTCTCTTGGATTTCAGACTTACTGTGTTGCCGCGCCAATCTAATCTGCCGAGGGCCTTCAGAATCCGGAGTGCTGGCCCGTGGAATTGCAGCAATATTAGCATTTCTTTAACCAACCGACGACGTTAGCATTTTTCTCTTTCCGATTGGTCGGCGCAAAACCGCTCAACTAGCAAAACATGCCTACTGATGGGGGTCTCTTACAATTTAAACCGATTCAACATCGGCAGCCGTTAGATTTGTGACCTGCGTCTGCGCAAATTGCTAACTCTGGTTATCTGCTAGCTTGGGACAAGGACGAGATTGATGCTTGGAAGTCCTGGGGTGTAAGATGATACTCTGATGACACTACGGCTTACGTATACAAGAAGTAACATTAGCTCTTCATCCGCCATCATGGTTTGTGCAATCACAATATGGCATTCCAAAGCAGAATGAGATGGCGAGTCTCCAGGGGAGATTGTAGCACTTGGGCCCACCTGCTCGCCGGCGACTATTTTCAGGAGCCTACCTGGAGGTACTCCAGAGCCTCCAATCCGGCAAAGGTGTCATTTCTGAAAACCTCCAGCTTGTTCTCGTGAAGGTAGAGGCGTCGCAGCTTGGCCAAGCCGTGGAAGGCGCCCACCCGGATGTCCTGCAGAGCGTTGTTGCCCAGGTTGATCGACACGGCGTTGCCAAGGTGCTGGAACCCGTTGCTATAGAGACGCCTCAGCGAATTCCTCTGGAGGTTGAGTTTGAAAGGGCGAACCCACGACTGTGACACCTGGACGAGGCATTCGTGCTTTGATGAGTCATCTCATTAATGACGCTGGCTGAGAAGCAAGAATGAGGGCGGACAGGACATGACACGTGCGGGCGGGGGGTTCCGTCCCAACTTGTGTGTTGGTCGCAGCATGCCGTAGTCTATCGCTAACTGACTCGACCACAGCGGTAAATTAATAAATACAGTTGATGTTTTGAAGAAATTTGCCTACCATTTGTAACCGTGAAATATTGGATATGGAGGCTGCCGTAAAACGAGGACCCCCCCCCCCACACCCCCCTGCGAAAAGACTACACGTTTTAAAGGATTACTCCCGTCAATCTCCTCTTTAGCAGGTAAAAAAAAGCATGCTCTATAGAGTTTAAGTCTGGAGTTTGCCGTTTTTACTTTGGAGAACAAGGAGCAACAATTTAGCCTATTTTCTGACGTATTGCGGAACACGCCATTCATTAAATCATCATTAATTTTTTGGGGGTGCCTTTTCTGCACTTTCAATTTCAAATCGTGCCCAGTTTTTGAATAGAGAAAAATTAAAACTTGTTCGATTAATCATTTAATTGCTGAAGTAATTGACAGGCTGATCCCTTATTAAAATAATTGTTAGTTGCAGCCATACAAATATTATGAGAAAAATATTAGAAAAATAATATCGAATATGAGACAGAAATATTGTAAAACAAAAAAAGTAATTATGGAAAATAGAATCACAGAAATAAATAGAGACTACAAAGGTATGAAATATTGTGATCACCATGTTTGAAAATATTCAATAGGCAAAATATAAAACAACCCTTGCATTTCAATAGCAAAAATCTTTTTTGTGTTATTGTTTTTTTTTCCCCATTCTCCGCGACACATTGAATGTGTTTGGGGGATTTTTTTCTTTTAACTGCATTTCAATTGATGCCAATTACTGACCCTGGACCCTGTCCCACATCAGCGTGTAAAACTGGTCCGTGTCGGCTACCTGGCTGCCGTTGGTGAAGCCCCGCCCATCGCAGTGCACGTGCAGCACGCCTTCTTTGACCTCGCACGTGCACGGCTCGAAGCAGGGCTCGTCCACCTCCTCCTCGGAGTTGTCCACCAGGGGGGTGTGCGTGGAGGTGGGGGTAGGGGTGGGGCTTCCGTGCGACGCCCGGGCCAGGCCCGCCGCCGCCGCGCACCCCAGGGCCACGGCCAGGGTGACCCACTGCATCCTCTGCGCGCTGCTTCTCCCGCCTCGGCTCGGCTCAGCTCAGCAGCCCGCGGCGGCGGCCCGGCGTCGGCCCCTCACTGACGTCCATACGTCGCATCCAACGCGACGAGGACACAAACACAGTTAAAAGAGGGCAAACAGCAGAGCGAGGCAGCTCGGGATGAATCAGATTGATGATGCGTCACGAGCATAGCCAAGCGCACAATGCAAGTTAGATCGCAAAGAGCGAGATGCCCAGGGGGCTTGGGAGTGGTGGGTGGGGGGTGCGGGGGGGTTGACGTAGCGGGACAAGAGCCACTGGAATAGCGGAGCCGGAGAAGGCTCATCGGACGTCTGGCGTAACATCTGCGAGACTTTTGATAAAACACGCTAGCCTCGTCAAAACAGACCTGGTGCTCATGCGTGAGCCAAAGACCCCCCCCCCTCCTCCCCCAGATTGAAAAGAATCCAATACAGTGGTTTTCAAATCGCACGGGCTACGATGTTGTGGGATAAAAACTTTGCTTGATTTCAGTTGGTGGGAATCTTGACTTGAACGTTAGCATTAAGTTAGCGTAGGCTCTGTAGCTGTTTTAAATATTCACCATGTGATTCTCTTTGTTTTACGTTTACTTGAAGTCTGGAAACGGACAGTCGAATGCCATCCCGCTTTGCCTTTCTTTTTTTGTTTTGTTGTTGTTTTGCATGACGTCGCGCTATTGTATAAATGGCGGTGCTGACGCAAACCACAAAAGGCAAACACGTGTGCCCGCTCACCTGCGAATCATATTTTATAATGTGATTTTTCTCTTTTTTTGGGATGAAAGTGAGCTGAGGGGACGGGGGTCGAGGAGAGTCATGAATATATTCATCGCCGTGCTCAAATGCCTGCCGAAGCCGAAATGTCACGCGTGTGTTGTTTTTAATGTATGCAATATGAATATGGGCAAATGCAAATGGGATTCATAATGCTTCCGTCTAATGAACTGCTCCGTTTATTAGCACGAATGGCAATCAGGGAACAGGAAGCGAGAAGGGCTCCTGTCATCTACACTTGCTGCTTTCCATCCTTTCCTCATCCAAGACACATATTTTACAGCCGCCCCCCCCACCCCCACCCCTCGGCACGGCGTGGAGCCACACAAGAAGTTGTGATTTGCTGTTCATTTTCTTTTTCCGCCGAAGCAATCCCCCACTTGGCTTCTGCAAAACTGAATCAGATCCATGATTGGGATAAAATTTCTGGTTCAGTTTGAATTGGCATCAGCGTTGAACCGGTTTTCAAAATTTTTTTTTTCACGATAGTGAGTTATGATTTCATTTTGACTCATGTAATCGTTTCAATTAGTTTTTAAGAGCAGGTTTGGTTTTTTTTAATAGTTTTCTTTTTTTTTTAAATATACTGTATAGTGTATTTGTCAATTGCAATATAAAAAAAAAATCACTCAGTCTTACGTAATAAATTATAGCAAAAGGCCGCTTGACCTTCGGTACGGTTAGTTAGCTCCTTTCAGCCCGCACATTCGTTCCTATTAGCTCCTTTCAGCTCGCGCATTAGTTCCTTCCGGCCAGCGGATCCGTTTTGACATCAGCAAATGTAATGCGTCCATATCACTTGAATCCGACGACCACCTTGTCATACAAATGTAGCAACAATGCTGCGGGCAGCACGTTACATTCTGTCGAGCGCTGACTTCCTACCTTTTGGCTATGCAGCTGACACGCAGCCGTATTTATTCATCCCTCCAAATGACAGCAGTTCAGTTGCACGCGTCGGGTCGCCGTCTAAAGCAAATGAACAACTGGATGAACCAAAATTTCCGTCAGCTAAACCAAAACAAACAAACCTAAAAAAAAACAAAAAAAAACTATTTTCCGCATTGTAAGGCACTTCGGAGTATAAGGCGCACCTTCAATGAATGGCCTGTTTTAAAACTGTTTTCATATATGGGGCACACCGCGTTATCAGGCGCATAGAATAGAGACTTCAATAGTGGCTGCGGTTGCGTTATGCATCCACTAGATGGAGCTACGCTAAAGGGAATACAATACAATACAACTTTATTCATTATAGACCTTTGCGATCTCTGCAGCTCTAACAAAGCGCTTTACAGAACACTTGAAGTACTACGACCCAAAAATCTGAATATTGATCCATGTATTGGATCATTGCAAAAGCGCACTGTCGGCTTTTGAGAAAATGGAATGCTTTTAGGTGCGCCTTATAGTGCGGAAAATACGGTAATTGTTTTGGCAATAAAGAAAGTAGGGCTGCTCTTGTACTCTAATAAGGGTAAAATTGTTGATCTTCTCCCCCCTGCCCCAAAAAAACGCTCTGAGCTCTGAAACCGCTGGGCTGAAAACGGGTCTCACTCCGGCCTTGATTTGTCGTATTTGTTTATTTGAAAGCGGTTGCGCGAATGGCGCGGTTGAGTGACAGCGGCTTCCAGAGACGCTTTGCCGACTCAGGTGGAAAACAAACAGGAAAAAGGTGCTCAGTCACGGTCACGAAAACACTGCGGAGACGCTCGAGTCTTTGCGGGGGCATCTTTGCTCTCAAGTCTTAATGAGATCTAAATTGGATAAAGCATCTCGACGCTCGCAGACGGCGTCGAGCACTGTCACGCGAAATGCAATAATGATCCTGATGGCGCGGCGGCTGTAATCATACAGCAATAATCTAGCGTGGGGTGGGGTTGCAGGGGGGAGGGGGGGGTCGGACCAGGCGGCAACGGTGGAAATATCAGCGCCCGGGAGAGGAAGAGCAATCACAGAGATGATTACGACCAGGAAAAACAAGGGTTGGATTGGTGGGGACATGGAGGGGTTGTGGGGGGCACGGAGGGAAAGGACCGAGCTGGTGGCAGGCAGGGTGACAATAGTTTTCGATTCATAGTTTTTATTTCGTTTTGACTTTTCTTTTTTGGACGCCAGTTCGTTTTTAAGAGCAAGTTTGCTAGCTCGTATTACTTTTTTTATTTTTTCGTAAAAGATTTGTTTTCATTGGTGTTGCATACATTCACTATTCGCGGAGTGCAAGTAAAAGTATTGTGTCATAAAGTCAACGACAACACTCAAATAACCTTGGACCTTCCTTCTTCTCTCCAGATGTACGACAATAGTGAAATAAATACATTTAAAATCAACCCCCCCAAAGCTCATATTAATAGACAAAGATGAAAACGTAGGACATTTTTGCTGCAATTATACTTATTTGTATCATTGTTATACAAACGTCAAGTAGTTTCAGTTCGGTGTGTTCTTTTTTTTTTTTTCCCCATGAAAACGTTTTTCCAATTGTCAACTATATTAACGTTGGTGCCAGGTCGTTCAAGAAGTTCAAATTGACAAAAAAAAAAAAAGATTAAAAGATAAAAGATATTTCTAACATAAATAACATAGTATCTGCCAATGCCCATTGAAATGTTTTTAAAATGTGACGTACATTTTCTTACGCTTTTATGATTTTAATTGATAATAAATCAGTCCACCAATGACTTCATGAGAAAATCAATAAGCGAATACATGCACAGTAGTCTGTTACAAAAGAATTCAATCTCATTTATCAACTCTCGTACAAATATTCACAGCGGCGCCGTCAACGGAAATATCTTATGTTGATATTGCCCGTCCACATGTGCTGCTACACCGGGTTTAGATTTGGTTATTTTAAATACACGGTGCAATTCTCTTCATTGGAGATTGACTCCGACGGATCGTGTCACTTGTATCTTAAGGCGCCGCTGGACTCGGTGGGCCCCACGGAAGCATGGAGTGGGCAGCATGTGCGCCCCCGGGCCACACTTTACCCACCCCTGCCATAAAGAGTCACAAGTCAGCGGAGGGCGCCGGCCACCCGGGAGGATGAGAGCTCTCGCATTGAAGCGGCTGAAATCTGATATTGATTACATCCTAACGCTCACTCTCGCTCCGCTTGTATGCATGCGCTGCAGCCAAGTACATTGCAGTATGCGCACGTGTGTGTGTGTGTGTGTGTGTGTGTGTGTGTGTGTGTGTGTGTGTGTGTGTGTGTGTGTGTGTCACAAAAAAAAAAGAAAACAAATACAAAAAAAAAGCAGGTTTTGATAACCTGCCAAGATTTCCGACACAGGTAGTGAGCCACGTGTGGATGAGCGAGCGCTTTCATAATAAACCACTGTAATGCAGCATAGCTCGCAACACAAATCCTGTAAAAGCATGAACACACACACACACACAAACACACACACGCACACAGAGGAAGACTTCGGATGGGCTGCCGAGGCCTCACACGCACACACACAAATACAGCGTTATCTTTTTAAGCCACGTACCCCCTTCCCGACAGAGTTGGCGCACCCCTTCTCTGCCACACGCATGGTGCCTCTCGCCAATCAAAGTTTGATGTTTACACTTGGCACAGGGACACACATAAAGACGATTAGGCTGCAATTTTTGAGAGTGTAGACTCGAAAACCGTAAAACCCCAACAAAAAACGTCATTCATATAACCCAAAAAGTTGGGTCAAACTGAATAGCGCACCCCAAAAAATTGGGTTGGCCTGTAAATACATAACCCCAAAAGTTATGTCTGTCCCTTGTTTTTAGAGTGTCCCGTCAATAAAGGCATCAACTAAGAGCATCTATTGGGGGACAATCAAATTAGCTATGTTCGCGCCCACAACTGCGCAAACTGCACCAAGCGACACGCGTCTGCAAAACATCAAAACTAAGCTTAGCCCACTTTTGTGCAGATTAAGCCACACTAGACTTGTGCTGATCAGGAGAATGGAGCCCTTCATTTTGCACACCACCGGGAGAGCTGTTTCGTGTTCACGCCCACAACTGCGCAAACTGCACCAAGCGACATGCAAAACATCAAAACTAAGTTTAGCCCACTTTTGTGCAGATTAAGCCACACTAGACTTGTGCTGATCAGGAGAATGGAGCCCTTCATTTTGCACACCACCGGGAGAGCTGTTTACTCACCATAGTTTGGTCACACCTGTTTTTGGATTCAAGTTTTGAGTTAAAGGTTACATTTTCTCAAATGAATGCATCGGACAATGAAAACGTGTCATGATTAAACCACCTCGAGGGGACGCGGGGAATTGTAAGTAGGATAGCGGCCTATTTTGTGGAGTCCCTGATGTGGGCCAGCATGTTCCATCGTGGTTTGGACAAAATGGAATGCTGTAGAGCCTTGTTTAGAGTCCCTGTTGGTCTGCTGAAGTGTCGTCCCGTTGCAATCGCACCGTTTTGTCTTTTCAATGTCCCTCCCTCCCGAGGACTGGCGCAAGCGAGCTCTGGGAAAGTCGTTTGTTACACGATATGTTATGTATAAGGTATATATTTCTCTTTTGTATTAACTAATTACATTTGAGCCCAACAAAAATGGTTTCACCATTTTCAAAATAGTCCAAATATTTGTATTTGTTTCCCTTTAAGAAATGTCAAGTTGTGTTGCTGGGTATCAAGAAGACTTTTTGTAGTTTGGCTAAATCACTTTTAGCGTGTGTTGTTGTTTAACAAAAATGTGTATGTGTGTTAGCGAAGAAAGCAAAACAGATTCTTTTTTTTGGGGGTGGGGGGGTCGGTTTTATGTTTTTTGATATTAATTTGTTTGTTTTTTTTTCTCAAACAAAAATGACTTTTCGGTCTACCATCCTCGCCCCACACGTTGGGAATCCCCACCACGGGCCAACTTGTTCTTTTGGATAAATTGGATGCTGTCGAGAGCCCCCGTTTAGAGTCCCTGTCAGTCTTTTGCCGAAGTGGCGTCCCGCTCCACCAGTGCCATTGTTTTGTCTCGCTTTTTCAATGTCCCTCAATCCCGAGGACTGACGCAGGCCAGCTCGGGAAATGACGGCCACTTCGCTTATCCCGCCGGCATATTATTCCTGTCACATAACTGCGGTGTCTACCAATCCCCCCACCACCACCACCAACACACACACACATTCACACACACAGCCCAATGCCCC
>NW_017805379.1:2994770-3017393 GCF_001891065.2 Hippocampus comes
CACCCCCACCCCCTCACCCCCACTCGCCATCCCTAATCAATGGCATTGAGAGGGGAGAAGAGGCGGAATGAGGGTGTTATCTCTTTTATCATCCAACATTCCAAAGGAAAAAAAAAATCAGTTAGCCAACATACAGTATGCAACGGCATGACCAATTAAACAGCCAAGTCATTAGGAGAGCCCATTAACACACGGCGACCGATGGAAATCCTTCGCCGTCCAAAGCCCTGCACCCCCCCTCCATCCCCCGTCCCCCCCACGTTGTCTCGCACGTTCATGCAACACACACACACACACACACACACACACACACACAAAAGCATTCACGGTGGCTTAGAAAAAAAAAAAGGAAGCGTAAAATACTCACTCAGTCCTCCGCCAAAGAATCAGGGAACGACCGGGAGAAGACTTTTACAGGCTGACTGTCGACATGTCGTTCACGTTCAGCCGCACTCTCCTGCATGCCTCCTCTCCTCTCTCGCTCTCTCTCTCTCCTGTGGAGGCGGATGAGGGAGGCAGGGAGGATGATGATGAGGAGGAGGAGGAGTAGGAGGAGGAGGATCGGGGGGTGGGCAACGTGAGAAGACTGCAATGAGGAAGAGGATAGAGAGGGCGAGAGGCAGGTTTGGGAGGGAGGAAGCTTTAGGATGCGGGGTCGGCTTCTCCACAGCGCAGCCTCGGGGAGCTGCGGCATCGGACAGCCTGAACGGCGGGGAGCCGGCGCGACGGGGAGCCGAAACGTCGTGCGGCTGGCTCGATGACGAAACAAGAGAAAGCAAAGCAATCAAAGAGAGTCAGGAAATGGTCCAAAGGAAAAAAAACGAAAATAGCCCGTGTAGACGATACAATACGTTGTCATAGGAGTAGAACAAAAAAAGAAAAAAAAAATCAACAAACAACAATTTTAATCGAAAAATCGGTTGTGATTGAACCAAACCGAATCGAATCATTCCACTTTCTGCACCCCATTTATCAAAATACATCTCGAATTGATTTGAGAAATTCACACCCCTAATATATACATATACATGAATATACTAAAATGATAAAAATCATTGAGTAATCGTTTCAGAAACAGTAATCGTGATTTTTTATTTTTTTTTCAAATTTGTAACACCCTTTGATGCCAAATGAAATTCTCTGAATTCAAAAAATATTCCATAGTGACAGCCCGAGCCCAACCGAACTCCTGCCCAACTTTGCAGTCGGATCTTCAACTTTTGACAAACTAAATTTACTCCCAAGACTGTTTTTGGCTGAGCAAAAAAAATAATTCATCATCTCATTTTTGTTTCAGCATCTCAGCCCCGTGCCTTTAAGCGCCAACCGTGCGCGTTGCCATGGCGACTCTCGCCATCTGGCTTTCCGGCACACCGGCAGACACGCGTCAGGCTTTTTTTTTTTTTTTAAACGAATTGACTTTTATGAGAGGAAATCACATCGAGGCCTCAGAAGTTCACGAGGAGCTAAACACCTGTCACGGCGTGAAGAGGAGGAGGAAGTGGGAGCAACAGATGCCACGACACGTAAATTAGCTCCCCGCGCGTCGCCGGTTTCGCTAGTGACTAGCAGGCTTCTTCACGGACTGGCTCGTCATCAAGGACACTTTGATTATTCCTTCACACTCTGCTAGGGCTTCTTTTGTCGCCGCTCCCCACGGCATTGGCAACTTGGGAACATGACTGTTTCCTTTCTGGTCCTGGAGAAGGTGCCAGCGTAGAGATCAATACGGTTTTGCAAAATGTCCAAGCAAGGTCCATATACGTAATACAGTATATATAATAATTGGTTTTCGCATCACAGGTTGCGAGTTAAAAAAATGTTGCCTCTTGAGCCTCATTCAAACCCATTTATTTTGAAGTTTTACGCCACAACTAGCTAGCTAGCTAGCAACAAGCTTCGCTGGCGACTAGTGTGGCTAAACACATCCTGCTCCTGAGTCATGAATCATCACCCCCATGGTGTCAAAAAAGCGACACCTGACAAGTATCATGTTCACAAAGGGATGACTAGGAAAGACGGAGAAGCCATGCTAATTACTAAGCTAACCTGAGATTGACATGGTTTGTGCGATTAACACTGTAATGAAATGCTGAGCATGATCGAGTCCACTTTTCACAGACGTTTGGCTGGAACCGTGTTGAAGTGGAGAATATCCAACGATGAATAACAAAATAGCAAGCAAATGAATAAGTTTCTGGACTCCGGAAAGAAAATCTAGTCGCTAAACAGAACCGGTTACGCTATGCTGTACATCAGCTAGGAGGAGTGGCCAATAACCTTCAAAATGTTTAAGTATCAAAGTGGTGTCAAATATTTACAATATCAGTATAATTTGTTGTTTTTCACAATCGAGTCTTGAGTTTTGATTTTGACTTTTGAGGCCTGCACAATAAATGTTCTCAGATGACATTAAAGTAGACCTTATCGTCATTATTTATTTATTAATTTTTTAAAAAATTTGAATCAATTTAGCTTTGCTTCTTGATAGGTGTGTCACACCAGTTTGCTGTGACTTTAATTTAAGAAATAAAAACTTTTGATTTTATAAAATAAGAGTAACAATTGTTTGTTTGTTGTATTCTTATTGTTTAATAAAACCGCTGCTTCAGGTCCACGGGAATTAACCGGCAAAAAAATTGCTCTTCAAAATTAGAACTTCAAAGAAAAGAAAAGTAATATTGTGCCTTGCTAAATATAGATATGATTAAAAAAAAAATTGAAGCCTACCGACTGACCAAAATGAAGCAGCAGTTTTTTTTTTGTTTATTTGTTTTGTTTTTTTCAAAATTGCAGCTTTTGCGATTTTATAATTGCATTCTTCCTCATGGTGATCTATTTGGATTAAATTCAGTAACCTACTTGGAAGCCACGTTCCTGATCTTGTATTGTTGACACTTTGGGACCATATACCTGGGCTTTTTGAGCAAAGGAACCCCCCCCCCCCCAAAAAAAAAAGCCCCAAGTAGCGATTATTTATAGCCCACTTTTCCCAGGTAATGGCCACCAAATGCTTTACAAGAGCAGGCCCGGAATGCAAAGTAGCCACAGACATCAGCATAAAAGAAGAGCGACAACAAACGCATAAAAACGAGCAGACGGGAAAGCGGGACACAATTACCACTGGTGGCTCGTGACAAAAATGCACAGTATCCTGGGATGCTGATTAACGGTTAACATCTTAAGGTCATTTTGGATTCTTTTTTTTTTTTTGATTGGCACAGGAAAGAGCGACGGCCATGTGCCGTGGCTGCAAATCAACTGTTTACCTCAGAGTCCAATTATTAGCACCATTAACTTTGGCACCTTAAGGGACTTCGTCCTTCTGTACTCTTTTATTTTGTTTGCCGCGTCTCCCTTTTGGAGCTTGAGAACAAACCTCGGAGTCAATAATTAGCCCTTTAGGGGAATGCTAGTGCACCATGTACATTGAAGGAAGTGGACTCGTCCATGTTCCGAGACCCATGAAATGCTTAGCGCCCGCTACATCGCCCGTACGATATCGATACGTTCGCCATTCGTGGGATGATACGATTCACTCCTTTTATTTTCACCGGATCGTACAATTCGCTCCATTTGCAGTGCAGCCCGATACAATCCAAATACGATATCATTCGCTCCAAATGCAAGTCACAAACCATTTCCAGTGTTTTATACGGCATTCAAATGTGTAAGACTACTTACCGATTCACTCCAATACGATTGAGTCAATCCATGACATGATTTCGCTCCAAACATAAGATGATTGATTCCAGTTGCGATACTCTTCACTCCAAATACAACACATTTTACTCCACTTATGATACAGTTCATTCCAGCGACATAATTCACTCCAAGTAAATACGATTTCTTCTCATTATGACATGATTCAATCCAAATCTGACGGATGGGCGAATGCCGATGCCAAGTATCCTACCGGTGCTAAAACCAGCCTTATTTTTAAGGTATCGGCACTCGTGGAGCCTGTCGATACCAGCCACCGATACTAACGGCAATCAAAATCCGACATGGCGTAAGTCCGCCTCAGCAGTAGTTGGCGCTACACTACGGCATTTTGACACATCGGTGAATTGTCATCTGATTCAGAAAGGAAGAAGAAAGGAGTGTTTGGAATTTTTTTCGTGGCGTGAATGTGAAATGTTATATATCAAAAGTACTGCCAGGTATCGCCACTCGGTATCGGTGAGTATTCAAAGAGTGAATACTGGTATCGGTCTGGAAAAAAAAGGTGATATCGAACATCCCAACCAAATACAAATCAATTCATTCCAATTAGGAAACGATTCATGTGGTTAGTGACAAATACGACACAGTTTTGACACAGTTCCTGCCAGATGCAATCACTCCAATTGTGACATAATTCATTACAACTGTGACACCATTGACTTCAAATACTCGATTCCGATGACGACTCATTCCACTTACAATACAATTCACTCCAAACACAAGACGGTTCACTCCATTCATGGTACGAGTCACTTCAACCACGACACAATTCACTCCAAGTGCAAACCGATTCACTTCCAAATAGAATTGGATTCACTCGAGTTTTGACACAATTCACTCGGAATCCAATACGCTTTGTTCCAAACGCAATTTGATTTTATTCCAATAATGAAGTTATTCATTCCAATTACGACATTCCATTCTAGCTGTTATTCAATTCGCTCCAAACCTGGCGTGATTTGCTCCGGTCATGATGCAAATGACACGATTCTCGACAATGACGATACGATTTACCGAAATTATAAACTTAGCGCTTAGTACAAATGTGATTCACCGCAGTTATAATTCATCCGCTCCCGCTGCGATGAATACAATACCTGTACACCCCAAATAGATACAACTAATTTCGAAAGGAACCAAACAAACAAACAAACAACAACTTCATTGCGGATCGGATTCACCCCAATAACAAGGCAATAAGATTTTTCTTCGTTGATACGTGCCACATTTTGAGACTTGCGTGACAAATGACATTCGCATTAGTAAGTAATAAGAGCGAGGGCCTCTCCTAACAGTTGCACATGACAACAAATCATTTTGGAATGACATTTGAAGCCTTTAAAATGATATCCAGGCCATGGCATCGTGGACAATTATGACGACGCATTGATGCGTGTCATCTTCTCCGCCCCCCCCCCCCACCCCAACCCCACCCGGCGAGGCCCTTTTTGCATATCGGCGAGCCTCAGGAAAAGATTTAATAACGACATGTCTTCCACATTACTGCGCTCAAAGTTCAATTTTCAGTTCAATTTCACATCGATTTTGGGGCGCGTGCGTGAAGGTGAATCACCTTGAAGGAAACGGCGGAGGTGCATCTGCCTCCATCTCTCTCTCTCTCTCTCTCTCTCTCTCTCTCTCTCTCTCTCTTTCTCTCTCTCTCTCTCTCTCGATCGCCCCTGCGGCGGTGCGAGGGAACGCTGTCCCCGGAGATTCCAATCAGACGGCACAACACAGACGCTTCCAGTAATATCAGGAAGCTGTAGACGATGGTTATAGATTTCAGGGGCTCTCAGGTGCATTAGGCCGTATCGCGGCTTCCCCACAAGGCCACTTAATGCCTGCGATGGAGGGAAGGAGGCCGGACCAGCTGGCTGCCGGGCATGCATGTGCAGCTATGAACAACAACAACAACAACAACAAAAAAATGCATTTAGACACGTTTGTCAATGGCATGCTGCGGCCGATGTGCATAAATAAAGATCGTCGCATCTTTCCACAGCCGGTAGAGGGAGCTTCCTTCATCAGGAGTCACAGACGCGATGCTCACGGGCACCAGGGACTCTCCAAGGTCCACATGAGTAGCCCCGCGGGCCTCTTCCAGATATAGCTCACCAGTGAAGGAACATTGTGATTTTCTAGGAATGTTGTTTTCATAGACGACCCAATTATTCCCAAAAAAAAAAGCACAGTGACACAAAAATCTCTTCATTCTCCACAATTCTATCTGCTGCTCGTATTATGAATGTTTTGAGCAAGGTTTCTGGATACGTGTGCATTTTATTTCATGAAACCATGACTGTGGATGGTATGACAAATGATGACTTCTCAGTCGTTGCGATCATGTGCGCCTGCGTGTGCAAACACACGTATGCACACACAGGGCCCCAAAGCCGAATTGATCGGTCAATGTTAATTTTGTTTTGTGCTCATCCTACCCCCTGGTGGACTGTTTGTGGACAATGTAAATGTGAAAGAACGAAACGGGAAATATTCCGGCGCATCCTCGTTTTGTTGAAAAAAAAAAGTGAATGTCATCCGCTGGCAGTATAATATAGTCATGCAAATGACGCATTCGGATGCTGTGATAGCAATCATTTTGCACAGAGGATAAAGAATATATGCCCGCGTGTATGTGTCATACGTTGCTCCGCCATTTGTGTTCAAATAGCCATCGCTTCACGGATTGTCAAACGGTGCCACTGCGCATACTTTTTTTGTGACATTTTGTTTGGTCGTGCGCTGTGCCTTGCCTCTCTAAAGGCTGTGACTCACTGATCTACCTCACAGAGCAACAATGACCGTGAAGGAGAGGCTTCCTTAAATGAGGAAAACAAACGGAGAGGAACTGAAAGAAGATGGCTATCAGGCGCCATCAGATACCTTCATGACACAAGCGGCCGCTTTGAGCGCATCAAATACTTTTTTTGTTTTGAGAAAGGGAACGCTTCACACTGACATCTGGAGTGGACGTTGTTGCTTTTTAAATTGCCGCAGAGCTTTATATACGAGTTTACAGCAGCGTAGCGTTATTTTTATGGATGATGCTTGTGTTGTCATGATACCAAAATGTCGACTTTGGTACAATACCTCCATCAAAAGATTTGTTGTCTTTTAAGCCTATTATTGAAACTCTCATTGAATATTTCACGTTTGACATCCGAACCATACGGGGGAAAACTTGCAGAACGGAGGACATCAGTTATCAGAGGTGGGTGAGGGTGTGGGGGGGGGGCAGGTACTTGTGCTCATAACATGTTCGCGGTGCGCTTTAGAGGACTCACCTCTGATTCACGCACACTCACCGCGGGCAAGGACAAACCACACGGGACGCACACACGTTGAAGTACGCTGATTCACATGCTGGCACACACCAACCGCCGTAACTCCCGCGCATGACCCGAGCGTGAGGTGATTAATCACCTTCCTGTATTAATTACAATTCAAATCAGTTGCCATGGGAACCACCTTCGGAATGTTCAGGAACGACGGTGGACTTCCAGTGAGTCAAGGACCAAGGGGGGGCGGGGGGGAGCCATTCATGACGCCTTACAATGATTCAGCTGGCTGAGTTTTACATTGCCCCCCCCAACACACACACACACACACACACACACACACACACACACACACACACCCTCCCTCTTGAGTTGCCCGAGGTGAACTTCAATTTTGGTCACGGAGAGGCTCGCAGAAGCGGAAAATGCTAGTGTGATGACGGCTAAGAGAGCATCATGTGGATAGGAAAAATAAGATTGGGAAAACACTTGACGTTTGAGGCAAAAGTACGTTGCTTGGCAGTCAAAGGTGCACCTGTTGATTTTTGACGCGTTTCAAATGATATCAAGAAAATAATTTGGGAAACGGGACTGGGCCAAGATATTAATATCCGCTCCAATCAATGACAATACTCTATCGATTATAATTTGGATCAATCGATACGTTTTACTTGATTGTTTGATTTGGATACGGTCAATCCACCAACCCAATACGCCATGGCATTATGGGAAACATGTTTCAAGCATTTAGCCTACAAGCACGTTTCAACGTCTTTGCAAATATGTTTAAATGTCCTCGCAAATACGTTCCAACGGACATACGGTCAAAAATTTCGCCTTCACATCAGCACTCCCACTCCTCCGTAACGTTTGCATTCCTAAAGGAAATAAATACCCTTAATACTTGCGCTATTTATGTAACGACTGGGAAAATGCCTGCTGGGAGACGTGGAAGTCGTTGACAAACCGCGCGTCGCTTGGTTTTCACTAAATGCTTATTCAGGGTTATTTTTGTGAAGCAGTGCGGCCGCTCGCGCGCGGTATTATATTGGAAGCTCAGGTGAAAGCCGGACGTGGTGAATTAACAATGCGCGGTTGTGTGTGTGTGTGTGTGTGTGTGTGTGCGCGCGCATGCGTGTGTGCGTGTGGCTCGCCAGTTGTCATGGTTGCAGCGTTTATCACCTCGTTCAGCCGACATAGAGGCCCAGGGGCACATGTGATTGGATTCAGACAGACAGACAGAGAGACAGACATGGGGAAGGGAGTGTGAGTGAGTGAGTGAGTGAGTGAGAGGGAGGACATATTGGCACAGAGGAGGGCTTAAATGCCAACGCGCTGCGCAGAGGGAGGAGGGGGTAGAAGGCCGCTGGACAAATGTCAACGCTGGGCCTCTTCATGATCATGTAGCGCAGGGGCAAGCGTGGCGCAAAAGTTGATTTTTGCCATCTAGAATAGGGAGTTTGAATGCCTCACATTGCGGGATTTAAGAAGGACCCTTTTGGGCTTCGTTCACGAATCAAGCTCAGCATGTGCATCCATGAGCAAGCCGTTCCAATTTTTGCCCTGCCAGTCAGTCGCAGGGCACATTATTTGTTTTGCGTTGTATCAAATATATATATTTTTTGCATATCATTAATAAAGTTCCAAGGACATGAATCCTTGTCATGTGTGTGACTGTGTCAACAATAGTTGAATGTATGTCATTTTTAACCGATTTATGATTGATTTATCTTAAATTCTAAAATCTTGCTCTTGCACTGTAAAATTCTTTGAGTAATTTTAGTCATTTACTACTTTGCTTTTAAAAGTTCATCATTTTTTTGTTTGTGAATGTTTGTGAAATATACTTTTAAGAATGTCAACGTAGCTTGTGTGTTTAACATAAACTATACCGCTATTTTGCCTCGTCTTGTCCTCAACATACCGGCTTCGACAATGCGACAGTTCCGGGTTGTGAGGCGGGATAAGCCCTCACGATGGATATTTCAGCCAATCGTGGAGCGCTACAAGTGATTCCATGAAACTTGTCAGCCTATCACAGCACCGCTTGTCCCATACTCAGGTGGGGGGGCGGTGCCGCACAGGAAACAAGTAAGCTCATGGGGAATGTGGTCTTTGCTTGAAACTTTTCCTTTAAAATGAAAAAGAGCAGCCAGTTGAATTCAAACTTTCAAAGCAAACATGACTTTTTTTTGTCTTCGTCATTGAGTTGTGTAACGTGTCGATGTTCGCAGTTGACGATTTTTTTTTCGACGACCTCGCGTGTTGTGTTGTGTGCGACTTGTAAACTAGAGAGACGCCGGGTCACTTTTTTTTTTTTTTAGCTGACATTCAGCTGAATAGGCGAAAGCGCCAGAGAGCGCGTGTGTGAATAGACGCATTGTGGGG
Source organism: Hippocampus comes (assembly GCF_001891065.2). Taxonomy (NCBI): domain Eukaryota; kingdom Metazoa; phylum Chordata; class Actinopteri; order Syngnathiformes; family Syngnathidae; genus Hippocampus; species Hippocampus comes. The sequence continues at coordinate 3,004,163 of NW_017805379.1, forward strand.
CTGCCGCCTGCCTGTCTGGTTTAGTGTGTATGTCAGTGTGTGTGTGTGTGGCCTCGGCATGCTTTTCTCTTCCGTGTCGTTTGTGCCACACGCACTCCCCATCATCGCTGCCTGCTGGCTGACACGCTGCGTGGACGGGCAGGAGGACGTTACCGGCGACAGCGAGCTGCCCGCTTGTCTACACTCGCCGCTCGCTTTCGGCTGTTCACGGCGGTGACCGTCAAACAACAACAACAACAACGGAAAGTCCTCGCCATGCCCCAGACTGGCAAATCGAGAAACGCCCCGCCGGTGTCGGACTCCCCGCGGCCCCAAATGGGGGCCTCGGCTGGGGATCCAGAAGGACTCCGAGATGACGAGGGGGACACCGGACAGGACAACCAAGGAGACGAGGACATCATCAAATCTCCAAATGATCCCAAACAGTACAGGTAAAATACACTCGTGTTACACCGGCTGTGCTTTCCTCCCACATTTCCCAAAACATGCATGTTGGATTCACTGTCCTGACGTTTAAATGCGAGATTGAGCGACAGTTTGTCTGTTTGTGCCCTGTGACTGGCTGGCGACCAGTCCAGGCTGTACCCTACCTCTCATCCAGTCAGCTGCAGCAGGACCTGCCAGCTAACTCTCAACCAGGGACAGCGCGACACAGGGACGAGAGAGAGCCATAGCCCCCTCAGAAATCGGTGTTGCTCCTTGATTTCATTTTATGTTTGAACAGTCGAAATTATTGTCTTTGTCTCCGTATGTATCGTCACGCCCCACTTTCACACATTTCATACTCGATTAAGCACATAAAAAATTAGCATTAGCTCTGGCTTTTAGAAATATTCTGCGAGATAGTGACGTGTGAATGTCTGGAACCATGAAATGTTGTATGTTGGTGCTGTTCTAAAGCAAGGACCTCCTGTAATTTTTTACTTGTTACCACCGAGTGACTCCCCTGCCGGTATTTTTTTTCCCCTCCAGAGCTAAAAAGTGGGCCAATAATTTATTTCTTTAAATACAAGGCGAACCTGTTGCTCTAATTGAGGCACAGTGAATACCATTATTTGCCTTTTCACTCTGCAGGTACATTGTGCTGGCCAACGGGCTGCGCGCTCTGCTCATCTCGGACTACAGCAGCCCGGCCGTGTCCAAAGACAACGAGGAAGAGGAGGAGGAGGAAGAAGAAGAAGGTGGCGAAGAGGAGGAAGATGACTCGAGCGAAGAAACGATGGCGGAGTCGGATGAGGGTGGCGACAAAGATGATGACCGGGAGGGGAGGAAGAAGAGAGGAAATGCAGAGAAGCAGGTACACGCTCGGTGATGGTGTCCATTTGGAGTTAAAAATATTTTGTAGCCCACCGTTACACTTTTGAACTGGTCAACACCCCCACTGAAGGGCGATCAATGCAAGCGCCGCAGTCTGGGAATCCCTGGTGTTGAGCAGCTTATCTGAAACTGGCTCAGCAACACACACCGAGGTTATGATCATGAACGAAAACTTCCCAAAATAACTGTAACTAAGATCGGAAAAACATTCTCGCTCATAAAGTTGGTTCGATCCCGGCTCCGGCCTCCCTGTGTGGAGTTTGCATGTTCTCCCCGTGCCCGCGTGGGTTTTCTCCGGGTACTCCGGTTTCCTCCCACATTCCAAAAACATGCATCGGGAAATGGATAGATGGATGGAGATAGATAAATAGATATATAAATGTGTGCGTGTGCGTGTGTGTGTGTGTGTGTGCGTGCGTGCGTGCGTGCGTGTTCCCTGATGGCTAAAATTGCCACATGTGATGCAAACTCTACTTGTGCTCGTTTTGTGTGTGCCTGTGCGCGTGTGTGTGTTTGTGTGTGTGTGAGCGTGTACACGCACGTGCGTGCGTGCATGTGTGTGTGTGTCAGTCTGCAGCCGCCTTGTGTATCGGAGTGGGCAGCTTCAGTGACCCCAGCGACCTCCCCGGCCTTGCCCACTTTCTGGAACACAGTGAGTAATTACAGTGAAAGGATGGACACGGATCGTGTGTGTGTGCGCACGTGCGTTGAACTAGCTCTGAAAGGTTAATTCATTGGAGTCTTTTACATGCTCACCCATCACCGATTACATTTTGTGTGCGACAACCTCTCATACATGTTTGTACCTTCAAGTTGGACGAGTTAAAAGAGAGACCAGAAAGGGGCACGGTCACCCGTGTTGAACGTCCCCGGGAAGTTACTTTGACACTGCAGTAACTTGGTTGGACCCCTTTCCCCCACTTGCCGTTGTTATTCAAATCTGCAACCTAACACGCGTGCCCTTATCGCTTCCAAATCCAAGTTTGAAAAGGAAATTGCAAAGAAAATTCGGCTTCCCCGACAGCAGTGCTCCTCAAAACGCTTTCGTCTTACCAGGAGTACTCCCCTCACTTCTACGTGTTGATAATCCTCTATACAAGCGATTAACCAATAAAAAAAATTTTTTTTGGTTGCTTAATTTCAATCAATTCATAGGAATGGCCTTTTTTTTTTTATCTCAAACATTAATAAAAATGTAGATGTTGGCTGGAAAATAAATGATGTCATTCTTAAAAATATATATCAAAATAAAGCATAAATCTGCCTCTGTTATCACATTTAAGAAAAAAAATAAATGGAGCGCCCTTAAATGTATTTATTTCTGTATTGCTTTCCATCCATACAAAAGAAAAATTGAAAGTTGTATTTGACTTTCTGAGTGCTCAGTGACCTTTTTTTTTTTTTGTCTTGCTCTCGACAAATTTACCACATACTTAATTTTAAAAAACTAAAACTAATACTAAAGCTCACAAAAACTCAAACAAAGCATTTTCTAAAGAAGAAAAAAATTCAGAAAAACCACAAAACTTGAGGTGTGCGTCTGTGCCACGGGTTACTTATCTGTGAAAAAAAAATTATTCAATGTTCCGTACACCCCCGGTTGCGAAACACTGCCCGGCAGTTCTAAAATGCCAACATCGACGCCATTCTTATAAGGTGAAGCCATTGATAGGCGGTGGCTTATCTTTGACATTTTTGGAAATGGCGGCTTATGTGCTCTGTCCGCACACCGCGCCAGTGGTTTTCATGGGCAGTGAGAAGTACCCCTCGGAAAACGGCTTTGATGCCTTCCTCAAGAAGCACGGCGGCAGCGACAACGCCTCCACCGATTGCGAGAGGACCGTCTTCCAGTTTGACGTGCAGAGGAAAAGCTTCAAAGAGGCACTCGACAGGTGAGAGCGGATCAGAGGTGCTTTTGTGGTGTGCGGGGGAACAGCGGAGCCGAGCGGGGATCACATTTTAAGCGGCCAAACGGTGCGACCGGGGCGATTAAAAACACTCCCGCCTGCCCTTTCTACATCAACGGGATGCAGTCAACGCTGCTGTTTAGCTACGGGCCTGATTAAGAAAGTTGTGGAACCGCCGGGATTTGATCGATCTGACGCAACGGACATAATTATTGCGCCGACGGCAGTAGAAAGGAACACTGCACAGTTAGCCCGGCGTTACTTTTACATTTAAATGATCGAGGAGTTTGATCGAATGCAACATTGCCACAAAAAGATTTTATTTTGTGGCAACTAATCTGTTGGGGGGGCTCCCTAAACGGGTTGCAAGAGAGAACAAAAGTTTACAAAGTGAGTACGGCATTACGAATGATGTAAGAGTTGTTGATTTGAAGTAATGACTTCAACATGGCCGTCCTGGGACTCTTTTGTGGCAGTGATCTGGTGGGGGCTGCCTAAATGGGTTGCAGCAGAGAGCAAAGGTTGTTGCATTTATTTTGCATTGAAACGAGGAAAGACTTTTCGATCTCGCGGGATTTGAGCAATCTAATGTAACGTAGCTCCAATTGGATTTCATTTTCGCTCGACGCTGCCTAAACGGGTAGCGGGAGAGCAGGTCTGATCCGGCATTTTTGTGAGATCTCTCTATGAAAGAGGCTAAATCATTCTTCTCTTTGCCCTCTATTTTAGGTGGGCTCAGTTCTTCATCTGCCCCCTGATGATCCGAGAGGCTATCGACAGGGAAGTGGAGGCCGTCGACAGCGGTGAGTCCGCTCGTTTTCGGATTCCAATCCCGAAAACCGCCCGTTGTCTTTCCTGAGCCTTTCCCTCTGCCGCCCGTCAGAATACCAGCTGGCCAAACCGTCTGATTCGCACAGGAAGGAGATGCTGTTTGGCAGTTTGGCCAAACCGGGACACCCCATGGGCAAATTCTGCTGGGGTGAGTTCAGCGGAGGAGGCTCGCCATGTTTTCCTTGTTCCAAGGGCGGGACAATTTGTTGATTTTGAGTGATGTGATCGGTCGCCAGGGAACGCGCAGACTCTGAAGCAAGAGCCCAAGAAGAAGAAGATCAGCGTCTACAACCGACTACGCGCCTTCTGGGAAAGACACTACTCTGCACATTACATGACCCTGGCTGTCCAGTCCAGAGGTCAGTAGGATCTTTCTTGATTGGGCTCAAGCCCCCAGCACAAGCCTAGCGCAATCCGCGGTCGAAGGTGGCGTCATCGGTGGAATCGGTCGACACAAACAATTCTAGCTCGAAACGCTAATGAGCAACTTTAAGCGCGGATGGTTGTTCGTCTCTGTTCGTCTCTGTGTGCCGTGCGGTTGGCTGGCAACCGGTTCAGGGTGTCCCCCGCCTACTGCCCGAAGACAGCTGGGATAGTCCCCAGCACGCCCCGCGACCCTTGTGAGGATAAAGCGGGTCAAAAAATGGATGGATGGATTATTGATTCTAAAACAATTTGATTGTGACCGCCATTAATCCATACCCAAGTTTTAGCTCTTCAGCTTCAGAGGTTGGTGACCTCTGACCTAAACCACACAAGGTAAATAGACCGGGCTTTTGGCACCATCTTGTGACATCACAGAGCGGTTTTCAAAGCGTTGCGGGAAAAATGAGTCTTGAGTTTTAGCTTTCACAGAAAAAAAAAAAAAAACACAAGCGGCATGTATCTCAATATGCAGTATTTTGAAGTGAAACAATTCGGGTTTTTTGCCACTAAAATCTAGTAGTGCAGTTTCGCAAGGTCAGATCGTGACCAAAGCCGTTTTGTACGATGAAAGTTCAGCTCTGCAGTGATCCACATGCGGCATCAGTCAACAACCTGCTTGTGGGCAGATTGACAGAACTCTTTAACGAGCAATCCGGTGATTTAATTGACTGCTAATGAAGCCGCAAAGCTCTAATGAGGAGCCGCTCCACGTGTCCGTCGACGGCCGAGCTCGGCTAATTATTCGCAGCTCGCCTCGGGTCGCCGCCTTCATCCCGGTGATGTCATCGTCGGGTCTTGGCGCGTTCTCGCAGGAAATATCAGGCGGCTCATTAACAGCTGCGGAGGCGTCCCAGGCTGACTCGTGTTGACATTTGTGACCAAAAAAAAAAAAATTTGAAAATCGCAAATCATGGTCTTTGCAGAATTGTCTTTTTATAATCTCACTGGATTTGAGCAAATATTGACCACAGAACAGGAAATGGAACCTTTTGTGACCCAAAGCAGCACACAACTCTCTCACACTGGCGTCGCTGTGTCATGCGATCTAGCGAAAGTAATTTAAAAAAATCCACATGTAATTGATGCCCACCCAAAAAGGTTTGTAATTTTCCCTTGATGCCACAAGATGGCGGCAAAGCAATTTAGGCAAGGCTACGTTCTGACGAAATGAAACTCCTCCACTCAGTTCTATTTAGCGACTTGCCGTTTTTGGTCGATAACGTTTGGAAAATTCCCCACAAAATCGCTTGAAATCTGCCAAAGCTGCCATGCGTCGCTCCGCAGCGATTTTTGCGCCAGCCAAAAAGACACCACAATTTGACAGAAGAGCTGAGAACAGCAGCGTAGTTAACGCCAAGCAAATCCATACCTGGATGTCGTAAATCATGAGGATGATCGTGATCGCTGATGTTGTGACTGACTGACACACTTGTGATTGTGCGCCCGCAGAGAAGCTGGACACCCTGGAGATGTGGGTGCGCGAGATCTTCAGCCAGGTGCCCAACAAGTGAGTGTTGCTCTTCTTCACACCGGAGATGACCTCCGCACTCTCATTTCACCGCCCACGGCAAAATTCATTGACTCGTTTAAGTTGACTTGAGTTCAAGCAGATGCCAAGAATTTCCCCGCGTTTACTCTCCGACAGCGAAAGATCCAATATTTAAAAAAAAAAAAAAAAGCCTTTTCCAAAGGAATCATTCTTAATTTTTTGACTAACATCGTCAGATAAAGGAAACGGTGCCAATTAATGACATTTACAACTTTTATCTAAATGTACGGTGGTCATTTTTAGGTCATTTTTAATCAAAGTTATCCGATTATTGTTGTGTTTTTTTTTTTTTGTTGTTTTTTTTTGAACTAAAATAGAATACTGTAATCTCCGAATGATAAAGTCACCTAAATAAAAGCCGCAACAGCTAAATTTAGCCATAAAAACAAACGTGTCCATTTCTTGGCCACTTTGTGTTTTTAGCCACAGGTCTTTTTTTACAGAAGAGATCAAAATTTGTATTTACATGAAACAACAGCAGATGCTTTTTTTTCCACATTTTCGATTAATTCAGTAAAATAATACAATTTAATTGCATATAATTTACCTTGCTCGATTGAACAAATAGTCGGAATAAGAAACACCGTGGCCCACGAATAGCAAAAATCCGTTTCTAATTGGCCCATTATAAATACATTAAAAAAAAAAAATCAATAGTTTTTTGGTTGGAATTTGATGGTGTGAGACCTTAATAGCACTCTTCTCCCAAGACATTTTGATTTTCACTTTACTAGCACTTTTATGGTTGAATGTATTTATTTATTTAAATGGCTTTTTCTTGTGATCTTGCGCGTTCATGTCGGCAGCGGCCTTGCCAAGCCAGACTTCTCCAACATGCTGGATCCCTTTGACACGCCATCTTTTAACAAACTATACAGAGGTAAACGATCATTTATGTCGATATTTGGCGTCAGGATGCTCAAAATCTGTCCGCTGAGGCGAAGAGGTGGTGTGTTGTTGTCATCGTGGAATACTTGAAGGTCACTGCTGTACTGTTGTGTTTGTGTTGCCTGCCTGCAGTCATCCCCGTTCGGAAGGTGCATGCCTTAAATATCACTTGGGCGCTCCCCCCTCAAGAAAAGCACTACAGGTGAGTGTTCTGGAGTAGTGAGTCCCAAACTACGCAAAGGGTACACCCTCCAAAGAATGCGCAAGAAGAAGGGCCCTATTTTCATGAACAGCGCAAGTCTAGGGCAAAGTGTAGCTGTGGATAACTGTGGATAGGGGTGGACTTTTCTTTCTTTTGGCATTTTTGTAGTCAGGCCCAGGATGAAAGGGGCGTTTGCGCCGATGTGGGAGTGAGCACAGACGGCTTATTTCCCCGTCCAGTAAACTGCAATACAATGCACTTTAAAGTCAGTGCACGAGAGACGCGTACTGGCAAACAGACCACTTGCGGATGATGTAAATTTGGCCAAGGCAGTCACAGATATCACCACTGTGAACTGGGCACTTAGAAAGCCTTTCCCCGCTGAGTGTTTGTATCCCTTCAAAATAATCATTAGTGTGGCAAATAAACAATTCATTAAAAAGGCATGAAGCTGTTTAAAATCCACTCCCGGTTGAAGTTTACTGTCAAACTAAACATAAAACATAGACGATTGCACGCCGCGTATTCAAAACAACCGAACAAAGTTGTCTTAAGAACGGTCCGCAAACTTAATGCTAACATAGTGTATCATGGAAAATGCCATTGAGATGCTAATAGTTAGCGTCGATAATCACCGTTTTGTAAGCTTTTATTCAACAGATATTTGAACACAAATGGTGGCGAAACATATGTAGACAGATATTATTTTAATACCCACAGGTAGATGTTGTTTATTTTACAAATTACTAATAATATAGCATTTGATGGAGTCACAGTAAGTGGTACAGGTACAAATTTTTCATTTGCGTCCGCATGCTTTTTGATGATATATCTCAAGGCACCGCTATATTTTTGTGACTTTACACTGAAACATTTTTTTTGTTTAGCACATGAACATTTTTGATGTAGCAAAGAACAAAATGTAACAAGAGGGTCATATCAATAAAATACAGTACACAAATCCAACACCGCCCCCACCTCGTTGTCTTGAGGGGATTCGATTTTCTCGTCCTAACAATGTTTTTCCTTCGCAGAGTGAAGCCTCTTCACTACATATCGTGGCTGATTGGCCACGAAGGCCCAGGAAGCATCCTCTCAACGCTCAGGAGGAAGTGAGGAGTTTCTCTTTGCTTTTCTCATGTGAAAGCGCTCCAAATAAAACCCAATTTAAAGGTCTTCAATTTACTGGGGGACACACACACAGGCTGTTTTTTTTTTCCCCACAAGAGCCTCTCAGCCTCTTGTTACTAAATGCCCCCCCCCCCCCACCAAAAAAGCTTCTCTCAGTCATCTCACAATACAAAGCAGCCCTCCAAAAAACACCCTCCCTCATGTCGACACCACTCAGCGGCTCAGATAGAACGTTCCAGACGCTTTGTTTCCCCGCGCTTGATGAATGACGACAGCGGACGACTTGGAGAGCGCTCAAAGCCAGTCGAGTGCTTTGCTGTGTTAAGTGGGGTGCGGCGTAAAGTGCCCCCTCAGTGGTTATTTGGGCCCGGGAGGCAATGAAGCCTCGTGTCCTTTTCACCCCCCCCCCTCCCACCCCCTCTGTATTTTCAGTCGGTCAGTCATATCCATAGTTGAGAACGAATGTTCTTTTATGAGACTGGAAGAAGGAAAAAAACGGATTCGCACACAGTTGCTGATCGAAATTTTCATTTTCTGTCACATCAAAATACAGGGATTAGCAAAAAAAAATGAGACTCACAAAGTTTTGTTTTCCTCCCCATATGAAAAAGATGAACATCACTTGAAGTCAGTAAACTTTTCACCAATGGTCTCGCCTATGAAAGATTTCAACCTCGGTTGTCACACGAACCCTCACGTCAAAAACTACAGCAGTTGTTTTTCTCCCCACAAAAACCGTTGACATTTCGTTTGAAGTGTACGGTGGCTTATTTGGACAAGTGGCTATTGGATTTTTTTTTTTTTTTCTTTTTCAGCAAAGTAGGCAGGGCATTTAATTACCGTTAATCAATGCTCAACGTGGATGATCGCAGGTGCTGGGCTGTCAATCTGTTCGGAGGTAACAGCGAAAGCGGCTTTGATCAAAACACCACCTACTCCATTTTCTCCATCTCCATCACGCTCACCGACGAAGGTTTCCAGAACTTCTACCAGGTGACCTATCTCCCATTCTCCCTCCCCACCTCTTCTATTTTGGTCCAGCCCTGCTCCAGTATTTGCCTCATTGATAGATACAACAGGGTTATTTCAGGGAAGCGCCGAGTGCTATCAGTTGCCACGGCAACGCCGGCTAACCAGGCACTCAAGCAGCAAAGGAGCTGATTTTTATAGGACTGTCTTATTGGAAAATAACTGCTCTTGAAGGGTCGCCACGGACTCGAGGACACCCTTTACATCCACATCCATCCAATATGTATTACCGAATAAGAGATGTGTTTTTCATTTCAATTTCTGCAGGTGACCCACCTGGTGTTCCAGTACCTCAAGATGCTGCAGATCCTCGGACCGCAGAAAAGGCACAAATAGAAGCACACGCTCGCACAAACATATTTCAACCTCCTACAGTATGCAATAGTTGCACATGGGCACCAAAACTCTCAAATATTTCTGGATACTATTGTCGTGCCTGCCAGATTTGTACGGTACCTAAAATGTGGAGCTAGCTATGTTATTTCTAGTGCCAGGTACTTTTGCTGCGACTTGATACCGAGGTTTTTGCTCCAGAAATTGTTCTCATAGGAAATCTATTTTTTTGTGAGTTGAGTTTTTTTGTTTTTTTTAATCGACAAAATAAGATAAGGTGAGACGCTCGGTCATCCGGGAGGGGCTCAGAGTCGAGTCGCTTTTCCTACACGTCGAGAGGAGCCAGATGAGGTGGCTCCGGCATCTGATTAAGATGCCTCCTGGACACCTCCCTGGTGAGTTCTTCCGGGCATGTCCCCCCGGCAGGAGGACCCGGGGACGACCCAGGACACGCTGGGGAGACTATGTCACCCAGCTGGCCTGGGAACGCCTCGGGATTCCCCTTGAAGAGATGGAAGAAGTGGCTGGGGAGAGGCAAGTCTTGGCTTTCCTGCTAAAGCCGCTGCCCCCGCGACCCGACCCCGGAGATCAGTAGAAAATGGATGGATGGACAAAATGAGTTGTCGCATATATTACTTTGGTGTTCAGCAGTTGTCGTTGGATTGGACAGTGGCTCTTTTATACATGCGTTGAGAAATGTAACATGAAAAAAATGAAATGTGGTAAGAGCACGCATTTCGCCCGTGTTTTGTCCATATTTAAAATGCCACATTTTTACTCCTCTAATTGTCTTTCTCGTCGCACGCTCAGGATATACGAAGAGATTCAGAAGATCGAGGCCAACGAATTTCGCTATCAGGAGGAGGTAGGGGCCCCACGCCGTTCGGGCACCGCCTGCTCCGCGTCATTCTTTCAACCGTGTAATCCCTGTTCTGTCTTTTCAGAGCGACCCTATCGAACACGTGGAGGACATCTGTGAGAACATGCAGCTCTTCCCCAAGGAAGACTTGCTGACGGGAGACCAGCTGATGTTTGACTTCAGTCGCGAGGTGGCCAGCTTGGAATTCATTGGACTTTACTTTTGTTTTACATTTTTGCTTTGTGTGGAAAGTGAGACGGAAGCTTTGCACTTGCACCCCAACCCCACCCCCCTCTCACTCCCTCCCGCCTTCCTCTGTGAGATTGTTCCTGCATAAAGAAACACTGACAGAAGGAAATGTGTTCCGTGCTTTCATGCGCGTGTGTGTGGGTGTGTGCAGGTGATTGGTGCAGCGCTGTCCCTGCTCACCCCCGAGAAAGCCAACCTGATGCTGTTGTCGCCAGAACACGAGGGCCGTTGTCCCCTCAGGGAGAAGTGGTTTGGAACACACTACAGCGTGGAGGGTGAGTGTGTTGTTCGTGTTTGTGTGTGTGTGTCGGGGAACGCGCGCGTGTGGCAAGAATTTCATCGTTTCAGATTTTTCATGATAGTTTTAATTTTGTTTTGACTTCTGCCTTTTTAAAAAAAAATCTGTTAGTTCAAATTAGTTTTTGAAGCTAGTTTAGTCATTTTTACTCATTTTTATTTTTTTCCTGGACTGCTTTGTTTTAGATTTTATTAGTTTTAGTATTAGTTTTAGTGGTTTTGTTTTTTTTTTTTTTTTTTAATTATAGTGTATTTGTCAAGTGCACAATTAAAAAAAAGGTCACTAAGTATTCTGTAATAATTTAAATGAAAGTACAATTCTTAAGTAAGTGTTCCTCCCTTCTGTGTGGCCGTACCGTACAGCAATACCGAAATACAGTAAAATTTAAAATGAACCCCGACAACTCAGGTATGATATTAACGAACAAAGACGAAAACAAAGGACTTTTTTTTTTTTTTTTTTGCGATAATTAGATGGTTTTATAAATGTAAGATGCCGTTGGTTTTTTTTTTTTAAGCAATTATTTTGCCAACCAAAAAATGTAGTTGTCGTTATTTTGTTAGCTCATGTTAACTACAAAAACCTTGTTGTGTGCTGGCACCTTAATACATTGTCTTATCCTCTTTCCCCGCAGCAACGTTCACCCCAGCGTAAAGCACTCAAGCCATTTATCTCTGTCGCTTTCGATGACAGTATATTGTGTTTACAAACAAAAGGCCTCTCACACACACATCGCGTCATCTTCCTTTTGAAAAATGTACCCGGCTAGCCTCCTGTGATGCTCGCAGAGGACGTTCTTATTTCATCGAGGCACAAGTTAAATGTGCCTGACACTTGTGCCTTCCTTGCTCACAGACATCCAACCGGAGTGGATGGAGCGTTGGACAGGAAATTTGGAGCTGAGTCGCCAGCTTTTCCTTCCTGCGGAGAACAGGTTCATCGGTGGGTGACTGGACCACACTCAATATTTTCACTTTTATCAGTAGTCACAGAATGTGCATTTAAAAAAAAAAAAATACTGGTTGGTACTACTTTGGTTTGGGTTTTGGACTTGTTGAGCAAAATAATACATGTCAATGTTTGCAGTATTGCAAAAAAAAAAAAAACCAAAAACTGTTTGACATACGGTAATTTGAATGTGTTATCCTTCCCTTGGCCCCATTTTATGCCTCTAATTTCATTTGTAATTATCATTTCATAACTTGTCACAGCGTGACAAAAAGGCCAACCAGACACTGGAGAGACAGAAAGCATTCTGGCATTATCCATCCATCCATTTTCCGATCCGCTTCTCCTCACAAGGGTTGCAGGGTGTGCTGGAGCCTATCCCAGTTGTCTTCGGGCAGTAGGCGGGGGACACCCGAAACTGGTTGCCAGCCAATCGCAGGGCACACATCGACGAACGACCATCCGCGCTACATTCAAACCTTGCTAGCAGCTTGAGAGGCTAGAAAATGATTGACGTTTTCATTCACTCGTCCGTGGACGTTTCGAGCATGGTCACGGAATGATTAAAAAATCGGACCTTAAGGCACCATTGTAGACAATCTCAGTTTTGCATTTGTGAATGGAGCATTTTTCAACATCCCGCGGCAGTTTGCTCGTCGGCTTGCAATTGGGGCAAAACGAGGAATCCATCGCTGGCAAATAGCAGGCCAATCTCCAGGCCCGCCGTGGCTAGTTATTACAAGCGTTTTGTCGCCGCAGTGTAGCCTGAGCAGCGGCACCGAGCACCTCCGTCTTGCCTTTATGACGGCAGTGTTCTCATCTTCTAATGGCTCCGCTTTCAACTGAGGCTGCCTGAAAGGACGAAATGCTTTTTGGGGAGAGATTCACAACGCGACGGCATCCATTGTCGACAACCTATGCTACGTGCTAAAGGTGTCAACGAGGGTATTTATTTATTTATTTTAGGAAATTGGTAACTGGTTGAATGGTGTTCCGTCAGTCATTTCAACATTCCCCGGTTAATAATCAGGGCTTTAATAAAGGTGTTATCCATTCTGTTGCTAAGCTCCAATTCAGACGAGGCCCGCCACGCTAATCACACGGAGAGCATATTAGCATTCATCCCCTCTGTGTTATCTCTGATATAATTCCAGCATCATTATGTTTCTGTCTTTCAACTTTTTTTTTTTTTTTTTTAGCAACAAAACTTTTTTTTTTTCCATGAAAAAAGCTCGGTTTACATTTGCCTGTTTTTTCTTTTTAA
>NW_017805379.1:3017851-3029680 GCF_001891065.2 Hippocampus comes
TTTTTTTTTTTTTTTTTTAATTATAGTGTATTTGTCAAGTGCACAATTAAAAAAAAGGTCACTAAGTATTCTGTAATAATTTAAATGAAAGTACAATTCTTAAGTAAGTGTTCCTCCCTTCTGTGTGGCCGTACCGTACAGCAATACCGAAATACAGTAAAATTTAAAATGAACCCCGACAACTCAGGTATGATATTAACGAACAAAGACGAAAACAAAGGACTTTTTTTTTTTTTTTTTGCGATAATTAGATGGTTTTATAAATGTAAGATGCCGTTGGTTTTTTTTTTTTAAGCAATTATTTTGCCAACCAAAAAATGTAGTTGTCGTTATTTTGTTAGCTCATGTTAACTACAAAAACCTTGTTGTGTGCTGGCACCTTAATACATTGTCTTATCCTCTTTCCCCGCAGCAACGTTCACCCCAGCGTAAAGCACTCAAGCCATTTATCTCTGTCGCTTTCGATGACAGTATATTGTGTTTACAAACAAAAGGCCTCTCACACACACATCGCGTCATCTTCCTTTTGAAAAATGTACCCGGCTAGCCTCCTGTGATGCTCGCAGAGGACGTTCTTATTTCATCGAGGCACAAGTTAAATGTGCCTGACACTTGTGCCTTCCTTGCTCACAGACATCCAACCGGAGTGGATGGAGCGTTGGACAGGAAATTTGGAGCTGAGTCGCCAGCTTTTCCTTCCTGCGGAGAACAGGTTCATCGGTGGGTGACTGGACCACACTCAATATTTTCACTTTTATCAGTAGTCACAGAATGTGCATTTAAAAAAAAAAAAATACTGGTTGGTACTACTTTGGTTTGGGTTTTGGACTTGTTGAGCAAAATAATACATGTCAATGTTTGCAGTATTGCAAAAAAAAAAAAAACCAAAAACTGTTTGACATACGGTAATTTGAATGTGTTATCCTTCCCTTGGCCCCATTTTATGCCTCTAATTTCATTTGTAATTATCATTTCATAACTTGTCACAGCGTGACAAAAAGGCCAACCAGACACTGGAGAGACAGAAAGCATTCTGGCATTATCCATCCATCCATTTTCCGATCCGCTTCTCCTCACAAGGGTTGCAGGGTGTGCTGGAGCCTATCCCAGTTGTCTTCGGGCAGTAGGCGGGGGACACCCGAAACTGGTTGCCAGCCAATCGCAGGGCACACATCGACGAACGACCATCCGCGCTACATTCAAACCTTGCTAGCAGCTTGAGAGGCTAGAAAATGATTGACGTTTTCATTCACTCGTCCGTGGACGTTTCGAGCATGGTCACGGAATGATTAAAAAATCGGACCTTAAGGCACCATTGTAGACAATCTCAGTTTTGCATTTGTGAATGGAGCATTTTTCAACATCCCGCGGCAGTTTGCTCGTCGGCTTGCAATTGGGGCAAAACGAGGAATCCATCGCTGGCAAATAGCAGGCCAATCTCCAGGCCCGCCGTGGCTAGTTATTACCAGCGTTTTGTCGCCGCAGTGTAGCCTGAGCAGCGGCACCGAGCTCCTCCGTCTTGCCTTTATGACGGCAGTGTTCTCATCTTCTAATGGCTCCACGTTCAACTGAGGCTGCCTGAAAGGACGAAATGCTTTTTGGGGAGAGATTCACAACGCGACGGCATCCATTGTCGACAACCTATGCTACATGCTAAAGGTGTCAACGAGGGTATTTATTTATTTATTTTAGGAAATTGGTAACTGGTTGAATGGTGTTCCGTCAGTCATTACAACATTCCCCGGTTAATAATCAGGGCTTTAATAAAGGTGTTATCCATTCTGTTGCTAAGCTCCAATTCAGACGAGGCCCGCCACGCTAATCACACGGAGAGCATATTAGCATTCATCCCCTCTGTGTTATCTCTGATATAATTCCAGCATCATTATGTTTCTGTCTTTCAACTTTTTTTTTTTTTTTTTTTAACCAACAAAACTTTTTTTTTCCATGAAACAAGCTCGGTTTACATCTGCCTGTTTTTTCTTCTTAACAAAAGGAAAAAAGTCACAGCCATAAGGCAGGCTTCTGCTTTGTTTTACCGACACTAAAAACAACCGGCGGCGCTAACAAATGAATATCTCTGTTGAACAAAATCAACTAGTGGCCTCTTTCTAAAATGTCACTTTTGTTTTCCTCCCATTCCGTTGCGCACAAAGTCCGAGGTGTTGTTCTTTAGAAACAAATATAATCGCTAAACGAAATGCGGTCTTTAAGGATTTATGGTATCAAGGTGGTCGATTTTCCTCTAACAAGCTCACTTTGGATATATATATATATATTTTTTTTTGCTCAGGAAAATAAAACCGGCACTCATTTTTAACAAGATCAATTCATTTTGGAGCAATCTGGAAACAGCGAATTGCATCTAAAATGCCCCTTTTTCGTCGGCAAACTTGATCCACTCCCATGTGGTGGTGTGACGCCAGCAAAAAAAAAACAAAAAAATCTAAACAATGAGTGCTGTCGAAAGCGCTTCACAATCACCCTCCCCATATGACGCTCATGAAAAGAGAATTTTCAATTTTCCCCTACGTCGGGTTTGTTTTTCCTCGAACAACATTAATAGAAGAGATTGATACGGCGCTTTTCAAGACACCCAAGGTCGCCTCGACATTGAAAAAAGGCAACACATATGAAGCCCGGGAAAGTCAACCAGAGCATAAATCCACAACAATGCGATTGTGATTTTTGTACTTAAATGGACCTATTTTCTTTTCAGCCTCCAACTTCACCCTCAAGCCTTCGGACTGCGCCGACGCCGAGTTTCCAGTGCGCATCGCCAGCAGTGACACAGGCTGCCTGTGGTACAAGAAGGATAACAAATTCAAAACTTTCAAAGGTGAGCTCGTCGCTCTGTCATTTGACAAAAAATCCATTTGCCACTCTGGAGCAAAAAGTGTATTCTCATGACAATTATTCTCGTGGTCTTCTGCAGCCTACATCAGATTTCACCTCATCTCACCTGTAATCCAGCAGTCTGCTCAGAAGTAAGTGCAGTCACCTTCGCGAGAAGACTTTTTTTTAATTTTTTTTTTACTTACAGTCACCGACCTCTCTCTTCCCTCCATTGCGTGCTTTGCAGCGTGGTGCTGTTCGACCTGCTGGTCAACATCCTGGGCCACAATCTGGCCGAGCCCGCTTATGAAGCCGAGGTGGCCCAGCTGGAGTATAAACTGGTGGCGGGCGAGCACGGCCTGGTGATCAAGGTCAAAGGATTTGACGACAAATTGCCTGTGAGTCAGTGAGTGAGTGAGGGAGATATGCCGGTTCAGTTGGCGGCTTGTCGAAACTGACCACTGTTTCTGGCGGGGCGCGGACCACAAACGCTCTGCGTGTGGCCCCTCGGTTCATTTTTATTTCTTTCTTTATTTTTAAGTTCAATTTTTGCAAAAAATAAAATAAAATAAAAAATTAAAAATCAACTTAATTTTCAGGAGTTTACTATGGTTCCAAATTGTAATAGCACCATTCGTCACTAGATGGCACACTTAGTTGCCCTTCCACTGGGTCATCTCCATCAGGAATATCATCGCAAATCGGAAGCAGTTGAGAGGTTGAAAATTGAAGCTACTTTGCTTCGAGACGTAATTACCAGGAAGAGCACTTTAGCCTCTTCTATGTTTAGAAAGCCGCCAGCTAACACTTAGCTTAAGCCCGGAGCGGGGGGTTACGATATCGCGCACACCTTCAGTCAGTGTTACAAACAAAATGGAACATCAATATACGCCCACAGTTAAATACGACACAAATTCACGTAACTGCAGGTAAACACACTTGAATGATCATGATTAACGTCTTTATAGTGGCACAGATTCTCCACAGAATGGCGCAATGCAAAACTCCGAACCGAAGGTACAGCCAGAAATCTGCGGAAGCTGCCAAGCTCTCAAATGTACATAAAGTTGATCTTTCAAAATATTATATATTTTTTTATCTACAGTAAATTAGGAAGTGCATGGCCCTATGTGAGTCCCCCCCGTAGCGGCGTCGAAAAATTGTGATCCCCTCGATCTTTTAAGTTGCCCATCATTAGAGGTCTACCAAATGGTGTGGCTGGTGAGTCTGTTCCACTATTAACAGTGCACACCTCGCTGTCCTCATCTTCCATACTATAGCTTCTCTTCCGCCTGATCATTGACCACCTGGCTAACTTCAAGGCCCCTCCAGACGTCTTCAGCATGTTCTCGGAGCAGCTGAAGAAAACCTACTTCAACATCCTCATCAAGCCCGCCAAGCTGAACAAGTCTGTTTTACATGTTCAGTCCTTTGCTGCCCTCTGCCGGCCCTCTTGTGTCCCAACAAGATGCTCCGTTTTTTTTTTTGTTTTTTTTTTTTTTTTTTTGCAGGGACGTGCGGTTGTTGATCTTGGAGCACGGGCGCTGGTCCATGGTGGACAAGTACCAGGCGCTCGTGGCCGGCCTCACCAGTGACCAGCTGACGGACTTCAGCCGAAGGCTCAAGGCCGAGCTGTACGCCGAGGGCCTGGTGCAGGGCAACTTCAGCCGTGACGTGAGTGCCACACCTCTGCCATTATCTTTGGTTTCATTTCCGTCCATGCAAAAAAAAAAAAAAAAAGAAAGAAAGAAAGAAAACGGAAAGAAATACTCAAAACTACTCAATTGCTGATGGGGGAGGCATCTAAGAGGTGCCTTTATACTCCATCCAGAAAATATTCACCTCGCTTTAATTTTCCCTCATTTTCTCATGTTATTGCCTGATACCGAAATGGAACAAATGTCATTTTACACATATACGGTACTTAAAACAAGTTTACTGTTTAACGGGGACTTTGCAGTGTGCCCCCCGCCCCCCCCCCCAAAAAAAATCCCATTTTGTAATTTTTTCCAATAAGTGATGAGCCAGATTTCTAAAACATGTTATTTCAATCGCTTTACTCAAAACATGATGAGACATTATTTCAAATTGACAGTGCAGAAAATGCACCCAAAAATTATTAGGATTCTCAACATTAATTAATGATCTAAAATAATCATCGATTAGTTGTCGATTAATCGTTGCACTTCAGCTCTCATTTGATTTGTAAGAAACCACCGCGTCTAAGGAAAACCAACCAATCAGACAAGAAGGGGTGACTGTCGACTGTCAGCTGTTTCTCCTGCACTCACGTGCTCACACATAGCAGGCACACACCCGCGGCCTCCACGTTGTCCACGTCAGCTACACAAGTATGGAATGTTTTTTTTTTTTTCATGCGCAACACAGCAAACGTGAGGGCCGCAAGATTGTGCCCGCTATGAATGTGCCAAACAGTACACACAAAAAATATTGATACCTCATCACCAGTCAGGTCTTCTCTCTCCTTCAGGCAGTGTAGCTTGAATTGTGTCTTTGGATCAAGTCACTTGTGGAGAAACTCACCATGGGGTTGGTTAAATTCAAAACATCACTTCTGGGGGGGAAAAAAAAAATCTAGCATCCTCTAAGCGATGTTTGTGGATGTTAGCGGTTTGAGAGTATCAGTTTAGATGTCAGGCGTTGGTAACTTGGTGCTTATCCGCTTTTGTGTTTGCGCCACAGGAGTCGCGAGGCTTCCTGCAGTACGTGACAGAGTGAGTGAGCGAGCAGCCACACACGCGCCTTCCTAATGCACTCCCAAATGACCACTTGAATACTACGCCGTGGTCACTGTCATCGGCATTAGCCTCACATGAGGAATTCATCCTCCGCCTCTCTCCTACTGTACGTCCTCAACACACAAAAGTATTTTTTTCCGTCCTCCTCCTCTTCTTCCAAAGCAAGCTGCAGTTCTCCAAGCTGCCAGTGGAGGTGCCAGTGATGTTCCGAGTGGTGGAACTGCCGAGGCAGCACCACATCTGCAAAGTCAAGTCTCTGAACAAGAGAGACGCCAACTCTGAGGTCACAGTCTACTACCAGGTCCGCAAAAATACCGAAAAGCACAACTCAAAAATCTGCGTACAGTTGAAATCCATGAAATAAGTTGTGGTGAGGTCTTTTGACTTTGTTTAGGATTTGTGAAAATGTTATCACTATTGAGGTGCTATGTTTGCCCATTCCTAACCCCCCCCCCCCCCCAAAAAAAAATTTTATACACACACCCCCCCTAAATGTATTGAAGGGGAGATCTTATATTTGGTAGAAGTGACCTGAGTTAAAGATGCCATTTGCTTGTAGTAGAAAAGAATGTCTTTTTTTTTAACTGCTGAAGAATAATATTAATAATCTGTTTGATAGTCTGGATCCAAAGACTTGAGGGAGCACACACTGATGGAACTCTTCGTGGTGAGTCACACTTGTATGATTTTTTTTAGAATCATTGTGCTTGTTGGATTTTACTAACCTTCCCATGTGTCTTTGCACATCGTCTGTAGTGTTTAATTTTTGTTTTTCTTTTGCTGCATGTCTGTAGCCTTACTGTTTGTGTTTGTTTTTCATGGGTCAATGTGACCCGCTGTCTTTCAGATGCTTATGGAGGAGCCTTGTTTCGACTTCCTTCGCACCAAAGAGACACTGGGGTACGTGCCTGATTTTGTCACTCCTGTAAAGCTCATGGAGCAACAACTTGCCTGCGGCTCTTATCGGCGTTCTTATTTTCTTGTTGTTGTTTGTTTTTATTCGTGCAGGTACCATGTCTACCCAGCCTGCAGAAACACTTCGGGCGTTCTGGGTTTCTCCATCACAGTGCAAACGCAGGCCTCCAAGTTCAAGTGAGTTGGCAACACATTTCGACCTGTTCATCACAGCAACTTGGGTTTTAGTATATTGTAAGAAAAATTCAAATCAAAGAAAAAAGAAAATGTGTATATATAGTACAGTATAGCTAGCTAGATAGCTCGCTATATTCGGTAGGTAGCTAGCTAGCTTTAGTAAGTACGTAGCTAGCTAGCTAGATAGGTAGGTAGCTAGCTATATAGATAGGTAGGTAGCTAGCTAGCTAGGTAGACAGGTAGGTAAGTAGATAGATAGAAAAAAATAACCAAAATGAAGCTGTGTGGTTTTATCCAAACTGCAGCCTTTGCGATCAGAAAATTGCATGCTACTGAATTGCGATGTTGATTTCAATAGCATTCATTGTTCGGCTCTTAGTTCAACTGTATGTAACTTGAATGTAGGTTTCAAATCCAAAGGAAACTCGTCAATGTGTGAAGAAAAAAAATAACCCCCCCCCCCCAAAAAAAAACAAACAGTTAATGTGAATTGTGAACAATGCACTCTCAGTACAGAGGTGGCCGAGTTAAAAATTGAAGAGTTCCTCGCTTCATTTGGTGAGACCCTCGGCACGCTGACTGATGAGGCCTTCGACGCTCAGGTGTGTGTTCGTGCGGACGTGTGAGTCAGAATAGAATGAATCGTTCCTACCCATAAAGTTTCTCAACTGTCAACCATAATATGAAAGAGTGTTTCATAATCCTTTTGCCTTTCGTGTCTGTGTCTCTGTAATGTATGTGTCTCTCGCTCCCTGCGAATGTTTCTTTCCGTGCGTGTGTATCTGTGTTGGTATGCCTGTGTGCAGGTGAGCACTCTGATGAAGCTGAAGGAGTGTGAGGACACACACCTGGGCGAGGAGGTGGACAGAAACTGGACGGAAGTGGTCACAAAGCAATACATGTTTGACCGACTCAACAGAGAGGTGACACGCACACGCACGGCCCTCGCCCCCAACGTTCCACTAAATCCAGCAGATGGAGCGTCTTTTTTTTTTTTTTTTAACAATTTTTATTCCTCCTAATTGTATTTTTTTCTCAATTTATTAGATCTTAATTCCTCATAAAATGATGACTCTATTTTTTTATTCTTAATATTCCAAGATTGACTCAGAAAATTGCAATCTTTTATCTCGTGAAGTTCTTTTGATGATTTTTATTTTTTTTTATAACATACTGGGGTGTAAAAAAAATGTTTGATTCAGAAAATCAATTTAAGAGATGCACATCCAGTTGTTCCAATTCGAAATATATGGAGATACGTATTAAATGTTCTTTATTGGAGAGCTGTATTTTTGGAGGAAATGTCATATTTACACTATTGACAACTTCATTTATATGTATGTAAAATGACAACAAAAAACTAATTTCATCATACCTAAATCAACTTTTATTGAAGATCTGCACACCTCTATGACATACAATTTTCCCCCTCATCATATAACAAAGACATTAATTTGAACATTCTTTGTTCAGGTTAAGGCCTTGAAGCAGATAAACCGCGGCGATCTGCTGTCCTGGTACCACCACCATCGAGGACCTTACAGCCGCAAACTCAGTGTACATGTACGCCACTTTCTCACCCTTGACAAAATGATGGAAATACATTTTTTTTCCACAAGAATCTCTTTTCATCTGGACAGGTGGTGGGTTTCGGCGTTGAGGAGGGCGACAAGCTCAACGATGATGAGGCGGCGGGACTCCCCGCCCAGGGTGAGGGCTCCGGCAGCTCGGCTTACGGCGAGGTGTCCAGGCTCACCTTCCTGGCGCCCTCACCCAAGATGGCGGGCGCCACTGCCATCATGGACATTAATGCCTTCATTCGAGAGCTGTCTCTCTTCCCCTCTAGCACTGTTTATTAGCTTTGTGTGGAATGAAGCGTGCAAAGGAATACTTTAAGTGATAAGTTAATTGCTCTGACTTAATAAAATAACTTTTCCACATTGAACCTGTGTGTGTGTGTGTGTGTGTGTGTGTGTGTGTGTTTGTGTGTGTGTGTGTGTGTGTGTGTGTGTGTGTGTGTGTGTGTGATCTAACTTTTAATTCCCTCGCCACTTGCAAAATAAAAACAAAAATAAGCTTCCAGTGATCTATTTGTCAGCAAAAAATAAGAATAATCATAATAAAATACAAAGAAAAAAAGGGTTATGAGAACAAGACGCTGCCACCGAAACGAGCTGGGATCATTTTGGATGGTGGATAAAGACGAGGCTTGTTAAGTGACACAAGTGCAGTCATTCATTAAAAAAAAAAAAAAAGAAGCAATGTTTACATCTAGTTGGAGGCTGAATAAATAAGCAAGGGCCCCCCTTGGATATGCAATCCAACCTCTGTATAATTTCCTTTTGAACAATGCTTCAATTTGCACCTGGTGTCGAATCGCAAACGACTTGCCTGTACCGTGTGTATATCCTTGAAGGTCTTTGGTTTGCGAAATCGGGTGAAGAAAGTTTTTGGTTAATGGAAAATGTCAGTATTATCAAAATAAAAAGTGAGCGCGAAATGTATGAACGTGTGTGTAAATGGATATGTTTATGTATAGATAGATTTACTTTGTATAACCAGTCGATTTCTCATTACGTGCTATTTCCCCCCATCCAACCCGACCCCTATTTACCTTCATTCCAACTGACTAATTGCTGCCTCATGAGGATTAAAGTGGCATCGTTGTTTTGATAGTGCTATTTGGCTGGATCGGATAAAACATTGGTCATATTTTTGCTTGTGTATGTTTTGTTTATCAACCGTTTGAATGATTGAAACGATAACCACCAATCTGGTCTGCCAGCGTTAAAGGAACCCTCCAACTGCTCAACGTCACACATTTTGTTCCAGCAGGTTCCTCCTAACTCCGCCCCGCCGGGACCACCAGGAATAAGTGACAGCGCGTCCACCAGTCCTACCACTACCACCGCCAGGGAGCGGGCCGCGAAGACGAAGCCATGCCGAGGAGGAGCCACTCTCAGTCGGCCTGCCGCCGCCTCGTCTCCCGCCAGACTCCCCGAGGTTTGCCAGAGGTTCTCGCCGTCTCTTGGCACTGAAGCAGAGGAGAAGTCGATGATGTCGTGCGGGCGGGCAATGACGTGATGCAACTGGTTCGTGTGGAGCGATCTTGCGAGAAGAAACAGGTTGCAGAGATTTTGCGTGAAAAAGGTAAGAACAAGAGTTTGCGCATTCACTTGAGCTGCGGAACGAGGCCAATTAGTGACGTAACGTGCACTTAACTTCATTTTAATGCGCACGTTTTACCATTTCCCCGTCATCAGATTTGCAACTCTGTGCTTAGCTGCCGTCTTTCATTTTTACTGTAAAGTAACATCTAAGTGGATTATATTTATTTTAATCATTATGTGGTATATACCATTCTTAATTAAAAAGAACAACGTTTCAGTATAAAAAAAGCGTAAGATAAATAATTTAGTTGAGTAGACTCCGGAGAATGGGTTAAAATTTTGATTATGGGGGAAATTTAACGAAATACGATTTCAAAACATGTAATATAGTTGCCAGCAAAGAGGGAGACATTCATTGCATTGTATTCTTTAATCTGTCCCACAAAGTGTTTACCTTATCAAGAGTCCTGTAATTATTTTTGCAAATGTTAGCTGTTTTCAAGAAGGTGCACCACAGGGTGTGTTGCAATTACAGAGTGATCACACTCCTCAGCCTCGGGGTTGCTGGTGTAAAACTGTTACCCCCACGACCCAACACCGGGTAAGTGGAGGAAGATGGACGGATAGCATATAGAACAAACTTGTGACAAGACAGCGTGAGATTCAAACCCAGAGCCTCAGAGCTGTGAGGGAGAAGCACTAACCACTCATTGAGCACATGGCCTTCATTTTCCACTGCTTTCAGAATCATCCACACTTTTCTAGCAGCCACAATTTCACCTTTTTCGTTGTCATCTTCTTATTCTGTCTAAATTGGCCCCCTGATGGAAAAATATTGTCGGCGGGAACGCCACGTGAATAATTGAGGTCTGTGGGGCTTTAAAATTGCAAAGCAGCCAGCCCTGATTTCCTGCTTGCTGGTGTCCTGTCATGATTTCAGAATAGAGAGATCCTCTCGCCCTCCATAGAAGAAGAATATATACCGTATAAATATCATATATTCTCAATTTATCATCTTTTATTCAGAAGTAGAGAGATGTGAAGCATTGTTCATTTTTCATATGGAAGCTGCAAATCTACCAAATACTTCTTTAAAAATACTATACAAGCCTAAGTGAGGCTAGGCGGTTCAGATGGATGGATGTTTAAAACATTGCCTACCAGTATTTATTAGCTAACGGTACTTATTAGTTACAAATAAATGGCTCGTTAGCTAGCTCGCGTTACTTTGTTGAAAACAAATTGCTAATTTGTTCCCCTAACATTCAATTAGCTAAAACTAGATGGCTAGTTTGATAGCTCACAAGCTTTTCTTAGTAACAACTAAATTGTTAGTTGCTTAGCTGAAGTATATAGTTCATTAGCTCACCAGCTTTAGTTAGTTAAAACTAGATGGCTACTTTATTAGCTACCTAGCCGTACTTAGTTCACACCAAATTCCTCGTTTGTTAGCAAATAGCATTTCTTAGATAACGAGATGGCTAGTTTGTTAGTTACCTAGTATTGAAAACAGATGTCATTCAACTAAGTAACATTAGTTCAAATCAAATTGCTTGTTTTATATTTCAATAGAGTTAATAAGTTGGTTCATTAAAACTTGATGTCTGGTTCAGTTTGCTAGTTTGTTCGCTACATAGCCTTACTTAGTTTAAACCACACGTCTACTTTGATAGCTGCCGAGCTAAACTTATTTGTTACTGCCGGTATTTGTTGCCTCACTCCTTTTAGTTGGTCACAATTAGGTGATTAGTTTGTTTGCGAGCTATCCATACTTTGTTAGTGAACTAACCTTAATTAGTTGCATGTATGTGACGTATTTCTCTTTCACAAAAGTGACTTTTCAGCCTGTGTGGGGCACCTTTCACTGAGCTCTTTCAAGTGCGTTTTCTGCTGCTCAGCCGGTTGCTTGGCAACCAGACGACGGTGACAAGCTACTGCATCACCGCTGTATACCCATGCAAAACAAAAGCACGCCTGCCTCACATCATCCCCCTCAAATAGCTATTCAAATGTCAATTCTTTTACTGCGCGTG
>NW_017805379.1:3033026-3034195 GCF_001891065.2 Hippocampus comes
TATCTAAAATATATGCTGACTATTGATTATTGTGTCCTACCAAAAAAAAAAAAAAAACAATCAAAAAAAAACTTCAAAGGCATCTGCCGTGAGTATTTGTCTTCGCGTGAAAGTGACGTCTTCCATGCTGGGACTGCTTCCTTTTTACATCCACAATGACGTCCGATTTGATTTTTAAATATGTACTGTTAAATATATCAAGAATGTATCGTGTCACGCCACAAGTACAGTAAATACCCGGATCTATAGCGACACATCTGTATTTTACACGTGTGAGTGTTGTCTGTGCGTGCGTTTTGTGCGTTTCGGTCAAATAAAGTCGGACTGTGACTTGAAAATCAGACTTTTGTAAATGCTTTTTATTTCTGCTGGAATACAAGTCGAGAGAACAGGAGTTCAAAAGATCAACGTAAATCGAGAACGGAATTCTGGAGCTTCATTCTCGTTGATTCAACAGAATCTCCAGCTGTCACTGTCATTATTATCTAAAGTCATAAAGTAGCTGACGGTTGCCGATCACTTTGAAATCGCCGGCGTCACAACGGATGATTCTCTGAACGACAAACAAGACAGCGGCGCGTAAGGTGAGATCTTCAACCCGCCAAGCCCCTCCGGTAAACATTTCTTGATACGGCGCTTGGGTGTAGGATGACGAGTCATGTAACCTCAAAGAATTGACCGGGTGCGAAAGGCTGGGAGGAGTCCGGCTGGCGCACCTGCGCACCTCAGATGTTCGAAAGGAGGGAGTTGCGCACCAACACGTTGACGTCGCCGTGGTGTTTGATGCGAGGGTTCAGGTGAGAAATTAAGAATTCCCGGTATGGTTTCAAATTAGGGCGAGGATTTTCTTTTCGCATTATACATTTTTAAAGTGATCAGTCGATAAAGTGTTGATCTTTTTTTTTTTTTTTTTTTTTCTGCGCAATATCGGAATTAGTGCCGGACTCAAAACTGTGTTGAATCCTAGTGATACTCACTTTTTTTTTTTTTTAATAACCTACAAAGTATAAGTGATATTTGGAACACGATTCTACTTTAGTTTTGAATTAAAAAAAACAAAACAAAAAAAAAACCAAAAGTTCTATATTTCAACTTGAAGTACCAAGGAAGCGATCTAACAAAACATTCGGTCTAAATCAAAACAAGGGCGTGTTTCCCCAATTAATGCT
>NW_017805379.1:3037243-3049101 GCF_001891065.2 Hippocampus comes
TCAACCTGTGTGTGTGTGTGGGTGTGTGTGTGTGTGTGTGTGTGTGTGTGTGTGTGTGTGTGTGTGTGTGTGTGTGTACAGAGTGGGGTGCGTCATCTAACTTTTAATTCCCTCGCCATGATAATCTTCCACCTCCCCATCAAGCCCACCTTTAGCATTGCTGTGCTAGCTACAAAGCGGACGCATTCAACCACCAGGTGGCACCCTCTAACCGTAACAGACAGACCCAGCAATTATTCGGTTTAATTGCACCCATGCACGAATTGAAGACACCCTGTGCTGGATCTAGCAAAGCAGCCCAAGAGACATTGGATCCAAGAAACATTGGATATTCCTCCAGGTTTTACAATAGGTACGCTGTAGTTATTTTTGTGTATTGTGTGTTTCGGGGAGTGAAAGTGACTTTCAATGTGCAATTTTGCGTAATCCATCCTTATCATTTCATTTCAAGGAATTCATTGTTGGTCTCTTATTTATCAGAACGAGAGCAACAGTTTTGCCTGTACCGTGTGTATATCCTTGAAGGTCTTTGGTTTGCGAAATCGGGTGAAGAAAGTTTTTGGTTAATGGAAAATGTCAGTATTATCAAAATAAAAAGTGAGCGCGAAATGTATGAACGTGTGTGTAAATGTATATGTTTATGTATAGATAGATTTACTTTGTATAACCAGTCGATTTCTCATTACGTGCTATTTCCCCCCATCCAACCCGACCCCTATTTACCTTCATTCCAACTGACTAATTGCTGCCTCATGAGGATTAAAGTGGCATCGTTGTTTTGATAGTGCTATTTGGCTGGATCGGATAAAACATTGGTCATATTTTTGCTTGTGTATGTTTTGTTTATCAACCGTTTGAATGATTGAAACGATAACCACCAATCTGGTCTGCCAGCGTTAAAGGAACCCTCCAACTGCTCAACGTCACACATTTTGTTCCAGCAGGTTCCTCCTAACTCCGCCCCGCCGGGACCACCAGGAATAAGTGACAGCGCGTCCACCAGTCCTACCACTACCACCGCCAGGGAGCGGGCCGCGAAGACGAAGCCATGCCGAGGAGGAGCCACTCTCAGTCGGCCTGCCGCCGCCTCGTCTCCCGCCAGACTCCCCGAGGTTTGCCAGAGGTTCTCGCCGTCTCTTGGCACTGAAGCAGAGGAGAAGTCGATGATGTCGTGCGGGCGGGCAATGACGGGATGCAACTGGTTCGTGTGGAGCGATCTTGCGAGAAGAAACAGGTTGCAGAGATTTTGCGCGAAAAAGGTAATAACTAGAGTTTGCGCATCCACTTGAGCTGCGGAACGAGGCCAATTAGTGACGTAACGTGCACTTAACTTCATTTTAATGCGCACGTTTTACCATTTCCCCGTCATCAGATTTGCAACTCTGTGCTTAGCTGCCGTCTTTCATTTTTACTGTAAAGTAACATCCAAGTGGATTATATTTATTTTAATCATTATGTGGTATATACCATTCTTAATTAAAAAGAACAACGTTTCAGTATAAAAAAAGCGTAATATAAATAATTTAGTTGAGTAGACTCCGGAGAATGGGTTAAAATTTTGATTATGGGGGAAATTTAACGAAATACGATTTCAAAACATGTAATATAGTTGCCAGCAAAGAGGGAGACATTCATTGCATTGTATTCTTTAATCTGTCCCACAAAGTGTTTACCTTATCAAGAGTCCTGTAATTATTTTTGCAAATGTTAGCTGTTTTCAAGAAGGTGCACCACAGGGTGTGTTGCAATTACAGAGTGATCACACTCCTCAGCCTCGGGGTTGCTGGTGTAAAACTGTTACCCCCACGACCCAACACCGGGTAAGTGGAGGAAGATGGACGGATAGCATATAGAACAAACTTGTGACAAGACAGCGTGAGATTCAAACCCAGAGCCCCAGAGCTGTGAGGGAGAAGCACTAACCACTCATCGAGCACGTGGCCTTCATTTTCCACTGCTTTCAGAATCATCCACACTTTTCTAGCAGCCACAATTTCACCTTTTTCGTTGTCATCTTCTTCTTGTTCTGTCTAAATTGGCCCCCTGATGGAAAAATATTGTCGGCGGGAACGCCACGTGAATAATTGAGGTCTGTGGGGCTTTAAAATTGCAAAGCAGCCAGCCCTGATTTCCTGCTTGCTGGTGTCCTGTCATGATTTCAGAATAGAGAGATCCTCTCGCCCTCCATAGAAGAAGAATATATACCGTATAAATGTCATATATTCTCAATTTATCATCTTTTATTCAGAAGTAGAGAGATGTGAAGCATTGTTCATTTTTCATATGGAAGCTGCAAATCTACCAAATACTTCTTTAAAAATACTATACAAGCCTAAGTGAGGCTAGGCGGTTCAGATGGATGGATGTTTAAAACATTGCCTACCAGTATTTATTAGCTAACGGTACTTATTAGTTACAAATAAATGGCTCGTTAGCTAGCTCGCGTTACTTTGTTGAAAACAAATTGCTAATTTGTTCCCCTAACATTCAATTAGCTAAAACTAGATGGCTAGTTTGATAGCTCACAAGCTTTTCTTAGTAACAACTAAATTGTTAGTTGCTTAGCTGAAGTATATAGTTCATTAGCTCACCAGCTTTAGTTAGTTAAAACTAGATGGCTACTTTATTAGCTACCTAGCCGTACTTAGTTCACACCAAATTCCTCGTTTGTTAGCAAATAGCATTTCTTAGATAACGAGATGGCTAGTTTGTTAGTTACCTAGTATTGAAAACAGATGTCATTCAACTAAGTAACATTAGTTCAAATCAAATTGCTTGTTTTATATTTCAATAGAGTTAATAAGTTGGTTCATTAAAACTTGATGTCTGGTTCAGTTTGCTAGTTTGTTCGCTACATAGCCTTACTTAGTTTAAACCACACGTCTACTTTGATAGCTGCCGAGCTAAACTTATTTGTTACTGCCGGTATTTGTTGCCTCACTCCTTTTAGTTGGTCACAATTAGGTGATTAGTTTGTTTGCGAGCTATCCATACTTTGTTAGTGAACTAACCTTAATTAGTTGCATGTATGTGACGTATTTCTCTTTCACAAAAGTGACTTTTCAGCCTGTGTGGGGCACCTTTCACTGAGCTCTTTCAAGTGCGTTTTCTGCTGCTCAGCCGGTTGCTTGGCAACCAGACGACGGTGACAAGCTACTGCATCACCGCTGTATACCCATGCAAAACAAAAGCACGCCTGCCTCACATCATCCCCCTCAAATAGCTATTCAAATGTCAATTCTTTTACTGCGCGTGAGTGCGCGTGCGTGCGTGAGTGCGCGTGCGTGTGCGTGTGTGAGTGTGTGTCTCTCACTGAGAGAGCTAATGAAAAAAACGATGACACCTCTATGGAGTGGCAAGCTAAAAATAGTGTAGTCGACGAGGAGCGTGAAATCTCTTCACCTCCACAATTCCAACAGGGTGACATCATCGACACTCACCACACCAGAGACGTTCATCACCAGAAGCAAAATAAGCATAATCACCTAGCTAATTTGTTAAAATTGGTCATGTAGACCGGATATCGAAATGTCCACACCCCTGTTCAAATATCAGGTTTTGGTGAAGTAAAAAAAAAAAAAAAAAGACGGGAGGGGAGACAAGATTGATTGTTTCAAAACATTTCCCACCGTTATTGTGACCTAAAACTTGTGCAACTCAAGTGACCAACAAAAAAACAATTTGAACTGCTGAAGTTTATGTAAGGTTAACCAGAGGCACTTAAAATGGCCGCGAGTGTGTGCTGTCTCCCATTTAACATGAGTTTGAATGTGTTCAGTTAATTATGAACGTAGCCACATCAACGCATGATCTTGGCTGTTTATTTTTGCTGTCAAAGAGATTTAAGAAAAACTTTAATTGTGCTGGCAATTAGTTCATATTTAAACTTGGATAAGGTTTTTAAATGATTTATCTTGGTCTTGTTTTTGGGTTGTTTTTTTTTTTTGTTAGATTGCAAAAAAAAAAAAAAAAGGCTTTTAAGGGAACTGGGGGCGGGCAGATTTTTATTTTTTCCTCCATGCACTATAGACTCTGTTTGTCATGCCCTGATTCTGTTGCATGTTATCCGGCTCGTTTCTCCAGTCCTTTAGTGTTGGTGGAATACATCACAGCGGCTTCATAATTACTGCATCGTTTGAGCTCTTATCTTTGCCGCACAAAAAGAAGAAGACGAGGAGGAGGCACACTCTCGCTTTTAGCGCAGACTAGCCTCTTTATAATTGATTAGACTGACGTCATAGAGGAGATACCCGCACACAGATACAGACCTAGGTTAAGCTAACGAAATAACTAAAACTAAAATTGTGTGTGTGGGGGGAGGGGGGGTGTTTGTAAATTAAATAAAACGCTTTCAAAAGAAACCAAAACGTCTTCTTGATAAAAGAATAACAGAAGTGACCTTGCCATCATTCCAATACTTTTGGAGGGGACGGTATACTGTTTAAAGTGGCTTTGTTAGCCGTCACGAATGTAAATCCACCTGCCGTCTTCCAGACGTATTTTATAGAAATTGTAAAAAAGCTGTTCTGTGGTGCGCAGGGTTTGATGGAGATCTGGTCGAATGTCAGCGGGAACAATTGTGATAGCGGGAGGAATTCTTGCCGGAGTGATACTACTGTGCATCATCGCCGTCCTCTGTTACTGTCGACTACAGGTAAATACAAAAATGTTGTCGTTTAAGATGTCCGATTTTGGGACGATAGCCACAATTTTCTGAATATAAAGTTGGATTTATTTTTATTTTTATGTGGAATGTTCGAATATAATATAATATATGTTCGACACAGAGAATCCTCATTTTGACGGAAAATAAATATTTTGGGGAGAAAAAAAGTCATAATTTTGTGAGAATCGTGTTATGGTATTTTGAGAGAAAAATTGAGATGTTCGAAAATCATGTTGCAATATTCTGAGAAAAAAAAGTGAAATGTTTGCGAAGTGAATTTTAGAAGGATCAAGTTGTGATATTGTGGGGGAATTTTACAAAAAAAAAGGTTTTAGTTTTATGGGCGAAAAACTAATTCTGTCAATACAATGAGGGATTTATGCAGAAATATTAAATGGGAATAAAGTGGTATAATTTTGACAGGTAGATATTAATTTCATTAAAATACAACTTTGATAATAATATAAGAAATATAACTTTGTGAAACAGTATATAAAAAAAATAAGAGTATCGTCATTACATTTTTTTAAAAATCTCATACTTTAACCTCTCAAAAATGAGAATATGAATTGAAAAAAAATCATAATTTTCCAAAAAGTGAGTTGTAATATTTTAAGAAATGATGACGAAAATTTTACAAATAATCCCATGATTTCCCCAGAAAAAAAAGTTGTGATTTAATGAAAATCAAGGTCTAATTTTTGAGAAAAAGCTTTTCATTTTACAAATATAAAGCTGCAACGTTGAACCTGTTCACAATTCTAATGATGTGACCGTCAGTATAAGTAACAAATAAGACAAAAAAATTGTCTAGTGTGCTCCCAAAAAAAAAAAAAATCCCCTGAAGAAAAAAAAAAAGTCATAATATGAAGAGAAAAAAAAGTTTGCAGCAATAAAAGTTGTCATGTTTTGTGAAAAGCCACCCAAAATAATTTTGGGGACAAAAGCGTCGATTCAATTTGGCCAACCGTCCTGTGTCCTCTGAACAGTATTACTGCTGTAAGAAGAATGAGGCGGAAACAGATGCCGACCCGGCCCCGGCGCCGCCGTCCGCCCCGCTCTCCCACTTCCCGTGCGACACGTGCGACGCGCTGGCCAACGACGGGGCCGCCATCGCGCCCGTCTCTTTGGGCCAGCTGGACGCCGCCCCCCCGTGCCGCGCCTGCTCGCCGTACACCCGCCGCGCCGCCCCGCAAGTGCTCAACGGGGGCGAGCGTCTGGGCTTCCATACGTATTACGAGACCCCGCTACCGTTGGTCTACATGTGCCCGGCGTCCCCACCCAGGCCCTACAGCACCCAGGTGTGACCTTTGAACTGCTCGGTACCAGCCCACATGAACATACAGGGATGTGGTTTTGGACTTTTAGGGGGGACGCATCCTGGACTGAACCGCTGGTAAGATCAACATCGCACCAAAATGTTTTTAGCATCCTGTTCAAATTGCAGTTGCTTTATTTCTTACCATTTCCCGCCCCCTCCCCCCATTCCTATTCTATTTACTTCCCCCGAGAAAGTAACAAAAATAAACAAATATTTTTTTTGTACCCTATTCACATTCTTTTTTTTTTTTTGGGAGGGGCGGGGGGTTAGTTAACATTGTGCAACTAAATGGACTTTGTTCTGGCTTTTATATGCCGGTAATTAACAAAAATTAAGACACACTCATACACACATTTTCAAATGAACGCAACTATTCAGTGTCGACTTGAAATTAAGAAAAAAAAATTTAAAAACAGATGGTACCATTTTTTAAGCTCTTCTTTATCGCATCCATTTTCAAAAAATTTAAATACCATGTGACGTAACTAATATTTCATCAGTTATTTTGTGAAGTGAGCTATTTTGAGTCTTTCGAGACCCCCTCCTGACCTCAGTGGAGTTTACCCACCACACCCTGCTAGTGTTAACTGAGACACAACATCCACACGTATAAAATTGAGGGCTAACTGTTTTCCTACACGGAAAGATTTTATATCTAAAATATATGCTGACTATTGATTTATTGTGTCCTACAAAAAAAAAAAAAAAACAATCAAAAAAAAACTTCAAAGGCATCTGCCGTGAGTATTTGTCTTTGCGTGAAAGTGACGTCTTCCATGCTGGGACTGCTTCCTTTTTACATCCACAATGACGTCCGATTTGATTTTTAAATATGTACTGTTAAATATATCAAGAATGTATCGTGTCACGCCACAAGTACAGTAAATACCCGGATCTATAGCGACACATCTGTATTTTACACGTGTGAGTGTTGTCTGTGCGTGCGTTTTGTGCGTTTCGGTCAAATAAAGTCGGACTGTGACTTGAAAATCAGACTTTTGTAAATGCTTTTTATTTCTGCTGGAATACAAGTCGAGAGAACAGGAGTTCAAAAGATCAACGTAAATCGAGAACGGAATTCTGGAGCTTCATTCTCGTTGATTCAACAGAATCTCCAGCTGTCACTGTCATTATTATCTAAAGTCATAAAGTAGCTGACGGTTGCCGATCACTTTGAAATCGCCGGCGTCACAACGGATGATTCTCTGAACGACAAACAAGACAGCGGCGCGTAAGGTGAGATCTTCAACCCGCCAAGCCCCTCCGGTAAACATTTCTTGATACGGCGCTTGGGTGTAGGATGACGAGTCATGTAACCTCAAAGAATTGACCGGGTGCGAAAGGCTGGGAGGAGTCCGGCTGGCGCACCTGCGCACCTCAGATGTTCGAAAGGAGGGAGTTGCGCACCAACACGTTGACGTCGCCGTGGTGTTTGATGCGAGGGTTCAGGTGAGAAATTAAGAATTCCCGGTATGGTTTCAAATTAGGGCGAGGATTTTCTTTTCGCATTATACATTTTTAAAGTGATCAGTCGATAAAGTGTTGATCTGATTTTTTTTTTTTTTCTGCGCGATATCGGAATTAGTGCCGGACTCAAAACTGTGTTGAATCCTAGCGATATTCACTTTTTAATTTTTATTTTTTATAACATACAAAGTATAAGTGGTATTTGGAACACGATTCTACTTTAGTTTTGAATTTAAAAAAAAAAACAAAAACTAAAGTTCTATATTTCAACTTGAAGTACCAAGGAAGTAAATACGATCTAACAAAACATTCGGTCTAAATCAAAACAAGGGCGTGTTTCCCCAATTAATGTTTTGGTATTTTTCTTTCGCTTTACCTCGCTCAACCAGTTTGGCGCGCCGGGACGCCATTAGCATAATAATGCTACTTTCGATAGCCCGAGGAAGGATCCTCATCCTCCTCCTCCTCATCTTCATCATGTTGTTATTATTACGTGACTGCTTTCCTGGCGGAGACGTCTTGCAGGTTCTGTCGGATTCTGTGCCAGAAGCAAACGAGGGACTGGAAGAAGAAGAAGTGCTGGCGGCCGCGCGACTCCTTCCTCCGTTCGGCCTCCGAACCCAACCCGGTGGAACCTGTTCCCACTTTGCCGCCCGCTTCATTCATTCGAGCGTCAAGCGCGCTCCGCCTGCTTTTCTTTCACCACCGCCGCCGCTTTGGGGTTGACCGACCCGAGGGATTTGAACCTGGTTCCTTCGCTTTCCAGAGGGCAGCCTTTGGGGTCAAAATGATGCAAGAGGTGTCGGTAACGTTGTCCTGCGACGCTCAGCTGGTGGAGCAAATGACCGAGGAGGAGATCCTGGCCTGCCTGGTGGCCGAAACGGGACCCCACTTCGCGGTAAGGATACCGAGTTTTTTTTAGGGTGTGAATAAGACGACCGAGAGGTGTGCCAACTCAACAATAACGCCGCTTTCTCCTCTTTTTGATTGTTGGAGTCAACAATGAAATTGTTTTTTTTCCATTATTGTGAAAAAGAGAGAAGGGGTGCGCCAACACAGCATTGTTTTTATTCAACTTTTTAGGATGTGATAATTGAGCAGTGGTGCGCAGCTTTAACAATGATACTGTTGCTCGTCGTTTTGGGTTTGTGTGGGGAGAGGGGGTGCGCTAAGGTCGACAATTACACTAGCATAGCTTTCCCCCTTTTTAGAGTGTGTGAGGTAGAAGGGGTGCAATTACATTGATTGCTTTTTTGCGAAAATTAAGCCAGCCAAAAATTACATTTTGTATGTGTGTGTTGATGAAAAGGGGGTGCGCCATCTCAACCTTTTTTGATTTATTTTTAGTCTGATAAGGGAGGAAAGGTGCGGCAACTCCACAATTACAATCCCCCCCCACCCCACCCCTTTTTGGTGTGTGAAAGGGGGTGTGTGCGCCTTAAAAATTGCCGATTGTTTCTCCGTCAGGAGGTCCCAACGAAGAAAGCCAAACTGAGAGAAAGCCGCCTTCAACTGATGGACGAGGCGGACGAGGAAGACCCCCTCAACAAATGCCAGGTGGGAAAGCACCAAACTCCCCTCGGAAACGGACATATTTAAGACAAACCCCAAAATATCCAATCATCTAGAAAGCATATGCGCCTTTTTTTGTATTTTTTGACGCCAACTGCGTGTTGCGTTTGGATCGGACGCAGATGGAGAACCGCCGTCTTCAGCAGACCAGCCTCCGTCTGGAACAGGAGAACGACAACCTGGCCCACAGGCTCATCACTAGCAAAGTAGCCCTCAGGAGCGCCCTGGACAAGGTCGGACTTTGTTTCGTTTTTTTTTTCTTGTTGTTTTTTTAGTTTTTGTTGTTGCAGATAATGTCCAATTTTGTCATAATTTTCGTGGTTTAAAAAAAAAAAATTAAGATCACGTGCAGTCGTAAAGTGATTCTCAACGTGTGTTACGAAAACAACTGGTGGTGCGCGGGTGTCTCTCTGGTGGTACGTGAAAGTACAACAGAACATAACTTGTTCCGTAACGTTTTTGTCATTAAATTACATTTATTGACAAATGTTTGACTATTTTTCCTGAAAAATTCAGAAGAATAAAAACACAGTGTTAGCTTGCTACGTCGTGGTCCCGTTATTGTGGATTCACTCTGCTCTATTTGTGACCATAAATCCATCTATTGCAGTTCGAGCGCATTCATTCACGAGCAGTGGGTGGCTACAACTTATGCAGAGTAACATCCAGGCCAGGGCCCGCCTTTTAAAGCCACACACATTCAAAGTCACAAATATTACAGTGCAGACACAGCAGTGGTCCGTCACCTTTTTCCCCGTCAGTCTGGTTCATGCAAGTAGACGCATCAAAATGCATAAACATTTTATTAAACATGTTCTCATGTTGTTCATCTGACGTCGTCGTGATGTTGCCAGGCGGAGGACAGCGTTGAGAAGCTCACCAGTGACCTTATGCTGACTCGACGTCAACTGCAGGCCACTGAGGAGGAGAAGCAAGGGAAGGATGAAGAGGCATCCATGGTGGGTGCGACGCACTCTTGATGTTAGGGAGGACGTCCAAACTTTAGCCACCGAGGTCCCCATAATGATGTCGTCATGTTAATTTTCTTGCATGCGACAGGTCATTCAAAAATTTGCAATGGATTGCGAATTGTCCCTGGGTTAGATTTTTTTATTTTTTTTTTACATTTGGGTGGGCGGCCTGCGCCACTGTGGGAGTGTTCACGCCAAACTTCATTCACAGCCAATTAATAATAAGAATAATTATGGAGATACAAACCTTGACTAGCCAACCCCGCCCCCGCTATTAAAAGTTGAAGGAAGTGTTGCGACGGGAGCTGGAGCGGGCCGAGCAAGAAGTGAAGCGGTCGTCAGGCATCATCGCGGACTACAAGCAGGTACGTTGCCAGAAGGCGCGCGTTGATGATGTCATAAGTCACATGATGTTGATGCTCTCCCATCGTTTTAGATCTGCTCTCAGCTGACGACTCGTCTGGAGAGGCAACAGGACGCGCACGCGCAAGAAGTGCGCTCGCTCAAGGTGACATTTCAGCACACGAGAAATCAAAGGAAATTTTCACGATATTCACGACAAGAAAAAATTGTAATATTACAAGAAAAAAGGTG
This sequence comes from Hippocampus comes, assembly GCF_001891065.2. NCBI lineage: Eukaryota > Metazoa > Chordata > Actinopteri > Syngnathiformes > Syngnathidae > Hippocampus > Hippocampus comes. The sequence goes on from NW_017805379.1 coordinate 3,047,835, forward strand.
TCATGCTGTCAGAAATAGTCTTACCGTGCAAGAAAAAAAAGCATAATGTTATGGGAGTAAAATTGTAATATTTTGAGTCGAAATGTTTCAAAAACAGTCACATTCTTCCCCCCAAAAGTGGTTTTGCTACATTGACACGACAAAAGCAATCTTATTGTCACAACAAAAAAAAAACCACGGTATTGGGAGAAACAAATAAAGACATTTTGAGAAACGTTTACAAGAAGGAATTGTTAATGTCACAGAAATAAAGTTCTAATGTGAGGAAAAAAAATTGTAGGGAGAAAAATGGATTCAAAAAAATCTTAATTTTGCGAAAAAGTCACAATACTGCGAGAAAGTCAGTCATGTTACGAGAAAAAATACGTAAAAAAAATGACAAGAATTTTAAAAATGAATCCGAACAGTAAGACTTAATTTATTTATATTATTATTACTGACTTTAAACCTTTTTTTTTTTTATTGTGACTTTGCCAAAAACTTTTTATCGTCATCACTTCACAAATTTGTCGTCACATTCCAACAGTCAAATTCACTCGTGTTTTCCTAGCATTTTGACTATATTCTTCGAATTCAGCAATTCATTTTAACCTTTTTTTTTGTCGATTGCAGAGTGCAGTGAAGGCCTGTCCACGTTGTTCTCATCACGTGGCGGAATACCAAGAAGGCGAAGCCTCGGATTGCCGGTCCGACGCGCCAACTTCGCCCTCACATGACCGCGGCGCAGCGGTGGCGCCGGGATGGGAACAGCAACATTCGGGTCCAACCGAGGCGGAACTGAGGCGGGAGAACCAGGAGAGGGCCTCCCTCAAGGCTCAGATCAGGCAGTTGGAGAAGGAGCTGGCTCAGACGAAATTACAGGTGGTGGAGGCCAACTGTAAGATCCAGGTACACTTTTTATCTGAAGAAAAAATTAAAATCCGAGATTTAAAATAATGCCGTTTCAATCATGACATTGGAACTTTAAGACAGAGAATAAAATCTTTTGACACTCCAGATATGAAGAAATGTGGTCATGCGGTAAAACGAAACCCAGAACGTGAGGACAAACTCCAAATTTTACCAGAAAAATTTGGAATGTGACCACAAACATGAAATGTTTTGAGAAGAGTTTCAGAAGTCAAAATGTGACGGGAAATATTCCAATAAACAAGAAAAAATACAATAAGCTCATCGTCTTCAAGCAGAAAAGTTGTACCGGTGTGAGAAAATAAATCAGAACGTATGAGTAAAAAGTGCATTTCCGACAAAACAAATTTTAAAAAGT
>NW_017805379.1:3056175-3098063 GCF_001891065.2 Hippocampus comes
CTGCGCCACTGTGGGAGTGTTCACGCCAAACTTCATTCACAGCCAATTAATAATAAGAATAATTATGGAGATACAAACCTTGACTAGCCAACCCCGCCCCCGCTATTAAAAGTTGAAGGAAGTGTTGCGACGGGAGCTGGAGCGGGCCGAGCAAGAAGTGAAGCGGTCGTCAGGCATCATCGCGGACTACAAGCAGGTACGTTGCCAGAAGGCGCGCGTTGATGATGTCATAAGTCACATGATGTTGATGCTCTCCCATCGTTTTAGATCTGCTCTCAGCTGACGACTCGTCTGGAGAGGCAACAGGACGCGCACGCGCAAGAAGTGCGCTCGCTCAAGGTGACATTTCAGCACACGAGAAATCAAAGGAAATTTTCACGATATTCACGACAAGAAAAAATTGTAATATTACAAGAAAAAAGGTGTCATGCTGTCAGAAATAGTCTTACCGTGCAAGAAAAAAAAGCATAATGTTATGGGAGTAAAATTGTAATATTTTGAGTCGAAATGTTTCAAAAACAGTCACATTCTTCCCCCCAAAAGTGGTTTTGCTACATTGACACGACAAAAGCAATCTTATTGTCACAACAAAAAAAAAAGCCACGGTATTGTGAGAAACAAATAAAGACATTTTGAGAAACGTTTACAAGAAGGAATTGTTAATGTCACAGAAATAAAGTTCTAATGTGAGGAAAAAAAATTGTAGGGAGAAAAATGGATTCAAAAAAATCTTAATTTTGCGAAAAAGTCACAATACTGCGAGAAAGTCAGTCATGTTACGAGAAAAAATACGTAAAAAAAATGACAAGAATTTTAAAAATGAATCCGAACAGTAAGACTTAATTTATTTATATTATTATTACTGACTTTAAACCTTTTTTTTTTTTATTGTGACTTTGCCAAAAACTTTTTATCGTCATCACTTCACAAATTTGTCGTCACATTCCAACAGTCAAATTCACTCGTGTTTTCCTAGCATTTTGACTATATTCTTCGAATTCAGCAATTCATTTTAACCTTTTTTTTTGTCGATTGCAGAGTGCAGTGAAGGCCTGTCCACGTTGTTCTCATCACGTGGCGGAATACCAAGAAGGCGAAGCCTCGGATTGCCGGTCCGACGCGCCAACTTCGCCCTCACATGACCGCGGCGCAGCGGTGGCGCCGGGATGGGAACAGCAACATTCGGGTCCAACCGAGGCGGAACTGAGGCGGGAGAACCAGGAGAGGGCCTCCCTCAAGGCTCAGATCAGGCAGTTGGAGAAGGAGCTGGCTCAGACGAAATTACAGGTGGTGGAGGCCAACTGTAAGATCCAGGTACACTTTTTATCTGAAGAAAAAATTAAAATCCGAGATTTAAAATAATGCCGTTTCAATCATGACATTGGAACTTTAAGACAGAGAATAAAATCTTTTGACACTCCAGATATGAAGAAATGTGGTCATGCGGTAAAACGAAACCCAGAACGTGAGGACAAACTCCAAATTTTACCAGAAAAATTTGGAATGTGACCACAAACATGAAATGTTTTGAGAAGAGTTTCAGAAGTCAAAATGTGACGGGAAATATTCCAATAAACAAGAAAAAATACAATAAGCTCATCGTCTTCAAGCAGAAAAGTTGTACCGGTGTGAGAAAATAAATCAGAACGTATGAGTAAAAAGTGCATTTCCGACAAAACAAATTTTAAAAAGTTGTCTATAATTTCGTGCGGGGGCAGAGCTACACGGCGGCTAAGGGTGTCCGAGGCCACCCGAGAGCGAAGGGAAAATGTTGGTATCTGTCTTTTTTTTTTTTTTCACATGGATGCAGTATTCCTCGCCCGTTTGACACTGCCACAAGTCATTGATATTAACTGTAAATTTGCTTCCAGTCGTTCACGCGGTGTTGTGTCGCCGCAGGAGATGGAGCACGAGAGGGGAATCCTGGCCCACGACCTCCAGGATGCCAAGAACAACTGGATCAGCAAGGCCTTCACTTCGCTGCGCACATCCACCGACGGAGGCCCGACTGGATGGAAGCTGTCGTGGCCTCACAAAGACAGCCGAGAACAGGTGTGACGCGCGCTCACACCGGATAAATACCGGATAAATCTGCATGTTTTACTCAGGATGGACGCTAGAGGGCGATAAGGAGCGGCAGAAACTTCTCCGAATACAGTGGACCCTCGTTAGCTTGAACGGTAGCTTTTTTTCAACCATTGGATTTTGTACTATCATGTTTAATGAAAAAAAAAATATATATATAGATATAGATGTATATCTATATATCTATATCTATATATATATATATAAAATTATGATTATTATTATTATAATTAAACCTATATAGCAACAGCTCTGACCGCAAGCCGCAATTGCAGACTGCTGAGCAATATGTATTTGAAAAGATAATTTTATCAGACAAGTATTTTTCGTGGGCAGCACGGTGGTCAACTCAGTAGCACGTCCGCATCACAGTGCAGAGGCACAGGGTTCGATTCCGGCTGTGGGTCAACTCGGTAGCACGTCCACATCACAGTGCAGAGGCACAGGGTTCGATTCCGGCTGCGGCCTTCCTGCGTGGAGTTTGCATGTTCTCCCAGTAGCTGCGTGGGTTTCCCACGAGTAGCTCCAGTCTCCACCCACATTCCAAAAACATGCATGGCAGGTTGATTGAATGCATGAAATCGTTCCGAGGTGTGACTGTGAGAGCGAACAGGTGTTTGTCACTATGTGCCCTGTGATTGACTGGCAACCAGTTGAGGGTGTCCCCCGCCTACTGCTCAAAGTCAGCTGGAATAGGTTCCAGCACATCAACGATGCTCGTGAGGAGGGGAAGCAGTTCACATAATGGATGGGTGGATGGTATTTTTTTGTTTTCTAAACAAAATAACAAAAAAAAAAAATGGGTACATAAAAAATACTTTTTCTGCAACCTTTAAAAAAAACTAAAGAGGAACCATTTTTTAATGTAATTTTTTTTCAAACAAAAAAAAAATCTTTGGAGAAAATGAAAGACAAGGACAATGTTTTGTTTTTGCAAGCAAATCATTTTTCTGTCTTTGCCTTTATCCTCCTCACTGATGACCTTGCGAAAAAGTAGACATGCAAAAAAATAAATAAAACAAAATAATCTTTTTTTTTAAATAGATCGGGGGAAAATGTTTTTTTAAAAAATGTAAAATTCTTGAAACAAGTGTTTTTTTTAGTTTAAAAAAAATCTTTATCAAAATGAAACAATTGAGACCGCAAAACAAATAAAGTATCTTTCTAACAAGAGTGTTTGCATTTGTCTCTCTGTATTCTTTAATTTTCATGAATTGGTAAAAATTTGAAATCCGACAAACATCTCCTTTTCCACTGTACTTGGTGTGTGTTTGTTATACATGAAGTCATTTTTCCACGTCAAGTATTTTTGACGAATCCCACGTGACTCGTCAGACATCCACCAAGACGTCGCGAAAGTGCCATTTTTAAGCGGCGGAGCCCTTGCCAAAACGCAGATTTTATTTTATTTTTTTTCCCCCATAAGAGGAAGCTATTCTTCAATCCATGAAGGCAATACAATCAACATAAGTGTGACATCGCAACATGTCGGCGTGCCGTATTTGTTTGTCAGTTAGTCCTTAAAACAACCAAGCTAGCTTTGTTTTACAGTGCTGTCCTCAGACACTGACTGGTCAGTGGACAACGTCCAGCACAAGTGGTGTGACAAACTCTGAGTGGCGGATCCCCATGGTGAAAGACGGCGCCCTGCCAAGGTGCACCCCAGAACGCTCTGGGCGGTAGGCGGCCGGGCCCGGGGTGGCCGAGGAGTACGTGGGCCTTTTGGTCCGGCTCTGCATGGAGAAGGAAGGCTGGCGTCGGAGGTAGACGTCCGGATTGGTGCTGTTGTACCTGCCAGGCCCTGGGCTCTGGGCCAGGTCCACTGAGGGGCCGCCCACCTTCCGGCGGGCCGACATGCTGTAGCTGACGCCGGACGGCTTGTTGGGGACCTGATTGCCCAACAGCTTGGGGAGCGTGTAACTGTTAAACAATAACAATGTATCCAATCACCAAATTTCATGTTGTTAAGTAAAACTGGCTTCCGGTTCACTTTTTTTTAAAGTGGTTGCATGCAATTTATCATAAAATGGCCACTTCACAAACTAAAATGGTGGATTTCCTATCTTTTCTCGTATGGCTTTTCGAGACTTTTTTTGTAGGTCTTCTAATGTTATCCATGCCGACCCAAAAAAATGAAAATCCTTTTTGAAAGTTTGCTGGCTCCGTTCAGAAATGCAATTTCGTTTTCCCAAATAATAAAATTAAGCACGAAACTGCCCTCACCTGTTGGGTGCTGGTACGGGATCCACAGAGCGATAGCGTGTGCGGGCTCCGATCGTATAGGCTGGCGGTCGGCGCTCAGCGTTGAGAGGTGGAACCTTCTCTGGGCTGTAGGCTCCTGGTCCCGGAGTCTGGAATTTGTCATCTATGACGAAAAAGGTGTTACTTATTGATGCACTAACTATTGTCTGAAATTTTCATATGTTTACCTTGGTTACCAATGCGCTTTCCGCGGCCCAACATGGAGTAAGAGGGTGTGTTCATTCGGCCAAAGCGGGTCACATTAGCACCAACGTGGTATCTTGGTCCTGGGCTGGAGTCCACAGAGATCACTATAAATTAAAATTGGTACCGGAAATGTATATTTAATGCATATTTGACAATGATGTGAAATCAAACTTGAAAAATATCATAAAAGGTGAATAAATTGAGTGACGCATGGTGCTTTTGGGATGCGTATGTTCTGTCCTGCTTTCAGATATGTCTTGAATGTTAAAAAGTTTTCGTGATGTTAAACATAAGAATGATTTGACATCTTTCATATTTTCAGTTGAATATTTTAGAATGACATTAAACTTTTTGGAAATGTACAAAACAGTACTGGGTTTGTATATATAGTGCAAATGTACTGGTAGTAGCATTTTTAACATGAGTATGAAATTTCGGAAGTTGTGGCCATTGGGAGGTTCGAGAGAACTATCGGACGGCTCGTCCAATCCAGGTCGAAATTGTAGCGAATCAAGTCTGGTATTCCCCTGAATTCACCCACCTCCACTCCCATCGACGAACATGTTTTGGTGTACATCGGCCGGCATCCAAAAAAATCCACATTGCTCAAATTTTGGTCACAGTACGTCCCAGAAATGTACGTAATGATCACGTCAACGTGACAATTAGTGTGACATGATGTGGTTCATATTTGACGTTTGTTACGGCCCCTGGCCGTATTATGTACCGTATTGCTTGTACTTCTGTTGGTTTTGTTCGTGTGATCGTGGCTGTTGTCGCCAGAATTGTATGTGGGAATGAGTGCTCTTCTGTTTTAAGTAGGATCTTTGCAGAGCCTAAGGAGCGGCCCTTTCTGATTGGCCAACAAATAACGGCGCCAATCGTCAAGATCGTCAGTGGAGTGACAGGAAGCGGCGGTGTATCAGATAGCAGTGCTTGTGGTCTCCCTCCGACTAGCGTCTTCAAGGGTTCGTGTTTCCTTAGTTAGTTTTAGGGTAAAAAAGCTACTCTTTTTTGCACCTTTTTGCCCTTGGGCTAATTTTTGTTCAATGTAACCGGTTACCTTGTTACCTCAGGCCGTGTTTTTTTTTTTTTTTTATCACACCCTTGGGGCCGACGGTAATTTCCTTTTCTTTTATTTTTGGCACCTCACCTAGATGGGTGCGTAACATAGATTTGGGGGCTCGTCCAGGATATTCATCTCATTCTCTTGGTGAGTACTTTTGTTTCCATTCCCTAAGTGCTTTGGTTTGGTTGTTTCGGATGTTTAATTGAGACGAATTTGCACTGCACTCCACCCTTGAAAAATTAGATCGGTGTCCGACAGCCGATCTAATCTTAATTGCTAATTTGTTCGGTACCTACGTGCCTTTTCATGCGAGAAAGGCTGAGATAAAGCAGTGCGTGGCTCAGAGGTTGGTGGTGGAGGGGAAAGTGATCCCCAAAATAGCTGCCGCTCTCGAGGGTGTGCGATTTGGCATGGAAGCGGAGGCTGCCATGTCAGCACAGTCCCTCCTCACCTGCGAGGTGGATGTGGGAGCGGGGGAGGAGCAAACGCGAGAAGTATTTTTTTTTTAATTTTTATAAATGGTGTTCAGAGACTTCGCCCAGCTTTGTGAAATCTTCTCGTTCAGAGTTCAAAAGGTGTCCTCTTGACAAAATTAACAAAAAGTTGATTCCGTGTCAAAAGCTGCCGTGCTACCCTACGTTTCTTACAGTGTCTTGTAATTCATCCCCCCAAAAAAATTAAAAATTCCCCGTGTATCTTAAGAACATGTTGGATATGCTTCCATCAAAACACAAAGGATAAAAATGGCAGATCTGTCTCATGTAGCTTGTTAGCATCCAGCTAAGGGAAAGCCGTGTTCTCTTGTAAATACACAGCCTGTAATTGTTTTATGTTTAGTCTGACAGTAAACTTCAACTGAGAGTAGCATTAAACGTCGTACAAACGTCAGACCCCCCCCTACACATGTGCGTGTTGGTACTTTTTATCGAACTCACTGGCACTGCTCATGCGGGTGCTGAAGGAATAAGCGGGGCTGCTGGGCTTGGTGACGTCATGATTGATGTAGCCCACTGTTGGCGGCAGAGCGTAGCGTCCTGGGCCCGGTCCTGATCGAGATGATGTTCATCAACTTATAACTCATACACGTGTATCCAATTCACAAAGTGTTAGTTAGCTAATATTAAACAGAAAGTTGTGGAAAAAAACTGGACATGCACATTCACAAGTTTAGAGAAGCTCCAAGTGCCAACCGGGGCAGTATAATCGACACACACAGATATACAGTATTGTTCATTTGGATGTCTCAACTCCTCTCTCAGCTCATTAGTACAGCATTAATTTTTGTCGCTCTTCGCAGAGGATAAAACACATGACTGTGATAACTGTTATATCTGCTTACTTTGCTGCACATTTTTTGATGGTCATGCAACATAATGCTATTTAGCATTAACATTAAGCTAGCAGACTGAAACGCTGAGCTCATGTCGAGTCACTCGTATGTCCATATGTACTGACCTCTCTCTTTGGCAGAGATTAGGGGCCGTGTCTTCGCCACCTCCTCCATCTGACCACTACTTCTTCTTCTTCTGCTTTGGGAAACTTGCTTTTATAGCCTCCATCTGCCCATTGCTGAATTATTCACCAGCATGGGTATGACATAACCTAAGCTATTGTCCACCTCCAAGTCTTTGAAAGTTACAATTTAAGCATATGTTTGACTTTTCAAAGAATTGTGCAACGGCGCGTCGAATCACATTTGGAATTGTGAAAACCATGATGATGTCCTGCATGGCGCAGTTGCGTAGCCTTTGGGTGCTGCTTTGTAGTTTTGTATTATGTTGTGTAACTAACAGCGTCTCAGTGCACGCGCTATTAAACATTTAAACTCAACTTATCTTGTGTTGCAGGCTTTGACGCGACACTCATGATGCTAAACAAACCTCAAAACATTCCACATATTACAGTGGTGCCTTCAGCATTTATGCTAACGTTCGGCACAACAGAAAAATGCTAACAGGTAAACTTTGTCACATATTAATAACCACTATTATTGAGACTAATCCCTCATTTGTTTTTACGGGTTTTTGTTGTGTGTTTTTACTACTTTTCCCTTTCAATTTTTTTTTTAATGTTTCTTATTTAAATTTGGATTGTTAATCATAAATATTTCAGTTTGACTGAACTCGTGATGAGCTATTTGCTGTGCATAAGCCACATTAATTTTCTGGAGAACAACGCCGCTAACACAAACACACAGCAATCAATCAATGCTAAATTCAGTCAGTCATTATTTATTCATTGGCTACAACATAACTTAAACAATAAAACGCATTAACTTTACACACTCTTAAATATGCTGATATGATTCAGTACAAAAATAAAGGCAAGGCAAGAGATGACAGGTTTAAAAACAAACAAACATAAACCCTTTGGCACTTTTTAACGCACTTATTAGAAACACTGCATGATAATGATGAGGGATGCGTTGATTTGATATTTTCAAAACCGAATCAGGCACATTTCTTTCAAATGTGGATACACACACATACTTTGTTATAATAAACTTAACATCATCCAAATACACTCATTCACTCACTGTAAATCTAAACTACAGCAACAGCATAGGCGATACAAAAAAAAAAAAAAATTGTCATACACCGAATTGGGTATTTGGACCATGCGGTGAACAGTAATTCACCGCATATTCGCAGTTAACTATTCATCAATTCACCCCCCCCCCCCACGCTAGTAGAAGGGGGTGGGGGTGCAATCTCAGCTATTCCTACCTATTTGCACTTCCAGTGCGTTTTATGAAACGCCCAAAACTGCCTACCCAAAAAAATAGGACACAAGTACAAATTAAATTTGTGTAGTAATTTTGGGGCGGCACGGTGGGCGACTGGTTCGCACACTGGCCTCAAAGTGCAGAGGTCCAGCGTTCGATTCTGGGTACGGCCTTCCTGTGTAGAGTTCTCCTCGTGCCTATGTGGGTTTTCTCTGGGTACTCTGGTTTCCTCCCACATTCCCAAAACATTCGTGGCAGGTTAATGGAACACTCTAAATTGTCCGAAGGTGGGATTGTGTCAAGGTATAAAAGTAATAAAGAAAAATACAGAACATATGGTGTGTTTTACAACGACACTTAACCATATTTCAAATTTCACATTTACCAATGGACAAAATAGTGAGGCTTGAGGTCAACATTTTCATAAGTCATCAGGTCTATTTACTCGAATAGACTCTCCGAGTTGCTGCCATCGGCGGCTCGTCGTCGTCACCTACTGGCGCGAGATTGGAGGATGTCTTCATTGCGGCCACGACTCCAGAAGGTTCCACGGCATGCGTCCCACCGTCCTACTTTTTTCATTTAAACTTTCTTGAGGCACGTAGGTCAGTTAAGAACCATTGCTCATTGACAATGGTGATGACCTGGCCAAGAGGCAGCAGTCTTCTTTTGGAGACCTCTCAATCATGTGAATGGACCCATCAAGTGGTGCACGGCGCTTGCTTAAGTTTTCACCATACGCTTCACTATTTCACCCACTGGAACGTATGAATTTGTAAATATGGTTAGATGTTGTTGTAAAACAATACGCATATGTGACCTGTATCTGGTGTCTTTTTATGGCCGGGAATTGGGCGTATGCACCCATGTTCCTTGCCGTGCAAAGTAATTTGTTTTGTATTAGACATCGCTTTGGGTTGGGCACAAACAGTTAATAGCAGAGAAGAGATTTGCGCCCACCCCACAAAAAAATCTGCCAAAATTCAAATTCACATATGCCGAACCGGAAAGGTTTTTTTGTCTGTGTGTCAAAAATGTGCTGGTTGCCAAAAGAGCCTTTTAACGGGTGGTAAAAAAGCAACATCTCCAGATGTCATCTTGCCGCAAAAAAAACAGGAAAAACCAGTCTTTCTAATTTTTATGACCATCCTCTGGCAGTCATTCCAATCGCTCTGTGTTGTTTTTCCACTGCGCATGTGCTATGATTTATCCCCTTGGAGAACCTAAATGAACAAGACGAGATCTGTTACTCATTGTGCGCCACCGTGCGTGTTCATGCGTGTGTGCAGTGAGGTGATGCTTACCTACCTGGTTGCGTGCTTTGTGCGACTTCTGCATGAGCACCCGCCACTGGTCGTAGAGCTTCATGGACATGCTGCTGCAGCCGTAGGCGTGTTTGCGCGCCCAGCCGAAGAACTGCTTCAGCTCGCGGCGCAGCGTCGAGTTGGAGTCGCCGCTCGACTTGGGGTCGCACGAGCCTGACGCCGCCCGCTCTGCGTGCCAAAAAAAAAAAAAGACTGGAAATGAAAGATAAACAAATACTACAGGACAAAGTATTTTAAAACAGTCAAATGTATTTCATGTATTTATATAATAAAGGGTATATATTTTTTAAATTAATTGGCTGATTAACAGAACTGAAATTTATTCTGCCAAATATCTGAATCAGTTTCAACCGAACACAAAACCCGTGAAACTTATAGAATAATTATTTATAAAATGACAATGAATGAAAAGGAACAGGCCCTTGTGCACTCACCACTGTGTGGTGTGGACGCAGCAGTGGGATGACTCCACTCACTCCAGATTCCAGCTTTGCGGGAACCGTAGATGCCCACCGGGTTACAGCGGACCTGCCGATGAACAAAATGACAGATAGAATAAAATAAGAAGGACAGCGGTGCCTTGATATGAGAGTTTAATTCAACCACGCAAATCAATTGTATCTCAATTCCTCTTTTCCCATTGAAATGAATGAAAATAGACATTCATCTTTTACACACAAAAATTGGGTATGTTATTTTTTTTATGGGGGGAATAGCACGCTTTCTGAAAAATAATACACAATCAAAAAGAATTAAAACAGGTTTTCTCACGCTTCACGTCAATTGAATACCCACTCTGCTGCTGCCCTCTTTTGCCACTAGGGGGCAGTCAGAGATCGAAAGACGGACACTCGCTACGAGGCCATACAGTACAAATATACTGTTCGTAATATGAGTTGCTTAAAATGTTACATATGTGACACTTTGCAAAATATGTCCAGGTGACCCCAATTTCAGGAAAAAAAGTTTTGGTTTAATCAAAAAAGAGAATGACATCAGCCTTCCAATGGTATAACGGCATTCAACGCCATAACAGTGACAAAATTGAACGGGGAGGAACCTTTCAAAGGTAAAAATATTAGACCCCCCCAAAAAAAAGGTATACATTAGCACAGACTTTGGCGTTGACAAAAAAGGAAACCCCATGACAATCAGAAACGAACAAGTTGTGACTTAATTTCAATGTCCATGTATTGCCTTTGATGGGAACTTCGCCCCTGCCAGCATGGTCGCCACGTAGGCATGGCAGTCAAGCGCAATATATTTTGCTCACAGTTATCGTACCGCCAGAATCTAATATCGGCTCATTACTTCATACAACTGTTATTTTGCAATGTTTCTCCACGAAAAACTACAGTTTGTTGCTATTCTCAATGTGAATTTAAGAAATAAATATGGCATTTATATCTAAAACAAAGAAACCAATTGTTCATGGGTTATAGCGTCATCTTTTTACTTTTTCACAAAACCCTTGATTAACCTACGAAAAAAAAATGCTCCTCAAAATTAGAACCTTGCTCCTCAAATGAAGTCATTGATTTGCAGAACTGCTCCTCAAAGGAAAAAATATACATCTTTTGAGCCTTGAATTGTAACGATGATGACAAAAAACAACACACCTGCACAAAATACACAGTTCCAGGTCTGAGTCCCGCCAGCCTGCAAGACGTCTGGTTGCCGACGTCATCCATCACCTGGAAAGTGAGCCAAAGGGCCAGAGAAGAAGTCAGCGGAGAACAAAGACTCGTATTAAGAACCTGCACTGAAGGCAAAACAAACACGCAAAGCTTCACTCGGGCTTCCCGCCGCAAATATGTTTGAATGCCGCAATGAGCGGCGTGTTTATGGAAACATTTTAAAGCGATCTGCTGTCTATTAACCACCAACACTTGAACACGCACACACGCTCTCTCCCACGCACTCACATTTGCTCTCTCTCACTCTCTCACACACACGCACACACACACAGAAGCACAGTAAACACACAGGCGCTCCCTCTCACACACATTCTCTCTCTCATAAACACACTCATAGTAATACACAAAAACACACTCTCACACAAGTATGTCCACTCACACACACAAAAGCATAACACACAGACTCTGTCCCTATCTCTGTTTGGTTCTCCCACATACCCACTCTTAACTGTAGACCTGTTGTGTCTCCCTCTCCCGTACACTCTCTCTCTCTCTCTCTCTCTTTCTCTCTCTCTCTCTCTCTCTCTCTCTCTGACACACACATTCCACTCCCTCATCTGTGCACCTGTTTTCTCTTTCTCTCACCCACTCTCTCTCACATACCCGTTCTCTCTCTCTCATTCTCACTGTCTCTCTTCTGTACACCTGTACTCTCTCATACTTACAAATACACATACACAGACTCAACTTGTGTGTGTCTGTCTCTTTCTCGGGCTCTCAAATCCTTACAAACACACATCCACACAGACTCAACTTCTCTCACACATACGCACAGACAGGGTGTCTCTCTCTCTCTCACAGACACACACACACATATAGGGTCTGTCTCGCTCTCTCTCTCAACACACTCTCTTGTCGCACATTTGGACACACACACACACACACGAGCGTGCAAAGATTCTTACAGACATGTGCCAGGCCTATTAAACGACAATGAACAAACAAGCATGAGTAATCTTGTCGCAACCAAACAGCATAGCCACGCTGAAGCCATTAGCCCCTGCGTTTCACTCGCCCGGGGAAAATGCCGTGTCTCGGGTCTGGCCCTCGCCGGCCTCACCTTCTTTTTCCACTCAACAAGCAAAGGCTTGCTTGAGTGACGTGCGCGTGAAGCCGCTTCGATTACCTCACCACTAATCGCTCCGTAGGGCCGAGCGTTTACGTCGTATTGTTCATTCATTCGAGAGTTGAGCGGAGGTAAATCCGGAAGATGGCGAGATAAGAAGAATGAATGAATGTGATCCGTTTTATGGCGGTGCTTTTCATTCAAGAAGTATTTTAACAGGACAGCTAATAAAAAGGCCCTCACAGCAATAACCATAATAACTACAGATGAAATCTGGCAGCAGTGTGTCAATGTGAGCATGACTTCATCATACTTCTGAGTCCATGTGGACCAAGAATTGTAGTGCTTCAGGTTTTTGGGCCGTGTACGCGAGCAGCCATGTTCTGTCCCTGCGTTTTACCTTCCAGTCTTGGCTGTCCTCCAGACGGTAACGGATTTGGTACTTGGCCTGGAACAGGAAGTCCTTGAGTGCCGGCGGGGCCTCCCAGCGAACGCTCAGCTGGTCCTCCAACTGCCCCACGCGACTCACCGTCACCCCTGACGGAGGGTCCGTGGTCACTGGAAGGGGAAGACCACAAGATCCAAGACGTCAACGTTATCACGTGAGATACTCTCAATTGTCAAAGGACCATTAAAAACAAGGTAGAACATTCCAAGCCGCTTTCTAATTCTAAAAGTCATTTTAAAAGCACTTCATTCAATTTCTTCTCATAAAAACGCAAACCTTTTAATCATGAAATCATAATTGTTCCGTAGAATTGCCCGTATTTTATCACGACGACTTTGAATTGCACCTTCTCACAGGAAACGGAGTGATTATTTGGTGTTGTAAAATCGCTATTGTGTTTTTGTAAAATTCTTGTTTTTTCATTACAATTGCATTCCCCCCACACCCAAAAAAATAAAGAAAATTGTAAATATAAACTCATAAAATTGCATTTTCTACATAGAAAATGAATTTCTTTCCTCACAGTAAAAAAAAAAAAAAGTTTAAAAAATAAAGTTAGGATTGGTCAAATCTTTCTGTACATTTGTGAACTCGTGATTTTTCTTTTTATCATCAAATGTGTGCATTATTTCTACTGAAAAAAAATTCTCATAACGTTGCACAATTATTCCAACGAAAGCAAGAAAAATGTTTTCTACTTTTTTTTTCCTCATAAAATTGCTAGCGAAGTTTTGTGAAAAATATTTTGTCCTCATTACGAATACCTTACTGCACATTTGCGATTGGTTTTCTGAACTAAGTTTCGAAACAATTTCTCGGAAAATTCCACAATTATTGACAGAAACTCTGAGAAAAAAATTGCTCATCAAACAAGAATTTTAATTTTTATAGAAATTTACTTAATTTTGTGACCCCCCCGGTCACAAATATTTTCTCCCCAAAAAAATCTATTTTATACCTTCCAACAATTGTATTCGCAATGTAAATTCAAATGTAAGACCATAGATCAACAAAATCGCGAATCGCGTGATTTATACTTCAAGACAGAGAAACATCAACATCTCGTCGGACCTTCGATTTAATATTAACCCGAATTTTCGCCTCATTTTGGGCACCGCCAAAGAAAATTACCCCCGCTTGTTAGCTTTGTAGACATTCAAAACAAACAGACAAGAAAATAGGCCGGCTCTCAACGGTGTTCGCTACTACAAATTTTTCCTCAAAATTTGAGCCGCTGTTTACATCAAAAGCGTTTCCGAAAAAAAGTCATTCCGAAAAAATGTAGCCGCTACGGTCGTTTGTGGATGAATTACGGTAATTAACACGTTGACGTCTTCCTTACACGAAGGTGCTGATGTTCTGTTGTCAGGGCACAGATGGTCCGCATCAAGCCAGACCGATAATAGCTTCTCTCTCGCCGCGACGTTTATGTTGGCGGCCGGAGAAATCAAGTCAATTCCAAGTGCCGGCCTTGATGTCTCTATACGCAAAACACTGGTTTCCACATCTCTGTGGTTTTTGCTTGGGTTTTTTTTTTTTTTTTTGACAAGTGAGCACAGCCAGAGACCGATATTTGAACCTCCCCCAACGTTGGTTTTGGGTTTTGCCCGAGATCGCGTCACTGTCATTCCCAGTTGTTAGTCTTGTCAGCCGTGGCTGTTAAACAAACAATACGAGCTACGGGGGTGGTGGTGGTGGTTTTGATGTGAAAGTCTTAATGGAAGTTGACGCAAAATATGTCAGTGGATTTGGCTTTTGGATTTAAGACAGCAAAAATATTAAGCAAGTGGGAACTAAAACGACTGAAGCCAAAAGCGAATTAGACAACCGCAATCTACTTGCGTCGATGCAAGAACGTTCGTGGTTCAGCATTGAGGTTTGGGTTTTTTTTTTTAGGTGGGGGGCGGGGGGTGACAAATGAAAACCTATCCACCGTTATTTGCTTTTTTTGTGCCCCACTGCGCATATTTGTCCATGTGTGAAGTCACATCCATTTGTGCTAGTTGTTTCGGCAAGTACGCTCGCTAATGCTATCGATGAGTCTCAGGCGAAGGTGGTTTGCTTGTGTTGAATAAACCGAACAATTGATGATAGTCGTTTGGGTCACATCGGTTCGGGATTGTGTACATGCTAGATGCATGGTGTCGATGCTCTGCTGATTATTCTTCGTCTGTGTTACAGACCACAGCAACGAAATCAATCTGAACGGGCTATCAGTCACCTTTTCAGTCACGTCAGCGCTTCGCTGCTCTCATCTACAAGCAATTACAAACACCAAACTGTTTTTTGAAGCGGTGCGTCAATCATTCTCACATGTTTTTGCTATAATAATCCGCCAAGCGGAAATAACGAAAATTCAAATTTCCGAATCTAGTGCCATCTGTTGGTCGGTCGAGTGACTTTGCTTCAAATCTGGGAAACAAATGTCTTAAAGAACAAGTTTGTCTTGCGCTGGGTATAATTAACACCGAATGGGCTCCGTCCCTTTTGGATCTTGAGATCGGTTAGCTACAGTATTCAACCCAATACGGGTGACTTTTGACCCAAAAGTTTAAAGAATATATTGGCAACGTGAAGTGGGGAAGCGTTGGATTGCGTAGACGACCACTCGAGTCAGGTCTAACTCATCGCCACCCCCCACCCCCGACTGCGGAATGCGGAAATCTGCTATGCGGGTGTTCCCGCCCGTGGAAAAGCGTGACTCATAGCTGTGACGCTGTATTGCGTGTTTTGACGAGAAACCAAACCAGCGACCGGGGCAACCGAAAATAAACAAAGCACACAAAAACACAAAAGTGGTGGGGGAAAAAAAAAAGCGGCTTTGCGTTTTCTACACGCTCATCATGACGCCACCCTCGCCTCGGGGAGTGCAGGTGGGGTGCACACAGGTGTGTGAAAAGGGTTGTAGGATGGGTGGGTGCTTGTTTTCAACCCCGAGATGGTGGTCTCCCGAAGTTGCGCCGGCCGGCAGTGTGCAGAACAATGCTTTAAAAGGTAACATCGCTCCCTTCCTATCATCTGCGAGGCCTCTGATGAAAGCTTGAAAGAGCTTAAGTGCCCCGGGAATCCTGGATTAAAAAGGAGCAATGTAGACAGGTCCACTGTTATTCTTCCTTGATGCATATTTTACTACACGCAAAATTCCTATGTATGGCCATAAAAGTTCTGGTTAGGTTTTTTTCTTTGACGTATCCCTGACAATGGCCAGTTCACACTACTGGTGTTAATTTAAGCAATGGCTTCAAGAGACATTTTTGTGGGTTTAGTCATAATGGAGAAGGCTACCAAATTTTGTGTTGCTTCTGGATTTCTTCCAAATGAGCCAAAAATGGTCATTTCAAACCAAATTTGCTGACTCGTATCTTTTTAAGACATGGCTTCTTCAGACTTTTTTTTGTGGGTCTAATCATGATCGACCAGCCTATTGAATTTCGTTTTACGAATTGAAACTGACTTAGGGCCTGAATTTCTTCCAAAGTACCGTAAAATAGTCACTTCAAACCAAATTTGCTGACATCCTGTATCTTTTTAGGTGGAGCCTCATGAGATTTTTTTTTTTTTTTTTTTTTTTTTTTGCAGGTCAACTTGTGATCTTTTCAGGCTTCATACTTCTTCATTGTGAGTCTAGAGAAGAAGAACTGGCCATGTGGTCTTAATCAAACGATTGTTAAAAATCAAGTTGCGTGCAAATGAGCCAAAAAAAAACGGTGACTGCAAACCAAATTGGCTGACTCCGTGTGTCTTTTCAGGGACGGCTTCTCGAGACATTTCTGTAGTTCTACTCAACTTGATGGATGTGCCTACAAAATTTCATGTTGCTCAGTGAAACGGTCCTTGAGGGCTGCATTTTCAAAGAACCGAACATTTTCCTTGAATTGTACTCTTGGTTGGCATAGAAATCGTACAAAAAGGTCAAGTTTTTTCTGATGTTTACGCTAATGTAAGATAAAGTAAATTAATAATAAATGCACAAAATAACATTTGAACTACATGTGTTTGATAAGAATGTTTTTGGTAAGCTATTAAGCTGTGAACCGACTAAATTAAAGAGTGAGGGGATCGCTTGCTAGCATCGATTGGTTTAAGATAAACACATAATCTAACCGCTTATATCCTCATTGGAGAAAAAATGTAATCAAGTTGCTACACCTAAACTTCAATATGGTATGAAATGTAGCCTTCATTTATCTTACTTTCAGTCAACTGAACAAAAATGGTCCCAAACAAATATTGGCTCGTGTTGTTAGCCAATCTGTTCGCACAGATTGGCTCACTGATGCCAATTGCATCATCATTAGCCAATCCGTTAGCACAGATTGGCTAAAGATGACGCAATTAAAAGCCCCGCACCCTCCAAATAAATGAATAAAACTTGAATCATTTCAATAGCATAATACATTCAACATGTTGGAAAACTCCAGGAATCTTGCTGCCGTTCCAGATGCTACACATTATTTTATGATTGCAAAATGGCACATTTCACCAAATTATCCAATTTCACGGTTAATAATACATGCCCAAATGAGATTACTTAGCCGCAGTGTTTTGGTGACGACTGTTTTTGCGTTTCACTTTTTAAATTAGATGTATTAAGAAAACAAAACAAAACAAAAAACAGAGTGCTCATTTCCAATCTAAAAATAATAAAGAAAGAAAAGTGAAGACTTTTGGACTAAACTAGATTCAACACACACACACATACACACACATTGTTTTTAGGATGTAGGGGTGTTCACAAGCGTTTGGATCATTTGAAACCATTGTCCTGTTTTTTCTAGCCCGGGGCATGGCCGACACCCCTCAAAGCGGCTCCAGGAGGAGATCAGACAGAGTTTGTCTTCACGTCCACACTCACCCACGTCGAGAATGTCCAACATGATAACGTCGGAGGAGGCGCGGCCCAGCTGATTGGAGGCCTCCACCCAAATCTCGTAGGGGGTGAAGAGGTGCAGGTCGCGAGTGATGCTGCATGAGTATGGCTGAATGTGAGTGTACTCCTCGCACTCCTTCTCCTTTCCGTACCACCTGCAGGGCATAGTAACAGCCATGACTTGGATGCTTTTTTTTTTTATTTTTTTTTTTTATGAGCCCCTTTGTTTACTCGTGCCGTAAATATCGAGAAATGGATCCCTCAGGGCGCTGCACCATACAATGACTTCCTCCATGGCTTTTAAATCGCTTCGTTATATTGTTTAAAGCTCGTAAGTGCTGTTGACGCGCAAACGGAGGGTCTTTCGGGGAAAGATTTTCCTTACGTTAATGACAAAGGACAGGTAAAAGTTCCATTTTCCGAAGGGAATTTATGTTTGTCTCGATTAGAATGATGGAGTACAGGCATACAGATACGTGTCACTCGCCTGCGTTCAAATATCTGTTGCTTCTAAAACTGCGAATAGCGATGATAGCGTTAGCATTTTCCATTCTGTTGGCAAGCAAGCCCTAAAATCTAACTGCTTTTTTTTAAAGGCAGTGTGGTTTGCTTGTTTTAAATACACAAAGTGGAATTCTCTTAAAAAGTTTGACCCAATGAACCATTATCGCCTCGTATCTCGGAATCTACCCGCGCGACTTACTTTGCGAGCGTTTTAGCCTATTATGTGTTGCTGAGCGATTGTGGAAAAACTAATCATTACAATTAGTAAGAATGATATTGAAATCAAGATTTTTTTTTTTTTTTTGGTCGCGTGCACACACCTGAGCTTGTACTTGAGCAAGTACTGGGTGCTAATGCTGGTCTCCCCCTTCCCTCCCGGCGCCCAGCTGCACGTCAGGTCTTTGGTGTTCCGAGACCAGCACGTCAAATTGAGAGGCTTCTCCGGAGGCACTGAGGGAAGGGGGGAAAAAAACGTAAGAAAGGACTCGTGGATGCTATTACTTTGGTGGGATTTTTTTAAAGGTCCTTTTGCCTTTATTTGGTGAGCGTGTCTGTGTGTGTGTGTGTGTGTGCTTGTGCTCAAGCGAGTGTAATCAGATTTCAGAGCCCTGCCAGCACCCACCCCCTCAATCTCTGAGAACACAAGGTTCTGAACACCGTTACCGGACACAGAGATTACGATCCATGCTGCGTGCACATCGTTTTCATCTGATGGGTTTAGTTACACAGTGTTTTTTTTTTTTTGGGTGTGGGGGTTATTTATTGATGAGAGACTCCACCTTGAACAGAAATACAGTAACACAAACAGCCGGAATAATCGACAGAGTCAATAAAAGATCTTATTCACGCACAATTGGGGGTGAAACGAGCCCTCGAGTAATTGAGTAACTCAAAAAAAAATAAAAAAGTGATCGGTATTAAATGAAATGTCTTGTTTTCGCTTATGTATTCAGTTGCTCCCAAACAAAATACATTTTCTCCGTATACTCGATTATTCGATACTATTCAGTATTTCAGTGGGATACTCAAATATTCAATAGCTGCGGCCCTGCAAACAGCAGACGTGTCACGATGCGAACTCGCCGGTTATTGGTGACACTCGCCCCCTCGCACAATACAAATGAAAAAATTGAGTCACTGGGGGAAAAAAAAAAATCTATAAAGTCGATTTAAATGAGTTCGGGGGGCTTCTGGGTGTCAAAACAGTTGAACATCATTTTGCACAATGGCAGTCAAAGAGCCAACGGAGGAGGCAAAAGCGCATTTTTGAGCAGAGCAGGAATTTAAGGCTTGGTTTTCCCTCATATTGACAGGAGCGCCGTAAAACATGTTGACTGCGATTATGACGATGGTGTGTGCGCGTGTGCACGCGCACAAAATGTTAGCTTGATGCCCCGTGAGTGATCGTGCGAGTATTGGACCACACAGGCATTCAAAGCGACACACACACACACACACACTGGCGGAGGCCCTCGCACTAAATCTTAAATTACGGCCACGAGTGTGCGTAGAGACCCCTAAAAAAAACTACCCACTGCTTCCTCATTGATATTCCCACTTCCTTTACAGTCCCCTCGCTCTATTACAAAAACGCAAACATTTTTGGACCCAAAAAAAAAAAGTATAAATAAAGAAATTTGACAGGCAAATGCATTTGAACATATTTGCAAATATGTCTGAACATACTTGCGAGTACATTCGAGTGAACTTGTAGCTTAAATGCTACAACCCCCCCTCCCCCAATAAGTACGTATTTGGCAGCCAAATATTTTTACACTTTTGTAAAAAATGAATCAGTGGATGATTTTTCAAAATCAAATCAGACCCGTTCAGCGCTTTTACATACTTCCGACATAGATGCAAGAGCCGGCCAGGATGTGACCCTTGTGGTTGTGGCACACCAGATTATCGCCGGACGTCTGCCGCGAGGCGTTGAGGCCGCTGAGCGTCACGCTGAGGTTGCTGGGGCTCAGCGTTCGGTACGTGGAGGCGGGCAGCCGCTGGCCGTTGAGCGTCCAGTACAGCGAACTGGCGTGGACGCCGGCGTCCGGTGGCACCCAGCAACTGGCCGTCAGGTTGGAGCCCACGCGGAGGACGGGGTCCTGGGGGTACACCAATGCCACATCTGGGGGTGGGGGGTGGGGGGTAAATAGTGGAAGCTTAGTGACTGGGATTGAACTCCGATTGGACATTTCCTGCCTGTGCATGTGGGTGTCACTTTTTTGGGGGGTTGGTTTGTTTGCTTTTATGTTTGAAATGCAGATAGATTCTTTACATTGGGCAGCAATGGTTTGCACTGCATCCAACTTGTTATATTTAAAAAAATCAGATGTCAGAATTGTATGCTTTAGTGAGACAGCCACTCAACATTATCTTACATTATCCAAATTTCTTATTTTTTTTGTAATCCAAGGCCGACAGGACACCGAAAAGTTTGAACATTTGCAGAGAACCAGAGACCCAGTAAACTATAATTGCGCTTTAGTTTTTATCGCCTACAACAACCAAAAGAAGTTCCTCTTTAATTGTCAAGCACGGGAAAAGGTTACAATCATTCATGAAGGGCCGCGCGGGCATACGACAGTAACGAGAAATTAGCCCCCTTGTCATAAACAACAGGAAGCGTTTGATGATGGGGAGCCTAATGTGTTCCCTCTTCTTCTTTTTAGAGCGGTCTTTAAAGCCTTAGTGCTGCTCCCCCCCCCCCACACCCCCCGAAAAAAAAAAAACTCATCCAGCCACTTAAGTCAGGAAACGCACATCAGGTTGATTTATTTGCCTTACTGTCGTGAACACTCTCGGAGACCAGAGCTAATGATGTCACTGTTTTGATCCCCCCCACCAAAACCCCCCATGTGCGAAAGGAATTACAGGCTGCGGACTTGTTGAAAGTCAGCCGTGCAGTTGCTCCGCATAAATATACTTCACACAGGCAGTATTTGGTGGGTGTCTTCATTGAATACAAGAGGCAAGTGCGCACTTACAGTAGCTGTAAAAAGAAAAAAAAAAGTCTCCACTTTCGTTCAAATGGCAGGTTTTTGTGGTATAAAAAAAATGATCCGAAAATAAATCCTTGAAAAACTTGAACCTCCATTAATGTGACCTTTAACCTGTATTACTCTTTAGATGGGGGAAAAAAACATCTTTTGGAGAGGCAAAATACAAATAAACAACTCAGATCATGTAGTTGCATAAGTGCACACACCCTCTTAGAAGTGAGGATGTGGCTGTGTTCAGAATTTCCCAAGCGCAGATTAAATCGTGATATCGGGAGCCACCACACACTTGCCACCATTTAAAGTACAATGGACAGGCCTGCAGGTGCGGGTCAATTTTTTTTTTTTTTGCACACACTTGCCACCATTTAAAGTACAATGGACACCCACTATTCGTTGGGGCATAAGGATCAGGCCTGCAGGTGCGGGTCAATTTTTTTTTTTTTAAATCAGAGATGCAAGTAACCTTTTTAGATTTTTTTTTGCACTGATTTGTTTGTTAAAAAATACATATGAAAATAACCTTGGAAAAATGATCTTATGTTAAATTACAATCACTATATTAAGCAGAAAAATAAAATCACGATTATTGTTCAAAATCGCTCACAGTAATTTTGACAGAGCAAAAGATCCAAAAAGATACATACATGTCCCCAAGGATTGTCGGGCCGGAATATTTGAGAGAATGAGAGATTTTCAAGACCACATTTTTTTTTAGACTGATACCAGTATGAGTATTGAGTACTTATATATTCACAGAACTGATACAAAGTTTAAAATTTCCCGTAAAACAATGACAAAAGGCCTTTCCTTCTCACGCAGATGATTTGCCGATGTGTCAAAAATTGTATAGCGCCAACTACTGCTGAGGAGGACTTACTCTTGCTTTGAGTATTGGTGGCTGGTATCGGCAGCCTTCATGAGGCAACGATACCTTGACCCAATATGGTGTTGATACTCTCCCATCCCAAGTCACAATTTACCTCTGCACCCCCAAATGGGTGGTACTGTACAGCGGGAGTCCATCATGGGCCTATTGTGGGGGGACATGAACGTAAGGTCCACTAAAGGTCCGGAAAGATACATAATGTCCCCAAGGGATGCCAAAGTCGAAGATTCGGGGGGTGCTACTCTCATGGTGAGGCCCCTTGGAGTCGCTTTGATGATCTTCTATTTAACTCGGCATTAACATGCACGCGGAAAACCACCGCGCAGTTTTGAAGACAAAAAGAAAAAAGGCCCATTGCGCATGTGTGACTCGACTTACGTGTGGACAGGGACAAGACGGCAGCGGAGTGCAGCAGCAGGAGCAGCAGGAGAATCCGCGAGCACGTATCCATAACCACTCTTGTGCCTCCTTCTGCTTGCTTTCTCCTTTTTGGTTTGGTGCGCGTCTTCGCTCGGCGCTTTTTTTTTTTTTTTTTTTTACGTGCGCAACTTCGCTTTGCACGCAAAATGTGGATTTAAGGGGAGGAAGAAAAAACACGTGAAGGGCGGCTAGGAAAGACGTCCCGCTTGCTCGTCCGTTCGTCTTCTTGTTACTTCTTCCTCCTCCTGCGGCTTAAATCATACAC
Source organism: Hippocampus comes (assembly GCF_001891065.2). NCBI lineage: Eukaryota > Metazoa > Chordata > Actinopteri > Syngnathiformes > Syngnathidae > Hippocampus > Hippocampus comes. The sequence continues at coordinate 3,078,983 of NW_017805379.1, forward strand.
AAGTTCATACTTTAAAGCCCCGCCTCCTCCTCTTCTTCCTCCTCCTCCTCTTCTTGTCTCATTCCCCCTTTTCCTCCCTTCCGTCCACCTCATCCCGACTTTCACCTCAAACATTCCCACCGGGGATAAGCTTCAGTTGCAACGAAAGAAAAAACACAGACGTCACTATGTCGGGATGTGATCAGTCAGTCAGAATATTTGGGACACCTACGTGCAGTTTTACGCGCCATCGTAATTGGTCAAAAGGTGAATAATGTGAATGTAAACATTTTTTATATGAAGCATGACTAATAGTAATAATCATATAATAGCGCAATTCCAATACAATTCAACTAATTTTTAAACAATGATGATACGGTGTTCTTGTTATTAGGGGTGTTTAGCACCACTTTTTGTTTCAGAGCAATACTTGCACAAGTATTCCCTCCTGACCACCCAATTATACGGTGTACTGATTCTGTACCATGAGTATTTTTCATTTTCATTGAATTTCATTGAACAGCATGAGAAATAATTGTGACCAGAGAGCTTTCTTTCTGATGCAAATGATGATTCGCCCAATTGTAAAATTACCATAGTATGGAGGATACTATCGGATAAGAGTACTTGATATCAATGGTTTTTTTTTTTTTTTTTCGTTTTAGGCAGGGATGGCATCATAACAGAGCTAAGAAGGGCTACTACCCCGTCCGTCGGAGATCTGTGTAGCTTATATATCGGTCAAGCCTCCCTGTAGCCCCGGTAGACAAAAAAATCCTGGAGTTATCGCTGGCTGGTTTCGGCAGACTCCACAAGATCCGATAGATTAAAAATAAGGCTGCCCGATACCGATACCTGGTATCAATACTCGCCTATCCCTACTTGTTGTATTGTTAAATTGCCCTTTTAAAAAAATCTAAAATGTGAAAAATAATTTGTGGTCATAATAGATTGGTGGTTTACATTGGAATGGGAGAAGCTAGCTGTTATGTCCTGTGTATTGTTAATATTAAACCCAAGGTGCTAATTACAAGCTGACTAATTGAAAGCCCATGAGCAAACTGCGTGGGAATTAAATTAAAATGGACAAAACATTTAAATCTTGCCTTATTGGGAACTTTGCGGCCCTAAACGTCTTACCCTAGAATTGCCCTTGGTACGTCAAGTACCTAAAATGACCACTCCCTCCCCCTGCAATAAAAATGAAGTATCGCATTCTAAGGAACTGCAGATGGGCACTGACGGCATACAAATGACAGTGTGCTCATGATGAAATTCCTTCAGCAGTTCCTGGACGGTGACTTGGATCCCGGAGCGGGAACGCCAAGCGGGAACAAGAGAGTCCCTTCTGGAGGGCGGGGTCAGCCAAAGGTCTTCGTGCATTGAGGCCCATCGCAGTACCCGGAATACCACGTGACTCACGAGGCACAAGCCAGCATTAACTTGTTCGTCAAACGTTAGTCACACATTAGTCTTCCCCATTCAGGTGTTAGCACAAAGCAAGCCTTGAAGGATTATTTCTTTGTTTGATTTGTAAAGCGAAGTCAGCGCATTCCCAAAAGCTGCTCCCGAGCTGTGCCCGAAAGAGGCCCTCCCACACCATTTTTTCCCCCACACTTTTTGTTCCTTGGAAATGTATCTTGACTGGGAGCCCGGGAAGTGTAGTGTGTGATCTGGCTGGGCCACGATGGAATTACGAGGACATTGGATACAATGCGCTTCAAAAATCGGTTTTGGGAAAATATCTGTAATGTGTCTAGTTTTGTGAAATAAATTGAACAAGACACTGGTTCTGTTATGACCGCCAAATTTGGACAAAAAATGTGGATGCCGTTCCGTAGTTGAAAAAAAAAAGAAACGGCAATTATCTATGATGTCCTGCACACAAAAAAAATGCTGGGTTGTTGTTGCTAACCCACTCGCTAGGTAACTGTGGATTTTGAGCAGGCTGACTGACTTTCACCCAAGACTGAGTTGATTATTTTGACCCAGAGGATAGGGATAAAGATTGACATTTTTAGCTTTTCCTGCTTGTCATGATAACATGACAAGCTGTCCACTGTCGTAACTGCTGTCCCTCAAAGGGTTAAATAATGAGAATAATTAATCATTTCTTTGAAAAGGAAAATAACAATTAAAATAAAAAATATTTTAATTCAATTGAATCTATGGTGTGTATATTTTATCCTTCAAAATTTAATCAACTTTCATTCAATTTAATTATGGATATTTATTTATTTATTTATTTGCAGATTTCACAGAGAGAAAAAAAATTGGAGAGCCCTCATATATGCTTTCTCACCAAATGTATTTTTTTGTGATCAGTGTTTTAATTCAGGATTAACTTGGTTGCCTTATTTCGCACAGAACCGGTGGGCCGGCACTCCCCAAACCCAACTTTTTGTTTACAAACATTCAAAAACATCTTTTTTTCATATCGTCTCATTAAGACTTGAAATGCTCTCCGAGTATAAATCTTGAGAGATTTGCCGACATCTCTCGGCGATGGTCTGGATGTTCACCACATGTCTGAGCATTCATCACACTGCACATGTTCAGCCACGATGTACGCATGTGTTCAAGGAATACACCAGCGACCCGCTCACACTTCAGCTGTCGCTCATCACATAATGCAAATCAGGTCCCCTGTCAAACTGTCTCCATCACAAAAACTTTATTAACTCTGCTGTCAAAGTCACATTTCAACTTCCTCGCCTTTTATTCATTGTTAAAAATAATTAAATGTAAAAATTTATCTGATCCAGCCCCCCGCCCCCTGGAAAATATGTTTTAGTGAGGAAAAAAATAGCCCCCTGAAATATTAGACGTTTACAAAAACAGAGTAACATGAATGGAATATAAATAAAATGAAGCCGCTTGTGCAGGATGATTTAATGCTCCAATCCAATTAATTGAGCTTCATTGAGGCGGTCTCAGCTCTTCTTTCAGCTCCTCAGTACAGCATTTGTATTAGTCATTCTTCACAGAGACTAAAGAATATTTGAGTACTGTGTTATGGTTGCTGCATTTTCTGTTCGATATCCGTGAGTTAAAGGATTATAACATTGCCACATAGATGCTTTCTGATTGCCCACCAATGAAGTTTCTGATTATGTTTCGGCATTAAGCTCACACCAAAGATCCAGACCAAAAAAAAAAAAAAAAAAAAACAATTTGGGGCGAACCGCTATCGAAGCCTCTGGGTAAGCACAGCTGCAGTTGTAAGCTAAAATCAATGTTAGCTAACTGTGTCAGCATCATTAGCTTCGGATATTAATGTTGGAATAATGTTTAGCTAAATTGTAGTTTTAAAAAGCAGGATTACAGCGGATGGCATCCAATCATTTTCAACAAAAACTAGGCTGTGATGAATTACAGAACTTCAGATTTTGTTCCTCTTCTTTCAAACCGTCTCTAAACTAAATCGGTGTGCCGCAAATCCAGTAGTTGTAAGTGAAATTTCAGTACATCAGTATGCAGAAGAATTAGACCAAATTAGTTATTAACTGTACAAAAAAAAAAAATCTGCAAAATAGCGGCACTGCAAAAGTGCTGAACTTTTTTTCCGTTACAATTTTACTTTTGTAATATTACGACTTTTATCTCATGGTAATTTGATTTTTAAACAGTAACATTACATTTGTCATGTATAACAACCGCATTAAAAATAGGAATCTGCCTTCATTAAAATGAATTAAGACCATAGTTTGACTAAATCCAAACGTATTCTTGTCACATTACGGACTATTTAGTGGTAATAGCCACGTTTGAAGTTCCAGTTTATTGACATTGATTGCGTGTTTACAGGCTGTTGGGCCTCCTGGCCCAGCAGCAGAGCATTTTAATGTCTTGCAAACTGTTTGTGAATGCTCCCATTGTTTCATCAGGAGACTTGGGAAACCAACAGGACGAAAGTTATGAGCGACAGACAGACGGACGGGCGGACACACAGATGGGTTTCTGGGGGATCCGTGAGGGCAATCAAGCGAGGTATGGTCTGGCTTCTTGGCAGATGGCCGCAAGGCCTCCACTGAGTTCAGCTTGATTGGACGGAAGAGTTTGTTTGAAGAGACCATCGGTGCCTTGTTACATTGCCACAAGCCATGGCTGCATTTGAGTGATCTGTGTTTGTGTGTGTGCCCGTGTATACATGTGTGTCTGTGGACCTGCCAAAAGCAGAGAAAAGAAGAAGAGGAGGAGGACCAAGTGATTTGAGGAGCCCCCTCCCTCACATATTTTCGAAAGCCAGGATCGCAAACGCTGGCATTCACCGCAATAATGCATGACAGATGTACATCAACATGCTCTCTCTCTCTCTCTCTCTCTCTCTCTCTCTCTCTCTCTCTCTCTCTCTCTCTCTCTCTCTCTCTCTCTCTCTCTCCCCCGTCCCCCTCTCCCTCTCCCACTCAGGAGGACTCACTTCTCATTGAATCGGTTGTGGAAGAGATTTTCATGTTCTGCTACTGGTCTATGAACCACTGAATTGTTTAGGTCCTGGAAACATTAAGAGAAATGCAAATGGGATATCAACACAGTAGGGCTCTGATACCTGCAAACTCGGGTCACTTAGTGGAGCCCAGAGTTCAAAGCTAACATGATAACACAGCATTTAGCTGCAATGCTGCACGCAAATGGAATAAGCTGCCAAGAGAAGTAAAGTCGGAATGCTGTTGAATCCAGTGTTTTTTTTCCACCGATACCTATGATGATCTTTCAAAGCATTTTTAAAATCATGTTTTCCAAATAACTAATATCACAACTAACAAACACGAAATTAAGTCTTTGGTATCAGAAATGTGATTTTTTCCCCTCAGAATTAATTTTTTTTCCAGTACTATATTAATTTTTGTCAGATATTTTCGTCACTTAGTCCCCATGAAATTGAGACTTTTACTCACATAGTTTTTCTTGTTTAAAATGACAAAAAATGACATAATCTTTGATAGCATTCTGGTGCTATCAATATATGGAAAAAAATAGAATGCTAATATTTTGAATATTGCATTTGTATTAAAAAAAGCAATAGACCAAATGTAATGACCCAGTTTTAACAACAGAGGGCAGCAAATCCACGCATATTTCCATATATGCGTGAAAAAAAAAATTTCAGCGTTTTCATCCCGGTGTTGTTTCGTTTTAGTGAATGACACACGTTTAGTGTACGTATGTATGTCGGTGTGTGTGCGCGCGCGTCTGTGTGTAAAACAACAAAAAATAAATAAAATCACTTCAGCTTGTACGATTTAAACTTTTTTTTTTCCTTTTCTTAAAATAAGAAAAATTGAGGAAATATTGTAAGTTGCTTCTGAAAAAAGCCTCGCCCAAGCCAGGCCCCTCCTGGACGTGTACACAACATCCACTGCATACCGAGGTTATTACTGAAATGTTTAATGTTAATTAATTGTGCTTTCCGTGGTGACCAAACAAATCAGGACGATGATATCTTGATTTTGAATTTAGCTCAAGGTGAGAGCACTTGATTGATCTAATTCAGATCAGGGCCATTCTACTGAATTTGGAACTCAGGTTTGGTTCAAGAGCATTTTAAACTTTGTTGCTGCAATATCCCCAGTTCGTTTGACTTTGAGCCTATGTGGATTACCGTGCAGGGGCAAAGGCAGATTTTTTTTTTTCCATTGGGTTGGCCAGGGTAACACAACGTCTCACTGAGAGGTGACCATAAGCACTCACAATCATTTGCGTGCTTAAAGCACCCCTGTAACGGAGAAGTAATTTATCAAAACATACACAATCGGGGTTTCATGAAATAAAAATGCACATCGATACAGATCGTTGCCCAACTTGCGCAATTAAATCCAAATTTCATGAGACAAATTGCAGTTAGTCTCATAAATTAGGATTTTACGCTTCAAAAAGAAGTAACATTCTTTTAAATGTCAAATTCTGCCGATTTCTTTCTCGGGAAAACGCTGTAACCAATCCTAAATAATTCATGTTGCAAAATATTTTATGCCCCCAAACTTCTTGGAAAAAAAAAACTTCTTTATTCTTGCCAGGTTTTATTTTTACTTTAAAGTAATGGAACACGGTTATGAAACAGACGCTCACTTTCACTTTGAGGAATGTGACGGTGGACGTGCGCGCGCGCGGCTGGCGCGTGTACGTTCGCGGGCGTGCGTGCGCGCGCGTCCGCGTGATATTTGCACAGTCATGGCGCTGGAATCTCTTCCCTCTCTTATCGTGACAACTACTCCCGTGTTGTATCGCTTCTTCCTCTTCAATGGAGCACCTCCGCACTCCCACGGGAGATTTTTAACTCATCTCTCTTTATCTGTGTTTTAAACCCACTTAGGAACTCCTGAAAAGACATTTACGTCCACTTAAAAACGAGACTTTTTCAGACTTTTTCGCCGAGCAGATGTTCGAGAGGGAGGTTGACCGAGGTGAGTGAAGTTTGTTTTCGTACATTTATGCTAATATAGAGTTAAAATATGCGTGTGTGACACCTAAAGACTGTGGTTGGCATTTTTGTACCCCCTTCAAAGTGTCGTGTTAATCGGTGACGTCACGCAGGGCTGCCGACACCATGAAGAGACTTTTTTTGGAGGGGTGGTGGGGGGGGGGTGTCTTGATTGCGATAAAACGCTCTTAATTTGAGAAAAATAGTGTCCCCAATGTCCTTACCTCACGCACCCAATGTCCTTACCTCAAGCACATCTTGTATAATGTTTTGGTTTAATAATCCCGAATAATGACCATTAATAATACCCTGAAACCACATTGAAGTACGTTCTAACGACTTTATCACGTCGTTCGAATGACACATCCTCGTCAAAAATGTTTCCTCCATGCTTCCGTAGTTTCTGTTTAATAATTGATCACATTTGTGAGTAATGTACAGGGTTTGACACTGACATTACCAATACACAGTAAAAATGAATGAAGTCACAGAACATTTTCAGCTGCCAAAAAATGACCCAAAACACTATTTTCGGTTTCTGACCGAAAGACTTATATCATCAAACCAACCTCACCGAAACAGGATTTTGTGTTGACGCAAGAAAAAAAAAAACCTACAAGCAAAACGCGCTTGATTGGGACATACAGCTCAAGTCATTCACTTCGGCTAGTCCTGTTGCGATTCATAGTATGGTGATCAGAAACAAGGTGAAGGTTCCTTAAATGTGCTGTTTGAACCAACAAAATCATCACTTCGTAAACAAGTGGTGGGTTTATATATTGGTACATTTCAGTATTTAGCTTGACATGCTTATTACAACCCTTCAACAGCAACACTCAACAATAATAAAATGAAAAGCAGTTTGTTACACTCATCTCTTATCTGTTCCTGCAGTCTCTATACGAAGGTCAACGTTCAAATTAATTCCATCATTTAAACGTCAAGATTAGCCAAAACAGTTCAAAAGGGGGACTTTCAATCATCATGTTTTATAGTGTGTGAGACTGTTCTGGGGGCATACAAAACATGCCGGATAACAAGAATGGATTCCAGCAAATCAGGTTACTTTATTATACAGGTACAGAGAAATAAAAATGACTTTTTAAGGTTGATTTTCAGGGAGGTGGGTGTATTATACATGGGTGCGTAATATACACGGAATTTTCCAGGATGACGAATCAACTTGCGTCTCATTGGTGGTGTATGATGAATTATCAGTTCATCTTTTAATTGCAGTGCAGCAATGACATGGCAGAAAAGATTGTTACATAATACTGCGACAGACACATGCTCATCTTGGCGTAGCAGGTTGTTTTTTTTTGTTTCGCTTTACGGACAAAGTTCAAGCAACTCATTTGTGTGCACGTTGCATGAACAGGTCTGTCAATGATTAACTCTCTTCTCAAACCGTAGAACGACATGCAGAAGTTTCATATCAACCGCAAAGATGCTTGACGGATAGCCCAACTCTACTTCTGAGTGTGACTCATTTATCGATTTCTCATTCCGAAACTGAAATTGGAACGTTACTGATGATGAATCACCTATCAGTCATTTTGACATACTGTTGATGATTGCTACAGTGGCTGTAAAAAGTCTACACACCTCTCTTCCAATCCCAGGTTTTTGCGATATTGACAAATGAGACCAAGATTCATTCTTTCAAAGCATTTTTTGCCATATATCCCCGCTGACTTCCGCCTAAATTGGGACGACACCGCGAATTGGTTGCCAGCACATAAAAAGGCAAGCATGCCATCACTGAGCTGGAACCGATCCCACGCTGCCCACACACACACACACACACACACACACACACACACACACACACACACACACACACACACACACACACAACAAGTCAGGCGAGTGTACTTCTATACTGTCAGCGACTTGTTCTCAAAACTTATATAAACTAAGTTTAAAAAAACAAAGAAACGTTTCAATAGTGACTGGATCTGCAGTGTTTACACTGTTCATTGATGCGCAACTATCGCTTACTTGACTACTGCGGTTTTACCACTGAATTCCTGTACGATGGTTTTTTTTTTTTTTTTCCTCTCTGTCAGTGCGGAGAAGTCAGGCAAGATGGCCCAAGCTCCCGCCTCCTCTCCGGAGGTCATATGACGGCGCGTTAAAGAGGCTGAGGGAACTGCAGGCTGAACAGATTTGATTGTGCAACGCGTGCACTGCAAAGCTTTTTTGCAGAAGCAGGCGGTTCAAATCACGAGTTTGAAGAATTAAACACGTGGAAAGTTTGGTTTTTTTCACTCACTCATTACATGACGGTACAGACACGTGACTGGCAGTGAAATAGCTCCATTGGTTTGCTTTGGAGCCTGTACCAGATGATTTCAGTTGTTGTTGAGACTTACTTCAAAAAGGACAACTTTTATCTTGCCAAAATTATGACTTTATTCTTTATTGAAAGAAGTAATTTCAGTCTTGAAAAAGGACAAGTACTACTCAGGTCTAGGAATAAAATGCAACCTTATTCTTGGAAAAAAGAAAAAAAATCTTTAAAAAAACAAGTACAAGTTCATTCCGTAAAACGTACTCGAAAATGTGTCTTTATTCCTGAATAAATCAGACTTTTTTCATTTAAAAAAAGACTGTATTCTGAAACAAATATGTCTTCTTTCTTAAAAAAAAAAAATTGAAAGGCAATATGATTTTATGCTATTAAAAAAAATCTGTTTTTTATTTTTTATAAAAAGACTTCTCAAAAAAGTACTTTACTTTTGATTAAAAAAAATATGAAGAATATGATACTTTGCCAAAATTTGTGTTGCCTAACCTTGAATGCGGGGGAAACTCAGGAGAACCGTCCACCGGGATAAGTCAGCCGTTGCGTGTCAACTTGATAAAATAAAAAATGAACTGCCTTTTTTTTTTTAATTACCTTTAACACAAAGGAAACTTTTATTTTAATCAACACAACATGCTTGGACGCCAAAAAAACAAAACAAAAAAAAGGGAAATATTTATCTGTACCATCGGTGAGGGAAAATCAGGACGCCGGTAACGCCGACTCACGTGGAAAAAACACAATACACAATTCGATCGATTTCTTCTTTGGTAGTTGCTTCAGGTCTTTCCTGCGCAATGCAGTTAAAATACGCCACTGCCGCTGAAGGGTATCAAAAGCTCAATCAGCACCGCTGGAGCTTCACGCTGTGTTGAGCAATATCAATCGGTCTGGCTGGGGGAGGGCGACACAAAATTACCTCAAGGCATCTGCCTCGCCCTTGATATGAATAACCTGATCCATTTTTCCGCCATATTGCCCAGCACTGTATCAGTCTATTTTAATTGTCAACGATAAATGAAACCATTCCTTTTGCTTTGTTAAGGATGCGTCAGACCTTCGTGTCGCGGTTACGTCAGAGTGACTTTGTTATTTTTAACCTTCGAACAGTCAAGCAGGTTTGAGTTAAGTGTTGGAGTTTGTTTGATTGTTCGGGATGGCTTTTATATCCTTGACAAGAACATGTTGCACATCAACGCTGTCTGACTATTATTGTTCTGTGAAGAAGGACAGATTTTCAGTATTTATCATACAATACAATATAATGCATCTTGATTTATGTGGCGCTTTCACAGCCTGAATGCTGTCTCAATTACTCTTGACTACAGGATCACCACGGCATAAGGAGGATTCCAAATCGGCCACGAGTCAACGACCGATGCGTCCGATTGGATCTTGTTGCGGACTCGCTGCAGATTGACCGGTGGATCGGGATTTCCTTCCGTCGGCCATGTTGGAGCGAAAAGAGGGAGTCACCGTCAGCCCGGCATCACTGGATTTTAACTAGAGCGTCGATGGGAGGCATCGTACGGACATGAATTAAAGACCCAAAGACTTATGGGCTAAATTGAGTGAACTGTCGCCCCGCGATGCATTGCCCATTGAGGACGAAGCCGCCGGTGCGAGGCTCGGACTTCTCGGCCATCGCAGTGCCCTCCATGCACGGATCGGGCTACCTGGACTACACGGTGGAGAGTCACGCCTCCAAGTCGCTGAAGATCATGGATGAGTTCAGGAGGCAGGAGATGCTGTGCGACTTGGTGCTGCGCGTCACCAACAAGGACAAGACTATAGACTTCAAGGTGAGCCGAGGGAGTACGGCAAGCCTAGTTGGACCCAGGTCCTCATTTGTAGGTCTCGGAAATTTAATATTTTGACGTTGGAAAACTGTGGTCAGGCCATATTCTGACTTTTCCTGGGAATTAAAAAAAAAATGCCATTGTTCAGATGGTTTTAGGAAATTCAACATTTCAATATAAAATATGATGACATTATTTGACTTTTTTGACTCTTTAAAAATATAAAACAATATTTCTTAAGGATTAAAAATATGATTACATTATTATTATGATTATTTATTTTTCTGACTGTTTTTACTGCATCAGGTGCACAAGCTGGTGCTGGCCTCCTGCAGCCCCTACTTCCGGGCCATGTTCACCAGCAGTTTCAAGGAGTGCCACGCCTCCGAGGTCACCCTGCGCGACGTCTGTCCCCAAGTGCTGGGGAGGCTCATTGACTTTGCTTACACATCGCACATCATCGTGGGCGAGAAGTGTGTGCTGCGCGTACTCTTGGCTGCCATGAGGTAAAACAAAACAAAACAAAAAAAAAAACCTTAAAAAATTGCAGAGCGGAGGCTTTTATTTTACCTTTGTGTACTCATTTATTAACTTACCGTGAAGTATAAGGCGCACCTTCAATGAATGGCCTATTTCAAAACTGTTTTCATATATAGGGCGCATCGCGTCATAAGGCGCAGAGAATAGAAGCTCCAATAGTAGCTGCGGTTGCGTGATGCATCCACTAGATGGAGCTACGCCAAAGGGAATACAATACAATACAGTTTTATTTATTTCGACCTTTCACACCCGGTGCCGCTGAAACAAAGCGCTCTACAGAACATTAAAAATATTGTGTCCAAGAAATCAGATTATTGATCTGTATAGAAGGCGCATCGGATTACAAAGCGCACCGTCGGCTTTTGAGAAAGTTGAATGCTATTAGGTGCGCCTTATGGTGCAGAAAATACGGTATTTGAAAATGTATCTCATGTATTAAAGTGGTAGTGTACACCGCAATGTTCATTTACAGTAAGGTTTTTTTTTTTGTTGAAAATATGACTTCAACTTCCGGCATCTCTCGTCATACCCAGGGCATCGGGATGTTTTGGACGTTATTTAACACTTTCATGCACCCTGTAACCTGATAACATGAGAAGCTGTCCACTGTAGTACCCGCTGTCCATCAAAGGGTTAAGAAAGTAATTGCTAGCACGCTTTTCAGAAGTTAAAGTTCATTTCGCGTGTCCTTTTCTTTTCAGAAAGACAATTTGAATGTTCAGGACACACAGTACAGTACATACACGCGTTGCTCATTCTTCTCCATTGTCTGACTGATGTATTCAGTGCGGGCTGCTTTTTGGCCTTCCGCCAGGGCCGTTGGTTTTAGAAGTTCAACCGTTCATTGCTTGCGTCAGGTTCCAGATGGAGGACGTGGCCAAGGCATGCTGCGACTTCCTAACCAAGCACCTGGAGTCGTCCAACGTCATCGGCATCACGCGCTTTGCCGAGGAGCTCGGATGCGCCGACCTGTACCAGTGTGGCCGCGAGTACATCAACACGCACTTCAGCGAGGTGACGTATGCGCGCCGCGCTTTTGGCTACGCCATTAAAATGCCAAAACATGCCTACGTTGATTTGCGGCTTTGAATTGGGTCCGTGACACCCGCTCCAGCTTTCTCACATTCTTCTCTCACATAGTTTCACAGGCGAGGCAAGGCTGCGTCGGCAAAATATTTGCAGTTTGGGAGCACATACCTCTCTCGAGTCAAAAGTTTCCAACATGTCACTGCTTTTCCAACATGGACTAAGCCTTTGGCAACTTCAGCGCCATTGATTGCCTGAGTGCCCTCCACCGAATTCCTTACCATTCATCCGCAAAGCAATCTGAAAAGGCCTCTTTTTCATGTCGTCAGGAATTCGTGTCCCAGATTACTTCTTTGATAAATAATTGCAAGGCAGGTCATTAAAGTCCCTAAATTGCTAAGTTGGCAACACTGACTCCTCTCTCGACCAATATTGATTTTTATTTATTTTATTTTTTGGGGGGGGGGGTGGCTGATACAGAGTCCAATGTTTGATAGAATAAAATTTCAGGAACCGATTAATCAGATGATTAATAAAAATAAAAAAAATCGGATGAATAAAATATTCACTGTGAGAAACGAGTCGTCTTGCGCAATCAACTTGGAAGTAAGGAATAAAATCAATTCATCACCCAGCGTAAAATCTATGTGTCTCTCGATATTCAACCCAAATCTTTGGGTTTTTTTTTTTTTTTTTTTTGTGGCGGTGACACCCAGGTGACAAAAGAAGACGAATTCTTCAGCCTGTCTCACTGCCAGCTGCTGGAGCTCATAAGTCAGGACAGCATCAAGGTGCTCTGTGAGTCGGAGGTATGTGTTTACTCAATAAGGCTTACTCTGAAGTCCTCCCTCGTCTTTGGCATTAAAATAGCTTGAATTGGAGCCAAAACGTAAAGCTCGCCAAACGACAACTGGACGAGCTGGAATGTGTGTGCACATACACAAATTTACTAAGGTGTTACTGGAGATGAGATCATCCAAAGAAGAAAATTGGAATGGCTAAAAGAGAGAGATTGTATTTATATACAACATCAAGAGCTGCTTTTAAAATGAAATAGTGTGGAAAATTGTTCTCATCAGATTGATAGTTTGTGTTTATTGCCGGTAAATATTTAAACCAGTATTAATCATGACAATATGAATTACAATTTCAAGTCATAGATATATCTTCACCGATTCTAACAATTATGAAACTACATGGGATCCGCATGAAAAAAAATCGGAATCCGGAATTATGTGAAAGGTTGATCGCGTCACATATAATCCATTTCCATTCCAGGTGTACAAAGCGTGTACAGACTGGGTGCGATGGGACATGGAGAATCGAGCGCAGTATCTTCACGCCCTCCTGAATGCTGTCCACATCTACGCCCTTCCGCCCAAGTTCCTCAAAAATCAGCTTTTGTCCTGCCCCATCCTCAGCAAGGTACTTCCCTGCCACCTTTCTTCGCTAGATGCTGTCAGGCGGGAGGGAGGGAGACAAATGTTCACGCTCAAAATAAAAATAAGGGACATGCTCCCAGTCACATGCTTTTTGAACATTTCCATTTCCCCACGCTTAGCTTCTTTGTGTGTGTGTGTGTGTGTGTGTGTGTGTGTGTGTGCGTGTGTGCGTGTGTGTGTGTGTGTGTGTGTGTGTGTGTGTGTGTGTGTGTGTGTGTGTGTGTGTGTGTGTGTGTGTGTGTGTGTGTGTGTGTGTGTGTGTGTGTTCTGTGCTGCAGGCCAACGCTTGTAAGGACTTCCTGTCGAAAATCTTCCAGGAAATGACGGTGAGGATGGTTCCTCCAGCGCCCATTCGTGGAACACAACTCATCTATGTGGCCGGCGGGTATTTGTCTCTGTTGTATTTGTCCTCGGTGTCACTGCTTGAAAGTATGCATCTGCAAATTTTTGTCTTTTGCTTTTATCCCTGGAAAAGAAGAGAAAAAAAAACACAAGAATGGGCTTTTGTGGGGGTGGAAATTTCACTGAAAAAAGGCTTCTATAACGTGGGGGGAAAAAATCACAAGACGTGCCAAAAAGGTGATTTAAAAAAAAACAGGCTGATAGCACAGATATCCAAATTGTTGTCATTTGTTTTTATCTGAAAAACGGAATGACTAGTTGTGTTGGATTTTCGGGGGATCTTTATGAAGTGAAAGCGGGAAAAAAAAAAAGTCAGATAACTTGTTTTAGTCTGATTGAAAGAAAAAGACTGTCAGTAAAGGGATGTAAACAGAAATGTACACAAATTGTTGTCTTTCGTTGTCGTCTGAAAATCAACAAACAAAAAAAATTTTGTTTTGTGTTTTGGGATAAAATAACTCAAAATGAGTCCTGTAAGATTTGGTAAAAACTGACTAAAAAGCATATTCTCCATCTCCAAATTGGAGTCATTTCTGTTCATCTCCCAAAAAAGAAAAAACTACAACCAAAAAAAAATATTTATTCTGTTCTGGGTTAAAAAAACAAAACTAGCTGTTTTATCGGTTAAATCCGTCAGGCAAGTAGTGATTTAAATCTGCTTGTGAGCATATATGGTATCTTAAAAAAAAAAAAGTCTTGTCGTCATCAAAAAAAAAAAACAGTCATTGTGTTTGGCAGCGAAAAGCACTCAAAACTGTGCAAGCAGTAAGGTGATGCAAAAACTGCTCAGAGGCATGTGTCTCCAAATTTCAGTGATCTATTGATGTCTTCAAGATCAAAATAGTTCTTGCCAAACTGCCTTCTTGTTTATCTTTGTCTAGATACAGGGAGCATTCCCTGGCCACCATGGAGGCTTACGACCCCGTCCGCAAAGTGTGGCTGAAACTGGCCGATATGGCGACTCCCAGCAGCGGCCTCGGGGCTTGCACGCTCTTTGGCCTTCTCTACACGGTATGAGCGTAGCCACCGCAACCCAGTCGACGGGCTCGCCCGGGATTCACCCGTCACGGTGTCCGTTTTGGGCCGACAGGTGGGCGGCAGGAACCTTTCACTGGAGAGCATGACTGAGTCCAGCGCGCTCTGCTGCTACAACCCCATGACCAACCAGTGGAGCCAGCGCGCGCCGCTCAACGCGCCTCGCAACCGGGTGGGGGTGGGCGTGGTGGACGGCTGCATCTACGCCGTGGGCGGCTCGCAGTGCTCCACGCTGCACAACACTGTGGAGCGGTGAGTGACGCGTACAAGTCAGGGAACTGAATGGGCGGATGCTAATTGGGTGCAGCACTTACCCGAATGAAGCTTTTTCTCCGTGTCAATCGCTTATTGATTAAGGTACGTAATTCACTGCTGAGCTGCAGTAGACTGATCCACTTTTTGACCAGTAGAGGGTGCTAAGAGACTGGAACTTGGTTATTGGGGACTTGGACTTGGCTTGTCGCAAATGTCTACAATAGAGTCAAGTAAACATAACTTTGATGCTGAATATTCATTGAACCATTTCACTGGTGGTCTATACTTGTTTTCTGAATGTTAAATGATAATTATGTTCTAAATATTTCCTGTGATATATGTTGCTTTGCGTTTTGCTTGACCTGCTTTTAGTCAGACGCTTTGGAATGTGTAAGGTTTAAACTGTGTGTAGTTTTGAGGGAGACAAAAAAAAAAGCGAGCGAGGGCACTAACGATTATTTTGATAGTCATTCTGTTGATTATATTGTCGATAAATCGACAAATCAGATTTTTTTTTTAAAACATGTTTTCGTTCAGGACATTATTTTAATTTTACAGGGCAGAAAATGAAATTAAAAAACAAATTCATCATGATTCAGTTACTGATTTTGTCCGTAACATGTCAGAAAATAGGCAAAAATGTTAATCACTGTTTTCCAAATTTTAAGCAAATGTTTCATTTTGATCAGTCTGCTTTCATGACGGACGACAGAAATCTGAGAATTTACTGTTGAGAAGGTGAAATTCGGAGGAGTTGGACAATCTTAAATAAAAAATGGTATCTAAAGGATTATCGATTCATTTGATAATCGATTAATTGTCGATTAATGGTTGCACCTCGAGAGTGTGTGTGTGTGTGTGTGTGTGTGTGTGTGTGTGTGTGTCAGTAAGGTGATGTAAAAGAAACAACAAAAAACTGCTTCGTTTTTGTGCTCAAGCCAAAGTGGGGGTCTACGCTCAAACTCAATTCATGGGGGTGGGGGCCACTCGAGGTCTCGTCTTGTTTGCCTCCCATCCGTTTTAGCGCAATCCACTTGAAGATGCCCACATTTACTTTTGCAGGTGGGACCCCGAGACCAATAGTTGGTCCTTCGTGCGCCCCATGCAGGTGGCCCGCCTAGGGGCCGGGGTGGCGGCCTGCGGAGGGGCGCTGTACGTGGTTGGCGGTCTGGACGGGCAGAGCCGATCCAACGTGGCCGAAAAATACCAGCCGGATACAAACACCTGGCATCAGCTGGCCCCTATGAGCACCGCACGCAGCGGACTGGGTGAGCCCCGTAAATGAGCTTCCCATATGCCAGAGCTGAAGTGAAGTCACAGCAAAACAGAGCAATTCAAGAAGATTGTTCCTCCGTATTTACAAGGGATAGTCACCGAGCATTGCAGGAAACACTGCAAGTGCTTGATGCCGACCCAAAAAGGTTTCTACTTGCCTGTAAATGCCTCAAGATGACAGTGAAACGCTTTTTTTTTTTTTTTTTTTTTTTGGGGTAAGACAAGGACTAACACCTGATCCACACATAAGGATTTTTTAAAATCTGGAAACACGTCGGTGGGACAGAGCATACACACAAAGTTTGAAAATCAGACATTTAACAGCTTTGCTCGTAATGTGTATGATCCGCTTCGACAGTTTGAGCACCGAACACCCCACACATTGACATTCCTATCCCACCATCGATCTCGAAACATCTGAGGCAGACATTTTTCATGATCACGTGACCTCACAAAAACGAATAACAGACACTTTTTTCCCCCAAAAAAGTCTTAATTTTGTAAAGTGCATTTTTTAAGCGCTACACGAATAAAATGTTTGTTTTTTTTTTTTTTTTTGTTTTTTTGTTTTTTTGTTTTAATCTTCCTTGTTCGTCCGTCAGGACGGTTTTTTGGATTGGCTACGTTCCGTGCACGCCATGGTTTACCACTTGTGTGTGGAACAGGTGGGGGGGGGGGGCCGGGGGGGGGGCAGGCCGAGGGGCATCCACCTGAAGTCGGGCGTCGCCTTCGAGCTGGATTTTTGCCAAAATGGTCCGTGACAGCTTTTGCCTTTGAACTCCTCAAATATTGCTTTCTACATGTTCTGGACTCTTTGCATAGTTGGTGTCTTCTTCTCTCGAATTGTTCTGTATTATATTTTTTGACACTCAAATGAAATAGCTAGCAATGATTCCTTGCGGGCAGGGCTGGTGTGCGTCAACGCTCACCTGTACGCCATCGGCGGCTACGACGGACTCAACCAGCTGGCCACGGTGGAGCGCTACAACGTAGCTCGGAACACGTGGGAGGCCCGGGCGTCCATGCAGTGCTGCCGGAGCACGCACGGCGTGGCCGTGCACCAGGGATGCATCTTTGTGCTCGGTCAGTTTACGCACACTTACGATGAATACAGTGAACCCTCGTTCTTCACCGGGGTTAGTGACCAAGACCCATCACCAACAAAAATCAAAGGGTGCGAGACCCTCTTTGATGTTCTCTCCCATGTCACTCAACAGGCCAGCACACCTTTGAAATATCTTTTTCCAGAATCCTTTTGCTTGTGTCCAATTGTGCATTTGCTGTCATCATCCAGGCGGCTTCAACCAGCACGACTTTGTGTCCAGCGTGGAGTGCTACTGCCCCGAGAGGAACGAATGGACATACGTGAGCGACATGCCGCTGGGGCGTAGCGGCATGGGCGTGGCCGTCACCATGGAGCCGTGTCCTGCCAGCCTGCCCCCGCAGCTGGACGACGACGACGACGACCACTGACGGATGCTTTCGTAAGTGAATGCCTTGGACAAACGTCAAGTGGATTCCTGTAGGTGGACCTTTTTTTTCTTGTTTGGTTTTTTTTTTACGTGAATTCACGACGACGAAGGTGCTACAACAACTACAGTGGTGTCTTGTGATACGACTTGAATTCATTCCTTGACCACGCTTGTATCTTAAATCATTTTTTCCCAAAAAAAAGTCTTTTTTTTTAATTCACAAAAAATATCATTAATCTTAATATTGATGTATAGTAATGTACTTTATAAAAAACATACAATAATGACCATTCAATAGAAGAATTAAACACACCCTTTGCATCAAATGAAGGGTTGTATTACGTTTCCCATTTTCTGTTAACATTAGGCAAGACAAGGAAGTTTTATTTATGTAGCAATACACAAGGCAACTCTGTGTGCTTGACACCCCCAAAGTAATAACAACTAAAAACATTTACAAACACTTTAAACAAGATGCACGAACTGAGATTTAAAAAAAAAAAAGAAAAAAAATATGACCTGATGTTGCGAAGTCTTTGACCGCCATCTAGTGGTGGAGGTCTGAAACGCACTCATACCTCAAGGCACAATACATTAATTGTACGTTTGAATTCTTTGTTGTCATTCCTCTCAGTGAGTTTCATACAATGTGTGCATGTGTTTACTCCCTATTCCACTGCCCTTCTACATGTTTTCATGTGAAAATAAATACAATCAAGCGTTTTCATGTCTCTACCCCAGAAGTGCAGCCAATTTTGTCACTGCACCCAAACTACCACTAGATTGTGCAAGAGGCCCAACAAAAGAACATTTTTCAACATCCCTTTATAGCTGGATGAATGACGTGTGTGTGTGTGTGTGCGTGTGTGTGTGTGTGTGTGTTAAAATTATTGACATTTTTTTTCAGTTTGATGCATCTGATTGTGTTAAGCGTTGTGGGGCACGAGTGTGGTTAGCTTTGTGTGTGTGTGTGGGGGGGGGGGGTCCAGACCACCACAGCAATGTCACCTTCACGGCGTGGCTCCGTGGCGGTTGGCATCCTTCACAATGAAATAGATTAGCTTTGCAAGGCTGCAACGTTGATAAGGTCACCACGCGCCAAGGTCACAAACACACATACAGTAAAC
>NW_017805379.1:3098073-3128531 GCF_001891065.2 Hippocampus comes
ACCCTTTCCACCTCTTTTCACCATCCCGTCATGCATACTTCCGGGTGGCAAAAACATCAATGGCATCACTAGTAAACAAACCTTTACTTATCCTTTGGCAAAGGCAGAGCAATTAAAATGTGAAGTTTCCACATGTGGTAAATTGCTTGGAAGGGAGATCAAACCAAATTTGGACATAGTTAACACGATCCTTTAGTTATCGGTTAAATGATTCACTTTTCTGTTGCAGTACAAATGTACTGTTTTGACAGTTAAATGCAGGCGTGCCAATATTTACCAAAAAGAGGATAAAGAATATATGGCTTTCTGTATCATCATATATCTGCATGTGTTGCTCCATAATTTGTTTCAAATATCCATTGTTTAAATGGTTCAACAACTGACTATCAAGGCTAAACATTAGCATGTAAATGGCGGTTTCCATGATGTGTGAGCTTTAAGTTGGTGCCATTGTTCACTTGTTTGTAAATACACAGCATGAAATTCTCTTTGTTTTGTGTTTATTTTGAAAGTAAACGTTTACTGTGAGTGCCATTAAACACCTCGAAGCCTCTTTTTTGATGAATTGAAATATGCCAAACTGTTGCTTGTTGTGAAGTGACTTGGACTGAGTTCACGCAACCATACAGCGCTCGTAATCTCAAATTTGCGCTCACAAATGAAAGCAAAAAAATAAACGGCGGCCTAATGATAGCTCACATCTTGAAAAAAAAACATAAATCGGGTCACTCATATTTTAGGTGTTTTACAATACAAAAAGAAAAAATACATAAAAAACGAAATGCACAAAAACGCTGTGACTTTCCAAATGCGCAGTCGTTTGGAGAGTGTTTCCCACTAGGTTATTATGTTAGCATGTTGCCTTGCGAATTGTTTCGTTGTGTCGGTGTGACTGCGAGACCGGGAAAAGACAGACCGACCAACCGACCGGCAAAGCGGCTGGCCGCGTGTGTTATGCGCTGCGGCCGGCCGGCTACTCTGCGCTTGTGAGCGCCTCTGCTCTTCCAGCAAAAGTGCGAGCTGGACCGTTTCAAGCTCCCCTTTCACCGAATTGATTCTACTATAGGCCCGCTCGAAAAGGCGCGGGGTGGATGCCCGTCTAATGTTGTTTCACCTCATTCCCCCCACGCTCTAAAGTCACTCATTTCGAAAACGTTTGTGCTTCTAATGTCGATTTGTATTCGAAGGGGCAAATGGGTTTCAGGGGAGCTGTACGCCAAAGTAGGAAGCGAGGCTCGCGCGTCCCTACCGGCTCCCCCTTGTGTGTAGCAGTGAATGGTACATTCCACAATTTATTCCAGGGAAAGACTGACAGTTTTTTGGGTCATGAAGCAGCTGTTGAAGTCAGAGGTTCGCCCTCCCTCCGCCAGAATAAGGAATTAGAACGTAACACTGTCTACTCCAACGTATATTTACTGTATTCAAATCATGTCTTTTGAAAATAGAGTTTAAAATATATTTTTCTTTTAAAAAGTGAGTTGAGAATACATGTTCATGGATTAAAATTTATATATATACAGCTTACACGGTAGTGGTTAGCACGTCTGCTTTGCAGTCAAGTTCTGGGTTCAAATCTCGGATGATCCTACTGGCTAAAAAAAAGAAGCTTTTTCGGTTCATAAAATTTGAAATTGTCCATGTTTTTTACGTGTGTGTGTGCGTTTTTGCGCATGCTTCTGCTGTCATTTTTGTGTGTGTTTGTATTCTTTTGAGTGTTTTCATTAGCGTGTATTCAAATGTGTGGTTTTGTAATTGAGTGTGTGGTTTCCTAAGTGTGTTTTCATGGGGCGGAGAGTGTTTTCATATTTCTGTCAGTTTGTATTATTTTGAGGGTTTTCATTAGTGCCTATTCAAATTTGTGTTTTTGTAATTGCGTGTTCTTTAGCGTGTGTGTGTGCGTGTGTGGTATGCATGTGTGTTTCTTTGTGTGTGCACATTTGTATATTTGTGTGTGTATGTTGTGTAATGTGTCACTCTTACCCTTTGGGGATAATCACAAAAAGCCAAAAAAAAAGCCTAAGTAGTAGTTATTAGTTGTAATTAGCAATTTACATTTGTTAGCCTTGTCATACTTGTGCCTTTCTTGTACTTCTTACCTGTGCCAAACAGCATCAGTCCCTCATTTTGTGTGTGTGCACGTGTGTGTGTGTGTGTGTGTGTGTGTGTGCTCGCGCGCGCGTGAGAACATAAAAATTGCGTGTGTGCGTGTTTGTGTGCTCCCACCATGTTGCCTCCTAATGGAGATCATGTGTGGAGTCAGCACACGAAAACATGCTAACTACACACACACACACACACACACACACACACACACACACACACACACACGTAAAACGTCCGCCTCAGTCAGCAAGTTAAGAACAACTCCAATGGGAGGTTAACCACCAACGTGTGTGCTTGTGTGTCTGTGTTTGTGCAGTGGTGGGGGCAGTGGTGGGGGGGGGTTGCGGGAGTGGGGGAATCACAGGCCAAACGATGTGTGCCTATGTTGTCATATAGTGTTTATCTGTGTGTTTGTTTGTGTGTGTGTGTGTGTGTGAGTGAGACAGCAAGAGAATTTGTTTTCATGTGTGTATTATGTTCGTGTGTTTTTGTAATTGTGTGTGTGTGTGTGTGTGTGTGTGTGTGTGTGTGTGCTCGCTTGTGTTTCAGTGAGAGTGTTGACATGTTTGTGTATTCATAAACGTGTGTCTGAGTCTTTGTGTGTGTGTGTGTGTGTGTGTGTGTGTGTGTGTGTGTGTGTTTTCACACTTGTGCCTTTCGTGTCCTTCTTACCTGAGCCAAACAGTATCAGTCCCTCATTCTGTATATGTGAGTTTCAACCTGACTCTCTCACAACCTCACCCTTGCTCAAACTCACTCAAAAATTCACTCACTCACTCACTCACTTAACTCACAAACGTCCTTCAACATAATCACGCAAACTCTGCCACAAACTCACTCAACAAAATCGCAAACTTACTCAACGGCTCGCCAAAACTCACTCACAAATGTATTCATTCAAACGTACACACTCACTCACCCCCTCCAACTCAACCATTCACAAATTCACTCACTCACAAATTCACTCACAAAGCCGACCCAACAACTCACGCACAACCTCACTTTTCGGCACAAACGTACTCAGGCGCACGCAAATGCAGCAACTCACTTCCTGTCAAACCCCCCCTGAAGCGCATATGCGAGGCTCAAGAAGGTCTTGTAGCCTTTTCAAATGTGGCGAGGAGAAGCGGTCTGGATCCAATTTGAGGTGTGCGTGGACAGATGTTTGCGTCACAAGCGCACAGGACGAGGGCAAATCCAAAGAGTTTTTGTCAGGAATGCTTGAGTAAGACAAAACCTGTCTGACTTCCCGGACGACTTCAGAAAGTGTGTGCGGGCAAATAGCCAGTTAAGTGGAGGGCTGTTTTTATTTTATTTATTTTTTACTTTATATCATTTCCGTTTGTACATCTTCTTTCCATTATTCATTTTTTTATTTATTCCATATATTTGATTTGAGGTGGCCCGGTGGTCCAGTGGTTAGCGCACCGACCTCACAGTACAGAGGTACCAGGTTTAATTCCAGCTCCGGCTTCCCTGTGTGGAGTTTGCATGTTGTCCCCGTGCCTGCGTGGGTTTTCTCCGGGTATTCCGGTTTCCTCC
Organism: Hippocampus comes; assembly: GCF_001891065.2. Taxonomy (NCBI): domain Eukaryota; kingdom Metazoa; phylum Chordata; class Actinopteri; order Syngnathiformes; family Syngnathidae; genus Hippocampus; species Hippocampus comes. Next base: position 3,101,719 of record NW_017805379.1, read on the forward strand.
CACATTCCAAAAACATGCATGGCAGGCTGATTGAACACTCCAAATTGTCCCGAGGTGTGAATGTGAGCGCGGATGGTTGTTCGTCTCTGTGTGCCCTGCGATTGGCTGGCAACCGGTTCAGGGTGTCCTCCGCCAACTGCCCGAAGAGGGCTGGGATAGGCTCCAGCACCCCACGCCATCCTTGTGAGGATAGAACAGATCGGAAAATGGATGGATGGATATTTGTTTTAATTTCCCCTAGTTATTTTCATTTGTTCCCCCTATTATTTTCTATTTTGTTTCATTCATTCAAATTGTTTTTATTTTCTCATTCATTCTACGTATTTGTATTCATTTTATTGTCTGGGTTTATTTTTATAATAGTTTGCTGTTGATTTTTTATTCTGTTTTCTTTTTTACATATTCATATTTAGTTTATTCTCGGTTTTAATCTTTCCATGTATTTTATTTTGATTCCTTTTTAAACAAATATTTTGTTTATTGTACTGGTAATTACAATTTTATTTTATTCGGTGTATTTTATTTTTCATTTCAGTTGATGTCCGCATTCAATTTTCTTTTTTAATCCCATTATTTTTTTTAAATTCTACTGACTGATGTTATATTTCATGAATTCATTTTTAAAAATGAATTGCTAATCTATTTGTCTCACTCATTTTGTTTATTTTTTTTTCCACGTTGTGTCTTAAACTTGAATAATTGTGCACTGATTGTCCCCCGCCCCTCAAAAAAAAAATTCCCAGGTTACGAATGCGTGTAAAAAGTTAACCGCTGTAAAAATAAAGTCAGTGCTACAAAAAAAAAAACCCAAAGAAAAAGCATACCGCTGTTTAAGATCAATCTTTCACGCTCACGTCATACATTTTAGCATTTTAATTCCGTTTGGTTCCGTTCTAATGTCCTGATGTCACACGTATTCTTCGTTGTTTAGGTGCACATGTCTTTGTGTCAGTGTGCGTGCGTAATTGCACGCATGTGTCGGCGTCTGCCGTTTGTCATCTGAATCGGTGGCACGTACTGTAGTAAAGAGCAGACAGGCGGGCAGGAGAGAAGTGAGTGTGCATGCTCTTGAGAGGGTAGGCGGGGGGGGGGTGGAAGTGGGTGCTGTTGGGGAGGAGAGGCGAAGGAGAGAACTCATGGGGAGAAAGAAGGTGTGCAAAGAGACATACAGGAAGAGGAGAAAGAAACAAGAGCGACGGGAGCGCAGAGAGCCAGGAGGGACAGTGAGAGAGGAAGAGGGGGGATGACAGAAAGGAGGGCGAAATACAAAAAAAAAAAAAAGAGAGAGAGAAACAGGAAGGAGAGAGACATGAGGAAGACGAGCAGAGAGACGGACAGGAGGACTGCAGCGAGGAGGGAAGAAGCTGGACATCAACGAATGAAACGGGGAACGAGAGACACAGGAGTGGAGAGACATGGGAGGAGGGAGACAGGAAGGAGAGATGTAAAAAATAAAAAAAAAAGGGGGGGCAGGAGTGCAAAAAGTCAGGATGAAGAGTGACACGAGGAAGGAGTGAACGGAGACAACAAGTGCAGCGAGACGGGAGAGAGAAAGAAAGACGGGACTCCTGAAAGACAGGATGGAGCGAGACACGAGCGAAGAGAGACCGGCTGGGTGGACGGAAACAAGGACTGCAGCGAGACGGGCTGGAGATAAACGTGAAGGAGAGAGAGAGAGAGAGAGAGGAGTGTCGAGAGATGGGAGCGGAGATAAACGTGAAGGAGAGAGAGAGAGAGAGGAGTGTCGAGAGATGGGAGGAGGGAGACAGGAGTGCAGAAAATATGAGTGGCGAGAAACAAGGAGAGAGACAGACAGGACTGCAGAGAGACAGCGAGGGCAGACCGAAAGAAGACAGACATGGCTGCAAAAAAAAAAAAACAAGACAAGAGAGTAAGACAACTCCTGAGAAAGCGAGACGGGCAGATTGAAAGGACGACCCGTGTCGCATCTTGTCTTCTTCCGAGCGGCAGCAGGTGGAACGAAAACAGTTCAGACGCAAAACAAGGACCAAGTGAAAGATGACATTCTTCTGACTTGTGCGGACCATATTTATGGGCATACGAACGCTATGTTCTCAGATTCTCGAAAATAAAATAAAATAAAATACGACAGCATCTTACTCAGTGATGGTGTAGGTAGAACGTGGCACGCCAGGGACCCGCACGCCGTCTCTGGCCCATCGGTTGGTCGCTAACAAAATTGAAGAGTTGTAGGCATTCGTACGCTTCTGGCAGATCAATCAGGCCACGGAAGAATCCAAGCCATCGTCTCGATTTGTCGCAGGGCAACGAGTTGGAGGGTACAGTCGCATAACTTGCCATCCAACGCGTGTCGTCTTGGACTTCAGCCCCCGGAAAGCTTGCGGGAGACCACCCAATAACGCCCCCAGGCTTGGATGGCCAAATCTTGGGTTACCGCGGTTGGTTTTACGATGGTGGCCAGGGTGAGCGCACCAGAAGGAGCGGCACAACCGATTGGAGTGCAGCATTAAATCAGGATTCACAAGCTGAGTTCCGTTCATTCCATTTTTATTTTTCATTTCTCAAAAACAAGCACTTGAAATTTGGATGTAACTTTTTTTTTTTTTTTTAAAGGCTATAGAGGTAGCGACGCCAATTCCGAGAGCTCTTTCGAGATGCTGTATGGAGAGAATTCCAACAAGGCGGCTGATTGGCAGGCAAAAAAAGGGAGACGTTCAATTAGACATGAATGGATGGAAGCCTTATGAGAGGCATCTGTAAGTGATGAAAAATACACGTTTGGCATGATTGCGCTTCAACCTGGTCGCGCACGTGTGTGTGTGTGTGTGTGTGTGTGTGTGTGTGTGTGTGTGTGTGTGTGTGTGCTCCCCTTTGCTTCGTTAGGGTAATTACAGCTTTGCCGGGTAAATAAGGCCATCATGAAAAGGGGGTGAGACATTCCCACCCCTTTGGCCGCCCCAATTAACCTAACTCTCCTTAACAGCGTTAAGTGGCGGAAAAAAAAAAATCTGCATGCAAAACATACGCGCATGTGATTTTTTTTTTTTTTTTTTAAGTGCAGTGTAGAAAATCAAATCTGTTCCTCCTTGCATTTTATTGTTTATTCTTGGCTGTGATCCTCAAATACTCTGAAGAACTCCAATCGTCAGCCATGCGTCTGGGGGACACAATGACAGCAGACTCGCTGACTTATGCTCGGCTCGCGATTGATGCAATTGATAACAGTTATCGAGGTTATTTACACATGGATAGTATTGACTGCTGCTTGCTTTTGAATTCTCTTGCTGACCGACACAGCAGCACCTATTGGGGGCACACGTACATTTTTCAGTCAAAAACGATGAATCGTTGCCTCCCTAGATGTGATCAACCTTCATGACGTGTGTTGCGAGAATTGTGTCAATTGATTGATAGTGGTGACATTTTTCCTTTTTTTTTTTTTCCTTTTTCATTCTAGGTCCTGTCATCACAACCATTGATCACATTTAATGGAAACCAAGGGGTAAGTCATGGGCCCACGCATTTGTTTATCTGGTTGCACGTTGTCACTTTTAGATCGACTTATGAAAGAACTTTTTTGTTTGTTTGTTTGTTTTGCTTTGAACATAACCACATGATCATGTCTGGCCCGCAGCGATGTGCAGAACTACTCTATCTTGCACTTTCCCCCTGCACACTGTATCATCAAATTTAATAACGGTTTATTATCGTATACACACAGGCATGCTGTTGGATGTAGGGATGGACATTTGACTCCATTTCGAATGTCAACTATGGGGACACTGAGCAAATTCTCATGTTTTATGTCATACTTTGAAGAAGTTCAAAATCAAACTTCTTGACACTGAATCAACAGCGCGTCTGCCGCGAGCAGCCACAAAGTGAACTCCATTTTGCCTCAAGTGCTGCAAGACACTGTTGACCGACTCGTTTCGCAATCGGCAGCATTCTTCACGATCAATGAATCGTTTCTCATCGTCATCCCGATAGCTCAGGGGTGTCAAGCTCATTTTTGTCGCCGGCTACATTGTCGTCACGGTTTCCCCTCGGAGGGCCGTTATGACCATATAAATGTTTAACCACCTCCACATATTACATACACAGCGCACAACAAATCGATGGAGAACTTGTTTTGAAATCAGAAGTCAAGAATAATGGCTGGTTCAAACATTGTGATTATGGATTAGACATGACAATTTGAAATTTTGGTTCAGACTTTGGCAAGCATCATGGAAGTTGAAATGCTTGATTTGCTTTTTGCGGGCCACATAAAATGATGTGGCGGGCCAGATCTGGCCCCGGGGCCTTGACTTTGACACCCTTTAAACAGTATCGGCAAAGTCACAAGGATACGTTGCCATTACTGTTGCGTGGGCAGTCATTTAAATTGCGCCACGTAGAGTCCAGACAAGGCCGAACAAACCAAAAGACAATGCGAAAAAACATGGCGCGATCCAACTGCCTGGATATTAACTACAAAAAGCAATATTCTTACACTCGCACGTATACTGTATTGAATCCTTCCATGCGCCACTCCACCACAAAGCAAAGTGGGAATCAAGTGTGCCTCCTTCAAATAAATGCCTCCCATCACAAAGAATAAAAATAAAACCCTTGTTACCATCGATGGCCTCGTTTATGCACAAATAATGAAGAGTTAACCGCGTTAGCCCATTTGGGCTTTTGTCTGTGCGATCCTCTCATGGGTCATGTTTGTCATATGCCCAAATCAGAGGGTTGGCCACATGTTCTTGATTGGATGTTTCAGTCTGTGTGTGTGTGTGTGTGTGTGTGTGTGTGTGCTCCCCTTTGCTTCGTTAGGGTAATTACAGCTTTGCCGGGTAAATAAGGCCATCATGAAAAGGGGGTGAGACATTCCCACCCCTTTGGCCGCCCCAATTAACCTAACTCTCCTTAACAGCGTTAAGTGGCGGAAAAAAAAAAATCTGCATGCAAAACATACGCGCATGTGATTTTTTTTTTTTTTTTTTTAATCGACACCATTTTGCACAACGCACGGTCTTACAGCCAAGCGGCAAGCACGAAAGACTTAAAGAGGCACGCGCAAGACAGTCGCTAACTCGGCATGGTCTGCCAGTAAGCGCTGACGTTTACGTCGGCATGAATACACACTTGGCATGGTCTCACGGTCGCGCGGACAGTGCTGAAGTTTCAGGTGGTACCCATAAGAACGCATGTTCTCACGGCTGTGCAGCGTGTGCTAAAAAAATGAAGGCGCTACACACAGGAACCATATCTGTAACTCGGCATGGTTCACAGCCGTGCAGGATGCGCCGAAGTTCAAATTAGAATGAATGATGAACCCAAGCTTGGGTAAAAGTTACCCCATCTACAGGTTGAAAAAAAACAAACGAACCACGTTTTTCAGTTTGGTCTCACGGCTGTGAAGCATGTGCTAAAATTCAGGGCGGTACTCGTCAGACCACAGCTAACTCGGCATGGTCTCGCAGCCGTGCAGCATGCGCCGAAGTTGAAATTAGAATGAATAATGAAACCCAACCTTGGGTAAACGTTACCCAATCTACAAAAAATTCTCAGCGAGCAGGTTAGGGAAAAAAAAAAAAAAAAAAAACAACAACCACCGGGCATTTTTCAGTTTGGTCTCACGGCTGTGTAGCAAACGCGCTCGCGCACGCTTATGGAGTTGAAACCCGTCATGGCGGGATTTGCAGACAACGGTTCTGATCGGACTTTTGAAGCATGTTTTTCCGGGGAAAATTTGGGTTGAACTCCAAATAGTACCACTTTTGGACCGCGTGCGCACGTTATTCTCCTCCACACCCGCGCACTTTGTAGCCAGGTGAGATCTGTATGCGCCAGGCGTCATCTGAGGCTTAACTGGCTGCCGGAGCCGCGGTGAGCAGCATCTATCATCTCGGCCTCGCTGATGAATGTCTGTCCTGAGTGGCTTTGTGGCTGAGGGGAGGAAGAGGAGGAGGGCAGGATGAAGATGAGGCGGAGGTGGGGTGGGGGGCGCTTCAGTGCGGAGAAAGGGTGGGTGGGGGCGTGAAGTTGAGGAAGACAAGAAAGTAAGAATAGTGCAAAAAGACAAGAAGTGTGTGTGTGTGTGTGTATGGGGGGGTGAAATGGAGGGAGAAGAGCGAGGGGGAGGGGGGGCGGGGGAAGTGGGTCAGAGGAGAGGAAGATGATGTGCAAGAGAAGGAAGAAGATGGAGAGATGCTACCGGAGGGAGGAGGAGTAAGAACTGGGATGAGCGTGACGTCACGATGCATGCGCACGCACGGCCATATTGTTCCAAATTAAGCACACTTAAGAGAACTGTTTGCACTGATCCAACATGCACATCAGAGTTCGTTTCCATGTTCACTGTCATTCCTGCGTGGGAAATAGAGGCACCATTTTTTTTTTTTTTTTTTGGTATTCATTTAGTTTGTCGTATCCTCATTTTCATCTCTGAAGAGAAATGGAGATTTGCTGCTTTTATTGTATTCTAGTTGAAATGATGATAATGATTATTGAAGATGGGTAATCACAACGGCGCAACCCACTCTTTTTTTTTCCTCCCCCCAATACGCAGGCTTGCGCCTCTTTGCGAAGTGACCAGCGCCGCGTCCACGCCGCATCCGCGCAGACGAACGCCGACGCCAGATTTGCGGCAGTCATGAAAATGGAGCGCCTAAAATGCATTTGTGTTAATTTTCGTGGAAAAAAAATCATCTCCGACAATCGGATGAAAATCCACCAATTCATGAACATCTTGAGGAAAGCATGTTGCAAATCGGGAAATTTAATTTGAGACACATAACAAGAAAGACGTCAACAAAAATGTGAAAAAAATTTACTTTTTTCCCCCCTAGAAACAATTATAACCAGTTTTATTCAAATACTTGTATCAGTAAAATTAAAGTGATTTTCAAAATGAAATGACAGGAAGTGTATTCGACTATAATTGAGCAAGTGACACGAAAATGACCCCCCGCCCCCACCCCACTGCAACGCTTAAATGCAAAACCAAACAAGGTTATTTTAGTCAAAGTATTGTGTAATGAGGCGGCCCAGTGGTTGAGTGGTTAGCGCTACGACCTCACAGTGCAGGGGTCGTGGGTTTGATCCCTGCTCCGGCCTTCCTGTGTGGAGTTTGCATGTTCTCCCCGGGCCTTGTGTGGGTTTTCTCGGGGTACTCCACATTCCAAAAAGGAATGTGGGAGCGTTCACTCAGGCAGGCTGATTGAACGCTCTCAATTGTCCCTCGCGTTTTGAGATCTATTTTTCATGCGAACGCTGATGGTGGCGTTTGCATGAATGTAACTAACGCAAGGTGGTGGAATTTCTGTGTACGTATTTGTTCAGACTGATCCAATTGTGCCATCGTTGCATTTTTCGAGCATATTTTTCATATCGCTTTTCATTTTCGGTCTTCTCACTGCAGCGACTTGTCAGAAGATGTTGGTCGTCACACACGAACGAAAATAAAGCTCCGCCGCACGCACACGTCCGTCCATGCACGCGCGTGCACGCAGACAGACACGCAGTCAGCTGTGCCCTTCCCACAGCCCGTAGCGTGAAAACGGAACACATTGCCTGTCACTTGCACACGCGCTCGCGCACACGCGCGCATACACGCGAACCAGGGAGCTCAACCTAGGCACATTCTTAAAGAGACAGGACGCGCGCGTAACTTCATTCCTTCAGAACCATACCTGGTCAAAACTTCCAAAACGTGTATGGAGTAAAGAACGAACATCGCTGTTTTCAATGACCATTCAGCGTATATGATCTCGGTTTTGTGAATTGTGACTGATAGAGTTCAGGTTTACAATTCTTGGTGAATTTTTCTTGATGGGGTATGCTTTCATTTCATTGTTGGTAGTTGTAACAACACGCTGCTGGTCCATCTTTACCTTACCCAGAGGTACGCCTCATATGAGAACATTTTAAATCGCATGCTTACCGATGAAACAATCGTATGCCATACACCGTGGCGGTTTTGCTGTACAGACTCAGAGAAATCAATGTATTGAAGTTAGGCTGGCTTATCGAGTGGCAACGTAAGATGGCCACCGGTGGCTTCACTTCTTCGGACAACGAGTAAGCGGCATTCTGACTCCATTCATCAGTATATCCGTGGGTCCACCTAACATGAACTAAACTCCACACAGGAAGACCTGAGGCAAGATTCGAACCCCTGTGAAGCAAACATACCAACCACTTGCCTGCCATGCTGCACCATTAAAAGTCAATTTTGCTTTTTAGGTCCCCTATAGAGAACAGGAATTAAGAAGACATGGTGAATTAGCATAGCACTTGTGTTGTGCAACAACAACACCAACGACACTATCGTAGAGAAAAGCTAACTTGAACTTGAGCTGGGGGGGGGGTGTCGGGGAATGTACACGTTGCGCCTTTAAGAAGCCCCCACCATCACACAACAGGGGGGCGTGAGCGAAATCCTGGAACAGCGATTGAAAAAAAAAAAGAGAAAAAAAAGCTGCAAGCTCCACCACCAGTGAACGGTTTCAAGTCGCCCACCCTGCCCGGACTGAAACCCTGCCTGATTTGTGGGCAATGTTGAGGATGTAGAAAAAAAAGGAAAGGAAAGCCGGGGAGAGAGAGAGAGCGAGAGAGAGAGAGAGAGAGAGAGAGAGAGAGATTGTGTGTGAGAGAGAGAGAGAGAGAGAGAGAGAGAGAGAGAGAGAGAGAGAAAGGCGAGGTAGGGTGAGAGAGGGCGAGAGAGAATCAGAGAGAGCGAGAGGGAACACTAACTGGGGTAGCTATGGAGATAGTAGCTTTCCCTGCTCGCTTTCTTTGACAGGTGTCGAGGAGTGGGATAAAATTAAAAAAAGTCTAAGTCGAGGTGCCTGCAAGATGTACGGCAAGGGCAAGGGAGCCGTGGTCCCCTCCGATAGCCAAGCGAGAGAAAAGTAAGTCAATTATCACTACTTGCGTGTGTATGTGTGTGTTGGAAGGGGGGGGATAGTAGCTTTCCCTGCTCGCTTTCTTTGACAGGTGTCGAGGAGTGGGATAAAATTAAAAAAAGTCTAAGTCGAGGTGCCTGCAAGATGTACGGCAAGGGCAAGGGAGCCGTGGTCCCCTCCGATAGCCAAGCGAGAGAAAAGTAAGTCAATTATCACTACTTGCGCGTGTATGTGTGTGTTGGAAGGGGGGGGGGCGTTGTTAGCCTAGCCGTGGCTAAACTTGCTAACTTGGCTAACTACTGTCATTCACATTTTAAAGTGTGCCTATTTATTTGCCATTTTAGCCCGGTTCAGCCAAACCGCAACAACCGCTTCCCCGTCTCTCTTAAGTTGAGCTTTAAAAGTGTACCCACGATTCGCGTGTGACCCTCCCTCCCCCGTACGTGCTAACTAAGGCGGCGGTGGTGAGGGGGGAGCTGAACAATGCCTTGTAAGCAACCCGGGCTGAGAGGCTTTGTGTCCCCCACCGGTAAAAATAGATAAACAGCTGTTTGCTGGTTGTTCTTTGCTCCAGACATTCACCGGCTCGCAGGGCCACCTCGAAGCCGCGCATGGTTGCCCGCTGGTCGGATGCCATTCAGCCAGCCCCCCGCGGTTTGTTTGCCGCCCTAAAAACTTTGTATTTCCCCGTCAAAACTACCGGAAAGTGCCGGTTTTGGTGGTGCCGAACGGAGCCGGAGCGTTTCAGAGGGTCATCGGCGCGGGGACTGGAGCGCTAGCGTGGGAAAGAGCGATCTCAGCTGCCGGTCTCTTTGTCTGATGCCGATCGCTCGGTGGGGTCTGGTTGTAGTGCGCTTCTCAAGTGTGGAATGAAAAGCACCGGGTTAAAAAGTTGAACCATCGTGCAGTTATCTTTTCCCATCACCGGCACATGGACCACTCAGCCAGGCTGCCTTGGGTCGACGAGCTCAACGATCGATCGGGACTTCTGAGAGAGCTATTCTGTTGCCTTTGGAATCATTCGTTCTAGTTACCAACTGTAACCATAAGAATGTTAACTGTTCAACTCACATTATTAACTGCCATACAAGTGCCCACTCCAAAAAGTTAAAAAAAAAAAAATCTGGAACGTGATGTAGTGCAGCAAATGCGAAAACTTCTCCTAACTTTGAGCTGATTTTTTTTTTTTCGTGCTGAAAGTTTATGGTGGTATGACCAAGACCATAACCAACGCAACGCGGTCTCACTGCTAGCATGTGTGAATGTTTCAGGTGACATAAACCAAACCGTCTGATTCGGCATGGTCTCAAAGCCATGGAGCAAGTGTGAAACCTTCAAGTGGGACAAACAAGACCATCACTCGGTCAGCCTGGTCTCACAGCCATGCAGCGAGTGAGAAAGCTTAAGGTGATGCCAACGAGACAGTCTCTAATTCTGCACAGTCTCGAGGTTTGCCAAAAGTGCAAAAGTTAAAGGTGGTACAAATGAAACTGTCTCGAAGAGCGCATGGTCTCACAGCCGTGCAGCAAGTGCTAAAGCTGAATCTCCTCTTGAGAGAGATTTTTTATCATGCTGAAGCTCAAAGAGAAAAGTAAGTCAATTATCACTACTTGCGTGTGTATGTGTGTGTTGGAAGGGGGGGGCGTTGTTAGCCTAGCCGTGGCTAAACTTGCTAACTTGGCTAACTACTGTCATTCACATTTTAAAGTGTGCCTATTTATTTGCCATTTTAGCCCGGTTCAGCCAAACCGCAACAACCGCTTCCCCGTCTCTCTTAAGTTGAGCTTTAAAAGTGTACCCACGATTCGCGTGTGACCCTCCCTCCCCCGTACGTGCTAACTAAGGCGGCGGTGGTGAGGGGGGAGCTGAACAATGCCTTGTAAGCAACCCGGGCTGAGAGGCTTTGTGTCCCCCACCGGTAAAAATAGATAAACAGCTGTTTGCTGGTTGTTCTTTGCTCCAGACATTCACCGGCTCGCAGGGCCACCTCGAAGCCGCGCATGGTTGCCCGCTGGTCGGATGCCATTCAGCCAGCCCCCCGCGGTTTGTTTGCCGCCCTAAAAACTTTGTATTTCCCCGTCAAAACTACCGGAAAGTGCCGGTTTTGGTGGTGCCGAACGGAGCCGGAGCGTTTCAGAGGGTCATCGGCGCGGGGACTGGAGCGCTAGCGTGGGAAAGAGCGATCTCAGCTGCCGGTCTCTTTGTCTGATGCCGATCGCTCGGTGGGGTCTGGTTGTAGTGCGCTTCTCAAGTGTGGAATGAAAAGCACCGGGTTAAAAAGTTGAACCATCGTGCAGTTATCTTTTCCCATCACCGGCACATGGACCACTCAGCCAGGCTGCCTTGGGTCGACGAGCTCAACGATCGATCGGGACTTCTGAGAGAGCTATTCTGTTGCCTTTGGAATCATTCGTTCTAGTTACCAACTGTAACCATAAGAATGTTAACTGTTCAACTCACATTATTAACTGCCATACAAGTGCCCACTCCAAAAAGTTAAAAAAAAAAAAATCTGGAACGTGATGTAGTGCAGCAAATGCGAAAACTTCTCCTAACTTTGAGCTGATTTTTTTTTTTCGTGCTGAAAGTTTATGGTGGTATGACCAAGACCATAACCAACGCAACGCGGTCTCACTGCTAGCATGTGTGAATGTTTCAGGTGACATAAACCAAACCGTCTGATTCGGCATGGTCTCAAAGCCATGGAGCAAGTGTGAAACCTTCAAGTGGGACAAACAAGACCATCACTCGGTCAGCCTGGTCTCACAGCCATGCAGCGAGTGAGAAAGCTTAAGGTGATGCCAACGAGACAGTCTCTAATTCTGCACAGTCTCGAGGTTTGCCAAAAGTGCAAAAGTTAAAGGTGGTACAAATGAAACTGTCTCGAAGAGCGCATGGTCTCACAGCCGTGCAGCAAGTGCTAAAGCTGAATCTCCTCTTGAGAGAGATTTTTTATCATGCTGAAGCTCAAGATGGTATGCTAAAAAAGAAAAAAAACTCAACATGGTCTCACAGCTGTGTGGCAAGTTAAAACTAGAAATGACTAGTATAGAACAGAACATCTCATTCTGTGCTATGTCATGACAGTTCCCCGTGTAAAATTTGTAAGAGATTTAGGGCATCTTTTTACAAAATTTGACCAGGTTTTAAGGCGTTTGGAGGTAACTCCGTATTGGCGCACTGTCGAAGCCCACTTCCATCTCCCGCTTCCCGTTACCCGTCCCGCTTTTGCCCCTCGCGCTTCTACTCCCCGTGTTGAATTATTGACACGGACCTGAGCAGCTTCTCTCAGGCGAGTGGAGTGAGATACGGCGGGCCGGTGCTCATCCATGTTTAAAGAAGGTGGTCGCTATTGTCAAGAAGCTTCCTCGGCCGTGCGCAAGGTGTGGCGGTCACGGGGTAGCGCGGGGAAGATTTTGCACTTTTGTGGGAGCTGACCCGAAGCTAACGCAGCAGTCTACATTTTCACTCACTGCTCCGTCTTTCCAGAGGACTATAAAGAAGAGCCTCCTTTTTCTGTGTACTTGAGACAGTTTGACAAGAAATCAACCATTGACTATTTCAAACATCCCAAACTCACATACGTAGGGCCCAAGTACGGATTTTTTTTTTTAAGGCCAATTCCCATGTTTGGCAAAAATCCAATAATTAGATAAGTAATTTAAAACACATCTAAAATAACTTGCTGGTAAAATATGCATGATGCCATTTCATGACCCTCTAAAGCAGGGGTGTCAAACTCATTTTTGTCAGAGGCGACTTTGGAGCTACGTCTTCCCCCGGAGGGTCGTTATGACCGTGAAACCACAAAAATGTTGAATCCTCTCATCGCATTATTATTTATACACAACAAATTAATGAATTACTAGTTTGGAAAACAGTCAACTACAACAATTTGGAGGGTCTCAACGTTATTCATGACAATTTGACATTTTGGTACTGATTTCATTAAGGGTCATGCAAGTTTACACACATGATGTGCTTTTGCGGGCCACATAAAATGATGCGGCGTGCCGAATCTGGCCCCCCGGGCCTTGAGTTTGATACCGGTGCTCTAAAGGGACAAAAAAAAAAAAATTGTCTTTCACATTTAACACAATACAGAGAAAAGTATTGATCGATAACAAGCCTGCCAAATTTGAATGAAATAAAAAAAAATAATAATAAATCAGACTCCAGCTTTAGAACCGTGTGTCCGTTGAAGGCACTTTTCACCCTTCACTTGTCAATCAAATAATTACTCAAAATTGTTTATCCGTATGTGTTGAAGCTAATGTGGCTCAGACTACTGGAGACAAATTCCTTATTATTATTATTATTATTATTATTTTAAACGCATATGAGCACATTACAATGTAAGACAAACATTCAAAGGTTCCGTTAGCGGCTAATCGCTACTAACAGCTCAGTAGCATGTCAGTTCTCGTTGGTGCCACGCTTTTATTACAATCTCTGTTTTGCTGCAGCAGCCTGTTTTCTTGTTGCCCCGAGTCTCCTCTTGGATGAAACGTGTCTCGAAATCACAAAACCGAAGAGCACACGTTAATGTTGGCTTGCATTGTTGCTGCGGCGTCATGCTCCGCAGTCGTCATTATTCTGCGGTGGCTCGTTTTCTTGCGGCCCGCAGTGTCTTGTTGGATAAAAATGAGCATCAGGACAATCAAAACAACAAAAATTATTAGTCGTCAAGGAGGCAGATCACCGATATCTGGAGCTGACATTCATTTTGGGTAAAAGGGAAAATACTGACACCTCCTCTTACCTTCTTTCCTCTCCCCAAGCTTCCATAAACTTGAATAATGAAACAGGGCAGGTACACGCAAACACATGTACACGCCGCCCGTAAAAATTTAATGGAAGGACTCTCATCCACCATGTAAACATGAATGGAACCTCTCATTAAATATTATTTATTTATTTATTTATTTTTTGTAGCTTTGCCATCGTTTAAATCCCCAATGAAGGGATGAGTATGTGCGCAGGTAAGCACTTCTTGTGTGTGTGCGTGTGTGTGTGTGTGTTTCGTGATTTGCAAGTGATGATGTCTTCCACTCTACACCAGCGGTCACTAGCAGCTTTGTGACCGACAAATTGCAAAGGAGCTCGAAGGAAAGTGGTCAGATTCTTGCGGCCGTGCGGTCAAGTGAGTGAGTGAGACTTGGTGTGCGTGTCAGGGCGCAAGCTCGCGTTGTCTGAGAGGTTGTTAACAGTACGGCAAGCTTGGGTCTTTGGTCTTGGTCTTTTTTTTTTTCTTTTTTTCTTTTTTAATTACTCATTTGGCTTAGAATCACAAACAGTGGTACCTTGAGATGTGAGTTGAATTCTTTGCTCGACCACGCTTGGAACGTAACTCTCTCATGTTGAATCATTGGTTCCATTGACATGAATGGGAATTGGATTAATCCGTTCCAGCACCTGCAAAAAAAATAAATAAATAAATTGTCGTGTTTTTTTTTTTTTTTTTTTTTTTTTTTTTTTGTGGGGGGGGGGATAGCACTTGATGGTGCCGAACTTTGTTCATAATTAAATAGAATTCAAAAGAAGTAGTACGCTGCCACAGATACTCTGCCCTGTACATTGACGTCCCAGCTCTTCGCTGAAGATAAATATGACTGAGTATACACTTTATGCTGAATGTCTAAATGCATCGGTGCACCTTTTCTGTTTAAGTGTCAGTTGCGTAGAGAGATATATATGCTTTTCCCATGATGTGTTGGCATTAGCATTAAGCTACCTGCGCAATGGCTAAGCTATGTGCTTGTTTAAAATAAAAATCCTTCTTCGGGGTCGGCACCGGATCCTGAAACGTCTTCCCCAATGTGGCTAAAGAGTATAAAAAGCTCTTGGCCACACTGGCATGTTGTTAGCCACATCATCACATGCGTTTATGAGACTAAACTTTAGCCACAATTAGCCACATGGGAAATCAATAAGCTTTAACGTTGTGGGCACAGTTAAAACCACCAATTCTATAAGTGCAAAAGTTAATCAATTATAGTTAAACTCAACTGTAGCACCTTTGTGGCGGGCTTTTGAGACATCTCGGAGAACCTGTCTAACGTGGGAGGCTTGCGTCACCGTGGCAAAAAAAACACGTTTGGGCGCCCGTAACGCGGCTGAGGAGGCGCTTTAGTGTTTCTTGAAGAGGAGAACTTTTAATTCATCCGTCCCTGAGAAACAACCTGCCAAAATAGCATCCCGGCATAAATTATGATCAGCGCTGGAGGCCAGAGCGGATGACTCATTGGCGGTGATTGTCATCAAAGTGCGGCTAGCTCAACCTTTACGTTAATCATCGGCGCTCTGGAGTCGTGCGATGTTTGTTGCGGTGAACTGAACACAATACAACCTTTTGGCGTGCGCGCGTGTGTAAGCGGTTGCTCACGTTGTCACCTCAGGCTGATGCATTTCACGGCCAACGCTTATTGTAACTTGGTTTTCAGTCGAGCTGGGAGAGATGACTTTTTAATTAGTTCCCCTTTTGTCTATACAACCAGCAAATAGTCATGACATAATTCAAAATAGGAATCGCGCTTTGTTTTATTAGCATTCTGCTTTTGCTATTATCGCTTCTGATTCCCCTAAACAAGATTCCACTCGCCCTGCCTCAAATTTTAGGAGCAAAATGCCACCATTTAGGAACCGCCGGGAGCCCTGTGTCAACTCCAACCTGCTGACTCGGCATCAAGGCAACGCTTTGGCATCCAGGTTCTCCCCGGACCGGGTTTTTCATCAACCGACCGCTGACCGACAGCGGGCTTACTTACCGTCCCTCTCATTAGGGCGCGATTGTCCCGTCATGAGGTCTTTCTCGCCAACAGCGCGCTGTCATATCCGCGCCGCCGCTCGATTGATGGTCCGTTAATGGCCTATTAAACGCGACTAAGAGAGGGAGTCGGGGAGCAGCGATGTCGGGTCAATAGGGGGTTTTCCCGACTTCTCAGCACGAGTCCGCTGTCTGTTAATAGACTAGGTGTGTCCCCTGCTTTTTTTAAAAAAAAAGAAAAAAGCCATTTGGACTACACGAGCTGCCGTTTGTGACCTCCGCGATGGCGTTCGCTGCCAGAATCGCTTGATTACTAGCCAATTAGCCACGTAGTTACGTCTGATGCGCAGGAACAGCAATAACGCTCCTGGGTCGGTATGCTTATTCCAAGTGTGATACTCAAAAACCGAACCTGCCAATTGAGCCATGCGAATCCAGCCTATCCATTAAAGCACAGGTGTCAAACTCAAGGCCCGGGGGCCAGATCCGGCCCGCCAGGTCATTTTATGTGGCCGGCGAAAGCAAATCGTGTCTGTCAACTTGCTAAAATATGTACCGAAATTTGAAATTGCCATGTGTAAAAAAAATTACATTGAGGTTTTGCAACAATTTTGTTGCCCAGTTTACACTCACTTCAACAATAATTGAACAGACTACATGTATTATAATTGACTTGACTGATTTCAAAACTAATAACCTATGAATTTGTTGTGTACAAGCAATAATTTTGTGGTTTCACTGTCATAACGGCCCTCCAATGGAAGACGTAACTCCAAATTGGCTCGCGACTAAAATGAGTTTGACACCCCTGCATTAAAGAGTCAAAATCAGCAGATGCTAAATTTCAGTCACAGACAGATCAGACTGTTTCTTTGTGCGAGTTTTACGCTTTGCTCGGCGCTGACAAGCGATCTGCCGAGCGCCTCTCGCTCTGTACGCCCACCATTACATCGAATCGCTTGTTTGTAAACTGCCGCAAACGAAAAAAATTCCATCCTGAACCGTTTGTCTTGAGCTTGCTGTTTGCATTTCAGGTTGGCGTTGTACGTGTACGAGTACCTGCTACACGTCGGAGCACAGAAGTCGGCACAGACCTTCCTGTCTGAAGTAAGATTTTGGTACCACTTTTAAGGCCTTCCATTAGAGGAAGCTGGGAGCACCTGAGAAAAACCCATCAAAATGCAAAAACACCGCCTGCACCGTAGACCCTAAAAGAAGTCCTTTGAGGGTCCGACTGGATGTTGTCGCTGATGTCCTCATGACGATTGCATGAGCGGCGGCGGCGGCGGGCGAGCTGCGGTGTGCATTTTTTATGAGGCCACCCGATAAAGTTACGGCGTGTTTTCCTGGCATCAACGCCGTGCGTGATGTCAACTCAGCAACACCCGATGCGGGCCACCCAAACAAAGCCTCAGTAACTTTAGACGGATAGAGACAGGCATTTTTTTCCTATCCTTTTTCAATTTTATAATTATATATGTCGACCTACCTGTGGATGAAATAAAGTGGTACCTCTACTTACGAATGCCTCTTCAGATGAAATTTTCAAGTCACGAAACGCCACAAAAGGAAAATATCGCTTCTTGTTACGAAAGAAATTTAAAGATATGAAAGGTAAAAAATAAAGAATGGCCCGCTTCTCGCAGCTCCGGGTTTCCTGAAAGCAACGTACTTGTAGCTGCTCTGCCATTGGCTACGACCGAACATCTTCCTGGCATCCCATTGGCTAAGAGGGACCTCTACCGTATGTGTCTATGCAGCGTCTTCGTCATTTGCCCCTCGGGCCATGAGGCGTTGCGATATTTTGACGTCAATGTGAATCACCCAGAAAAAGTGTTCTCCAGTCGGGCGATTGCTCACTATGCTGATGTTTGCCTTGGACATTTTCGAAGGATTGTTAAAAGCCGACAAAAGCAGACGTCCTTTGCTCAGGTCTTGACAAAAACGCCAGGTAAAAAAACCACTTCTGGGAGAGCACATGAACTAAAGAGGGCAAAAACCAACGAGGACGCAGTTAAAAGTTTAATGACCATCATTAAATATTCTTTACTCTCTTCTTTGTTTTTGACATGACGCACAACTCTCATTTATTGTGCAATAATTAAATTGTAACATATATTTGCTCCATTTTTATGCTTTAGAAAACATTTATGTCTGAATTTCTGGGGCCTTGGAACGGATTAGGGCATTTACATGGAAAACGCGCCTCGACTTACAAAATTTTCTTGTTCAGAAATTTCTTCCAGAACACATCAATTTCATAAGTAGAGGTACCACAGTAGTGACGTGTGTAGTCTCTGCGGCTAAAATTCAAATATGACAAGCGAGGCAACCAAAAAAAAATCCCAAGAACTGAACAGAATGGCAACATTTTCAGTGGAGACATGGCCCTCCCGTACCCGACTGGTTCTTAGCCCCTGAACGACAGTATGCCAAGTCGCCTTCGTGGTAGTGACTGTGAGTCTTTCTTCTTCCTTTCTTAGATACGATGGGAGAAGAACATCACGTTAGGGGAGCCTCCTGGATTTCTCCATTCGTGGTGGTGGTGAGTGTCACGAGTTCCACGAAGCTGTCGCACTTTATTGCAGTGCTTCCTCTTGGGATAGAATTGAAAAAAATAAATAGATACAAATCAGAAACATGTTCACCGGGGGTGTACCAGAGTCTCTGGCTTGACCAGACTCACTGAGGGGTGCGACCCCGACCCCCCCGAAGCCCTCACCATATCCGAACCCCGCCCACCCACCTTCGCTCTCCGTGCTCTCGTGTACGAGTACCTGCTACACGTCGGAGCACAGAAGTCGGCACAGACCTTCCTGTCTGAAGTAAGATTTTGGTACCACTTTTAAGGCCTTCCATTAGAGGAAGCTGGGAGCACCTGAGAAAAACCCATCAAAATGCAAAAACACCGCCTGCACCGTAGACCCTAAAAGAAGTCCTTTGAGGGTCCGACTGGATGTTGTCGCTGATGTCCTCATGACGATTGCATGAGCGGCGGCGGCGGCGGGCGAGCTGCGGTGTGCATTTTTTATGAGGCCACCCGATAAAGTTACGGCGTGTTTTCCTGGCATCAACGCCGTGCGTGATGTCAACTCAGCAACACCCGATGCGGGCCACCCAAACAAAGCCTCAGTAACTTTAGACGGATAGAGACAGGCATTTTATTCCTATACTTTTTCAATTTTATAATTATATATGTCGACCTACCTGTGGATGAAATAAAGTGGTACCTCTACTTACGAATGCCTCTTCAGATGAAATTTTCAAGTCACGAAACGCCACAAAAGGAAAATATCGCTTCTTGTTACGAAAGAAATTTAAAGATATGAAAGGTAAAAAATAAAGAATGGCCCGCTTCTCGCAGCTCCGGGTTTCCTGAAAGCAACGTACTTGTAGCTGCTCTGCCATTGGCTACGACCGAACATCTTCCTGGCATCCCATTGGCTAAGAGGGACCTCTACCGTATGTGTCTATGCAGCGTCTTCGTCATTTGCCCCTCGGGCCATGAGGCGTTGCGATATTTTGACGTCAATGTGAATCACCCAGAAAAAGTGTTCTCCAGTCGGGCGATTGCTCACTATGCTGATGTTTGCCTTGGACATTTTCGAAGGATTGTTAAAAGCCGACAAAAGCAGACGTCCTTTGCTCAGGTCTTGACAAAAACGCCAGGTAAAAAAACCACTTCTGGGAGAGCACATGAACTAAAGAGGGCAAAAACCAACGAGGACGCAGTTAAAAGTTTAATGACCATCATTAAATATTCTTTACTCTCTTCTTTGTTTTTGACATGACGCACAACTCTCATTTATTGTGCAATAATTAAATTGTAACATATATTTGCTCCATTTTTATGCTTTAGAAAACATTTATGTCTGAATTTCTGGGGCCTTGGAACGGATTAGGGCATTTACATGGAAAACGCGCCTCGACTTACAAAATTTTCTTGTTCAGAAATTTCTTCCAGAACACATCAATTTCATAAGTAGAGGTACCACAGTAGTGACGTGTGTAGTCTCTGCGGCTAAAATTCAAATATGACAAGCGAGGCAACCAAAAAAAAATCCCAAGAACTGAACAGAATGGCAACATTTTCAGTGGAGACATGGCCCTCCCGTACCCGACTGGTTCTTAGCCCCTGAACGACAGTATGCCAAGTCGCCTTCGTGGTAGTGACTGTGAGTCTTTCTTCTTCCTTTCTTAGATACGATGGGAGAAGAACATCACGTTAGGGGAGCCTCCTGGATTTCTCCATTCGTGGTGGTGGTGAGTGTCACGAGTTCCACGAAGCTGTCGCACTTTATTGCAGTGCTTCCTCTTGGGATAGAATTGAAAAAAATAAATAGATACAAATCAGAAACATGTTCACCGGGGGTGTACCAGAGTCTCTGGCTTGACCAGACTCACTGAGGGGTGCGACCCCGACCCCCCCGAAGCCCTCACCATATCCGAACCCCGCCCACCCACCTTCGCTCTCCGTGCTCTCCCCTCCTCCAGCGTTGCATCTTTCTTTCACCTCCCGCTTCCTGAAACAATGGATCCAGATGGTTGGGAAAATGGATGGCCTCCCCCTCCTTACCCTTTTGTGCCCCCCGCCACCACCACACACACACACACACACACACACACACTTTTCTCCTTTTGTTCACGCAGCAGAAGGATTCTTAGCAGATTATCCCGTTGCATTCCAGTCTCCTTTTATGCCAGCCGTCCCCAGTTTCTCCCCTTTGCGCCCTTAAACCCCCTTGTCACTGTCATTTATGCCCCCTGGCTAAGGTTTTGACCGCAGGGGGTTCTGCATTTACAACACAGAAAATCTGCCATTTTGCTCGTTTCAATCCGGCGCGACAGAGGATGTGTCGTCGAAAGCGCGCTCATCAGATGTCCCGCCGCCGCGACGTGTTCCGAACAGCATATGGGCTCGCATCCTAAGGGGATAGAAAAGTCCAACGCCCGCTTACGTTCACCACAGTAGACGACATTAAACTCTTCACCTTAAGCAGATTGTTCCGATCCGTGGATTGAAGTCAAGACTAATCCGCGCTCACCTACGGCGACTTGCGCGACGACACCGCCGGGATTTGGACATAGCCCCGGAGTAATAAGAGCGTGAACCGGACCCCGAGGCCCGCAATAAATTAGCTTGCTCAATTAAAAGTGAAGCTGTTTTACACGCGCATATATTAGCTCGGACTGTTGAGTCAATGCCATTGGCAGTGAATGCTAAAATTCCTTTTATTGACCGTGTAACGCGCACTTAGGTTTAACGGCCTTTGTGCCCGGTCGTTGCTTTAGGAATCCCGAAAAACTTTTCAAACATTCTTTTATGTCCGGAAAAGAATGATTTGCTCATTTGTTCAGATAAAGTATACATCTGAAATATCAATGTATTTTTTTTTTGTCAGTAATAATACGCATACATTTGCTATTCTTCAAAACTTACAATGTTCGAAATTAAAATATTAATAAAACTGAAGAAAAAAAATGGGAGACAGCGATACATTTATCAAGAGAAACTGGATTTTGTGTTAATTGGCAGTGTTAGTCACGGATGGTTCTGTGCCAAATTACCAATGCACATATGACAATCGAGCAAATATTTCATGTAAAATCACAGACTGTGCGTAGCCTTAAAATTGTATTTTTGGGGGAGAAAAAAAAACGTACAGCAGTGTAACTTTTAACCTCTGGGGATGATTCTGCTGAGTCATAAGTACGAACGCCGGGGCCGGCGCAGCACCATCAGCAATATGAAAACCCAAGGACGTGTTTTTAATAGCTACTAAGAGGATGGACAGAATGATAATTCAGAGAGGTTACAACCCGGGTTAATGTGGGTGGGGGCGGCGGCGGGAGAAATAGCAAGCATGTCATGGTCAATCCTCCCATCAAGCATGCGTAAAATGTCAAGAAACACGTCGAAGTCGTCTTAAATGCACTTTTGGGTTGAGCGGAGCAAGGGGGGTATATTTTAAGTTTGGTGATCATTTTGAGTAGTCACAGTTAAAAACTGATGCGAGCGCCCGTTCTTGTGCCTCTTAGCTTTTGTTTTTGGTCTCGCTACCTTTTGAGCTCCTGTGCCCAAAGCCGTTTATGATCATCGTTAAGCATTGATATGCATGCCGGCAGGGCGCCCGCGGTGCACTCTGACCTCATGATAGGGGAAGGCTAAGTCGGATAATTAGTTGACTTTTTGGGATCAAAACATCTATAAGTTCACACAGCTCGGGGATCGCCGTCTGCAATTAGCGGGACATGTCGGGGCTGGGGGGGGTTGTCGTCTGATTGGACACGTGTTTAACTGCATCCGTGTTTCACCCAGTTCCTCGCCCACTCATTCCCAATCGATGAGCAAAGACTGATTCTTTTGAACCTAAGTCGAAGGAAAAGAAATTTTCAGGGCGACGAGTTTTAATGTCCGTGGTCTCACTTTTTGTAAAAAAAGTCTGGTTTAGAAGGTCTGGTCTGATTTAGAAGGAAGAAAAGTAGCAAGAAAGTTTGTGAAGAAGCAAAATAAACAGGCAAAAGATAAAGTTATGGTCACAAATAAAAACCCAGCAATTGACTGAAGCCACAAAACCTGAACCCCGCTGATTTCAAAGTTTCATTTTAGATATTACTTTTTTTTTTTTTTTGCCATTCAAATTCCTCAGCATTGTTTAATTAATAACACTCTATCCCAGCTGTCTTTGGGCACTAGGCGGGGGACACCCTGAACCGGTTGCCAGCCGATCGCAGGGCAACACTCTTCCCCGTGCAGTCAAATTTAGAAGACATATTTGTATTCACTTTACGTGGAGTTGAACTTTCCCCCTGTCCTGACGTTTCAGTGTATTCTGGGACTTGTATTGCGCCGCTCCAGACCGACGAGAGACCTGCGAGCACTCCAGTGAGGCCAAGGCCTTCCACGACTACGTAAGTGACGTGCTCCCAGTCCGGATATTCTTTTCTCACCTACACTCACGTTCGCTCCAATGCGTTTCCAAAACAAAGTTGACATTTCATGATTTGACACTTGGAGACATATGATGCCTTCATTTTCACAACTTCAAACCGTTGGCAAGTCTAACGTGTGACATTTTCATGAAAATATCCCCAAGGAGCAAGAACTACCGTAGATTCAGATTCCATCTTTTTGTTGAACCCCAAAGTTTTCAGCCATTTAGACGGCATCTTTTTCCCATAAATTAAATTTCTGCCCTGAGAGACGCTTTTTAAGGTTGAGCGTGTACTAATCACTTGAGAACCTCAGTCATAAACCTTTACACAACACAGACATGGCACAATGAGTCCAGAATCGCTGACTCAACATCATTTGCTATGTGCGCTTAAGCGGTGACGCTGCGCCAGAACCGCAGAAGCCCCTCAGAAGAATCCCAGAAGCAAAGCGTGGTCGGCTCAAAGTGCCCCGAGACGACTTCTTGTTACTTGGAAGCGTGAAGAAGCCACCCCAACTGTATCGTCTGCTGTGTCAAAATCCTGCGTTATGATGGATACTCGCTGGTCAAGACTCTGTGTGTGCGCATGTGTGCGTGCGTGCGTGCGTGCGTGGATACGATACAGTGTGGGGAGATAATGGAATAGAGTTCTAATCCCGTAATCCCGGCACTGGGTTGATGCTAAACCAGGGATCTGTGTGTGTGTGTGTGTGTGTGTGTGTGTGTGTGTGTGTGTGTGTGTGTGTGTGTGTGTGTGTGTGGGGATGCGATTTTGTCTGTGTGAGATATTGTGATTGTTTGTCCCGGTGACATTGTGTGATTTGTAGTGTTGGTGTGTTTGTAGGTTTGTATTTCGAAGTGTGTGCGTGTGTGTGATAGTGTGTATGAAGTAGTGTGATTGTGTACTGTATATTGTCTGTATAGTACATGTGCAGTATTGTGTGATTGTCTGTTATATTGCCATTGTTTTGTTCTGTTTTCGGTGTTTGTGTGATTGCATGTGAAGTAGTGTGATTAAGTGAAGGAGTGTATGTGTGATATTGTGCGACTGTTTATGTCATCGTGTGTGTCTGTGATATTTTGATATTGTGTGCGTGTGTGTGTGATATTGTGTGATACTGCATGTGGTTTCATGATTGTTTACACCTGTGATATTGTGGCGTGTGTGAGATTTTTTTTTTTAGGTGCGTGTGCCTCTGTGATTGCATGTATGAAGTCGTATGATTCTGTGTGTGAATGTGTGTACATGTCCGATAATGTGTGAGTGTTATGTGCGTTTGATGTATGTTTACTGTGCGTGTGTTTGTGTGTGCGTGCACGCATGTGTAATTTAATGACTCAGGGCATCTTTGGCAAGCAGCCTGTACAAGAGGCGGGGCGGAGGGTCTTCCAACCCCGTGTGCGTGTGTGACTGTCCGACACGGTCGCTCACTGTCTGTATCTAACACTGACAAAGCCAAGAAGACAGGCCTGGTTTAATTTTGGCTCCGGAGCCCCCCAGGGCTCTCAAGCCCCCCCCCCCCCACCCCCGCACCCTCCAGCACAGGTCCTCTCTGCTGGTGAACGGCTCAGCAAGAAAAGGAAAGACTTTTGTTTGTTGGTCTTATCTTTACGAGGGTCGGGGCACGCTTTTAGGGCCTGCTTGGCGTTTATGAGGCGTTATCAACATGATGAGATGAAGGACTTTGGGGGGCTCTTTATTTTCACTATCTTCAACAGTAGTTTATTGATGCTAGTTGTTGTCTTTTTTTTTTCCCCTTTGTGTGGCAATTACAGTTTGTATGGGGGTAGATCTGGTAAACAGAAGACGCTTTGGTCCTGCTGGAGGTCCGCTCCGACAATGCATCTAATCCCTTTGATTCCACATGACTTCGAGTGAGTCCTCGAGTCTTCATTCGGTTGAATTTAAAAGATCTTAGGCGGCGTTCGCACCTGGAATACACTCAACCGAAAGCGTGTTGACTTGATGTGGTGCTTCTGCTTTGGTTAGCAATGCAGTTTTTTGTTTTTTTTTTAATTGCCTTGTAGATAAGACGCTGTCCTTCTTGAGTCATGAAATCAGCTTGAATACTGTTGAAAGATTCCATGCTTATGTCCACCTGGGAGACTGTGAGTGCTCCCAATTTGGTTAGCAACAGCGTTCGAAACTCCAAAGGTGCCGTCTCCACAAAAAAAAAAAAAAAAAAAGGCATTGTTAAAGGGGAAGCCATGTCCAAAATGTTCCTTACAATCATCTGTTCTGTGCGAGCCCCGCTAGTCGAAGCACTACTTTGGTTAGCGACGGGATTTCAGAAAGGGACTCGGCGGCTAAAGTGTGAACGACAACAAAGATCGTGACAATCCGAGGCCTCGCTGATGGCTAAAATTCGAGACATTGAAGTGGAAGCACACCAGGCAACTCAATTGGAGGTCTTGTGGGCAAGACAGAAATTGTCTGTCAAAAACGTCGCCACGAAATTAACTAACAACATCCAACAGTGGCTACAAGTTGTCTTTGTGAATAAAGTCAGCCGACAATGTGAAGCAATATCTGATCCTGCAATCTGCCTCCTCTACACGGTGGCAGACATATATTCTTTTTTTTTTTTTAGCTTCTTGCTTTTTATCCCCGTCTTTTTCTTGGCCTGTGCCGTCTCTGTGGAGTGCGAGCTGAGTGGATGTTGTGTCTGCGGCGTATTAGCGCCGTCATCCGTCGTGTGTGTGTGTGTGTGTGTGTGTGTGTGCGCGTGCACGCACGCGTGCGCGCCCGTCTGCTTTCAGCACCCAAGCCCCGTGCCAGTTTTGAGGAGCAGCTGGGCTTTCTGTCTGTCCGCCGTCGCGTCCCGGCCCCCCCGCATCCTGTTGAGCGCAATGGCCGCGTGTTTTGACTGGGCTGATAAATTAGCTGGATCACCGCAGTCAACTCTTTTTGCCTCTCTTCTTCTCTCCCGCCATCTACCTCCGATCTGTCACTCTTTCTCTGTCTGTCTGTCTGTGCAATCAGGACATCGGGTCAAGGAGACGGTGATGAGGTACATATCAGTGAAGCAGAATGTACATCAGTAGCCTCTCCGGGCAGGGACTCACAAACATGCACGCATTTATTTCTACCTCCTCCTTCCATCTCATGTTTATGTCCCTTTTTTTATCCCCGTGAAAGGTATCAGGCACAGGTCAATAATGTGTTGAGCAATATTGATTCATCCAGTCTCACGGCCCTGGATGTGAGACGGCAAATGCTTTTGGCTCCATATTGTGCCGTTACTAGCGTCGTTAGCTTCTCCCGGCTGGATTTAAACCCAAATGAACCATCCAAATGAACGCCCGGATGTTTTTTTTTTTTTTTTTGACTGCCCATATTCAAGTGACACGTATTGACACATCACGCTGCCATGACACATATCCAAAGTGTGCCACTTGGGACTAGAGCGTGAGAATCCAGACCAAGCCAACGTGGCATCTTTGCAAGGGCGCGTAAAATGTTTGGAAGACGCCACAGAAACACTCGGGTGGCCCACCCGCTGCTGCTCGAAGCGCAACTCACGCCGTTTACGGGGAGACATCAAAGGTTGCGCATTTTATGTCGCGCGTCTGCGGTTGTTTGCCTGGGGCCGGATGATCAAAACTTGCTTCCTGCGCAGCAAAGAAAACGGATCACCTCCCCCTGACCCTGAAATCAGCCATAGTGGGGACAACCTCCATGTAAGAGGACTGCGAACTGCCTCAATTGCATTCACATTCCTTATTCTGGGCCTCGATTGAGTTAGTCAGTACCTAATTGCTTTGTATAGGTTGTCTGAATACTAATTAGAACCCCACTTGTGCCAACAACCTCCTTCCAGCAAAATGAAAAACAGAACCTATGCAGACGGTCATCTGCCTTGTTAAATTTTTATTTGGACGTTTGTTGGAAAACAATCCATTCCACGACACTGGCCCAAGTTGTTCAGATTTTTGGAACTAATTTTCCATCCATTTCAATCAGCCTGCCATGCATGTTTTTGGAACGCGGGAGGAAACCAGAGTACCCGGAGAAAACCCATGCGGGCCCCGGGAGAACATGCAAACTCCACACAGGAAGGCCGGAGCCGGGATCGAACCCACGACCTCTGTACTGTGAGGTGGACGCGCGAACCATTCGTCCACTGGGCCGCCCAAAACTAATTTTCCCCAAATGAAATAAAGGAAATAGAAACAATTCTGACTTTCTCACAAGTCATCATACCCCCCCCCCCCCCCACCCCCGGGCACTTT
>NW_017805379.1:3132002-3136990 GCF_001891065.2 Hippocampus comes
GCGCGTGTGTGTGTGTGTGTGTGTGTGTGTGTGTGTGTGTGTGTGTGTGTGTGTGTGTGTGTGTGCGCGTGCACGCACGCGTGCGCGCCCGTCTGCTTTCAGCACCCAAGCCCCGTGCCAGTTTTGAGGAGCAGCTGGGCTTTCTGTCTGTCCGCCGTCGCGTCCCGGCCCCCCCGCATCCTGTTGAGCGCAATGGCCGCGTGTTTTGACTGGGCTGATAAATTAGCTGGATCACCGCAGTCAACTCTTTTTGCCTCTCTTCTTCTCTCCCGCCATCTACCTCCGATCTGTCACTCTTTCTCTGTCTGTCTGTCTGTGCAATCAGGACATCGGGTCAAGGAGACGGTGATGAGGTACATATCAGTGAAGCAGAATGTACATCAGTAGCCTCTCCGGGCAGGGACTCACAAACATGCACGCATTTATTTCTACCTCCTCCTTCCATCTCATGTTTATGTCCCTGTTTTTATCCCCGTGAAAGGTATCAGGCACAGGTCAATAATGTGTTGAGCAATATTGATTCATCCAGTCTCACGGCCCTGGATGTGAGACGGCAAATGCTTTTGGCTCCATATTGTGCCGTTACTAGCGTCGTTAGCTTCTCCCGGCTGGATTTAAACCCAAATGAACCATCCAAATGAACGCCCGGATGTTTTTTTTTTTTTTTTTGACTGCCCATATTCAAGTGACACGTATTGACACATCACGCTGCCATGACACATATCCAAAGTGTGCCACTTGGGACTAGAGCGTGAGAATCCAGACCAAGCCAACGTGGCATCTTTGCAAGGGCGCGTAAAATGTTTGGAAGACGCCACAGAAACACTCGGGTGGCCCACCCGCTGCTGCTCGAAGCGCAACTCACGCCGTTTACGGGGAGACATCAAAGGTTGCGCATTTTATGTCGCGCGTCTGCGGTTGTTTGCCTGGGGCCGGATGATCAAAACTTGCTTCCTGCGCAGCAAAGAAAACGGATCACCTCCCCCTGACCCTGAAATCAGCCATAGTGGGGACAACCTCCATGTAAGAGGACTGCGAACTGCCTCAATTGCATTCACATTCCTTATTCTGGGCCTCGATTGAGTTAGTCAGTACCTAATTGCTTTGTATAGGTTGTCTGAATACTAATTAGAACCCCACTTGTGCCAACAACCTCCTTCCAGCAAAATGAAAAACAGAACCTATGCAGACGGTCATCTGCCTTGTTAAATTTTTATTTGGACGTTTGTTGGAAAACAATCCATTCCACGACACTGGCCCAAGTTGTTCAGATTTTTGGAACTAATTTTCCATCCATTTCAATCAGCCTGCCATGCATGTTTTTGGAACGCGGGAGGAAACCAGAGTACCCGGAGAAAACCCATGCGGGCCCCGGGAGAACATGCAAACTCCACACAGGAAGGCCGGAGCCGGGATCGAACCCACGACCTCTGTACTGTGAGGTGGACGCGCGAACCATTCGTCCACTGGGCCGCCCAAAACTAATTTTCCCCAAATGAAATAAAGGAAATAGAAACAATTCTGACTTTCTCACAAGTCATCATACCCCCCCCCCCCCCCACCCCCGGGCACTTTCTTTTCTTCTTTCACCGCAAATCTATTTCATCACGTAATCTAATCATGGAGTAATCATTTAAGATGAATCATTTAATCACCCCTCCCCCACTCATTAGCAAGTGTTCACGAGAGAGAAATAGAGCCTCGGACGTTGGGTCCGGTGCAAATTAATTGAGCTGTTTGGCGTTTTGAAGATCATGTCTTGCTTGTGTACACAAATCAAGTGGACCACCGCGGAGCTCGCTGTCCAATTTTCAAGAGGCTAACAGCAATCATTAGATGAAGTGAAACACTCTTTGGATTGGCCAATCTCGATATGAAATATACTGACGAGTAGCCTTTAAATACTCTGCCAGCGAAGCTCTACGGAAGCGGGCCATTAAAATTGCGTAAATATTCCCAAAGTTTTTTTTTTTTTTTTTTTCGTGTCACTCGAGGCTTTGGGTGAATTTATCATGTACTTCAATGAAATATTTGCTGTATCATCATAATCAAGCGTCCAATTTAAAAAAAAAAAACCTTCAAAGTGTTCCGTGCGCTTATTCTGGTCTTCCGCAACATTTCACATGAACTTGGCAATTAGCATCGGTGTCTCCATCTTCTCCGGTGTTCTCATTTTGCTCTGCGTGTCGCACGCTTAGCTGCTCCTCATCTGCTTTTAGCGATAACGATTCTTGTCGGGGGTCTACTTTGTTTTTACGCCACACAGGCAAGGATGCAAACCACGGAAGGAGGGAGCAAGTTAGCTTAGCGCCAAGCTTCCCCACCCCACTTCCCCCCCACTCATTCGCAAGCTACTGGGAAAACGAGAACTCCAGCAGTGTCGAGAATCACATTTGTTTTCGAAATCCACCTTGAAACAAGAATTAGTAGACATTGGTAATGGTCTGTATCAGGAACGCGCAACAATGATTGATGGTGGACAAATGTAGCCCTCCTCTTCGTCCTCGTCTTCAGTCTCTTTGCATGTTTATCTTAACTCCCTCTCTCTCTCTCTCTCTCTCTCTCTCTCTCTCTCTCTCTCTCTGTCTTTCTTCAGCATCTTCTTGTTCTTTCTCCTTCCTGGAGCGGGGGATGCCAGGGGGACAGAGTGCAGATAGGACCTGTCTCCATGGCAACAGCTTCTGCAAGCTTCTGACGCCCCTTACTCGGAAGGGAGAGCGTTGGGGCTGGGGTGGGCTGCGCGAGGTGGGGGGTGGTATGCGTGAGGAACGGAATAGTAGCTTTTTCGGGGCACACACGCATGGAAGAACATGTCTTGGACTGGGGAGGGTAAAAGAATGGAGGGATGAGGATGGAGGGAAAGAGGCAGTGGACCCTGTGCTCCCCCAGGGACTCGGAATTAGCATAAAGCTGGGGGAGGTGTGTTTTGGTGTGTGTGTGTATGGTTTTCTTCTTTCTTTCATGCGTAACTTCTTTATCAACGTTTATTAGTGTGCCGGCAAAGAATTGGAAATGCCTCCATGGGAGTGAAAGTGGGGAAGGTGCGCGCATGTGTGTTGGCTAGCATGGACCTACAGACCTGACCCCCCCCCCCCACACACACACACACACGCAGACACACACACACTAAACCTCCCTCTTGCCTGTCTGCCTCACTACTGAAAGGCAGCACTTTATAAGCTTGTGATGCAACTGTGTGTGTGTGTAGTTGTGTGTGTGCGTGTGTATACCCGTTTGTGTGTGTGCGTGTTTGTTCCGGCATGCTTATGTAAGCGCTTCTGACACGAGTGTACGTGTGTGCGGACGAGAATACGGTTATATCATATTTAACTCCCGGGCTGAATCATTTGGCTCGCCGCCTACCCCTCCACACCACCCCGACATTTCCACTTTCGTTCTGCATTGTTCCCCCAGACAACAAAAAGATGGAAAACAAGTATATGTTGCGCTATCGTGATTAGCAAAAAAAAGTGGTCATCGTGACACGTGTTGTGCTTTTAAATGTGAATACATCAAAATCAACTTTTTTAAAAAATATAGTTTTACGCATCCACCCACTTTTAACACATTTCGTTGTGTCGAAACAAACTTCCAAACACCTTGTGAACGTATTTGAACACAGCAAAACAATGCAAGCATAGAATGAACCGAAAATATTTTGCGTCATATCTATGTATTGCAGGCATGGTGGGGATAGTGTGTGAGTGTTTGCGCGTGGGCTGTGGCTAACAGCAGCTTCTGCGTGAGTGTGCTTTAATGTACTCCTAGTGTTCAAGAAACCAAAAGTGCATCTGCAATTGCGGCTCTCCTTTCGATATGCTGTAAAAAGCCTTGAAAAAAAAACAACTATCGCTCGATACCGCTGATTTCAATGATTTGAATTATTAAATCATCACCATTCTTCTCCCTGTGATTGACGAGTCGACTGGGATAGGCTTTAGCTCGCCCCCGACCCTGAACAGGAAAAGCACTGTCGAAAATGAATATCTCTTCTCGAAACCGCTTATTGCATGCATGTCCGACGTGTTTGCATTGCACGGTGCCAGCTGCACCCGAGATCATGTTACTGTGTAACTAATGTAATGCGTGTAATTGTTTGATTTGTTGAAATCCCAGTTGGCACATTTGCTTAGCCCGCCTGCTGCAACCGTCCACAATAAACCAACGCCTAATGAATAGACTCCAATTGAATTAGTTTGGACTCGGGGCGCCACACACGAGGGCGGAATTGTGTGATACTCTCAGATGAAGGTTTACGTCAAACGTGGAAAAATTATATCGATCATCACACGTTGTGTATCTAATGACGAGGCTTCCACTACCTGAATGCTAACAAAAATGGAAAGCGTCATTGGGGCATTTGGCCAACAATCTGGCCGTGTTGTTGCTATGTATGTGTGTGTGTGGGGGGGGGGCATAAAATACCGCACCCCCACCCCCCAATCTGTAATTTGCTATCTGAGACTGTTTTCCACCCAGCATTTACTCCCAGCATCAAGAAGTAATACCAATAAATATATTTATTTTACAAATAATGCGACTGAGCTCAGTAATGTCAAAAAAAAAAAAAAAGTACCTGTGTAAACTTGATTCTAAATAAATGACCATATATGCAAAATGTGTACCTCGGGTCAAAGGTTTCCATCATGTATCAACGTACAGTTGCTCACCATGATTGACTCCGTGATTGCCTTCCCCCAAGCTCCTTTCTTGTTATATGCAAAACAACGTCAAATTTAAAAAAAAAACCTCACTCTCATTTGGCAACGCTGTGTACAGAAGCCACGGAATTTTTTTTTCCCCCTTTGCAAATCATCCTTAGCTATAAAGTTCAAATAAGCCAAAGTTAAAAGTGACTGCAAACACCAGAGTCGTGAAGCGGAGGGACACTTGCCAGATTTCGATTTTTCTTCTTTTTTTTTCTTTTTTTAATGTAGAGGTTTCTCCTTGAACACTTTGCCCTAATTTGTCAGCATAAAAAAAAAAAA
>NW_017805379.1:3137006-3149780 GCF_001891065.2 Hippocampus comes
GCTCTTCAGGTAACGCTTTAAAGGCAGTAATAGGCCACACTTTCCTGAATTAGCCATTAAACTTAATATGGTGAATGGAAGCTGGGCCAAGGTGGGAGATACTGCCCCCTTCAGCAAATTAGCAACCATTGCACCCTTTCCATTCCTGTTGCAAACGTCACGTTGAATAACTTGGCTTTTGTTTTTGTTTGTTTTTCAGAGTGCGGCAGCAGCGCCCAGCCCGGTGATGGGCAACATGCCCCCCAACGACGCCATGCCAGGCGGTCCCATGCCTCCGGGCTTTTTCCAGGTACCAGCCACAACCAATCTATCAATCAATCCAACATCTCTTGTTAGCCCCACTCGTTCCTCGAATGTGACGACATTAAAGAGATTTAAATTAAAAAGCGATTTCGAGCGACATTGAAAAAGAGAGAGTTGAGTTGTAGTATATTACAGGATAAGTTGTCCGTTTTATGAGAATAAAGTTATCGAACAAATAAAATTTAGTTCACTCACTTTTTTTGAAATGACTATTTAAAACCAAAAAAATCTTGTAACATTCAAGACTTTAATATTTCTTGTAAGAATATAACTACCCCTCGTTTTCGTGAATAACGTAAATTGAATGTTTAACCTTTTCTGAATAATCTGGGGGGTTAAGTGTTTATGTATTTTTTTTCGCCAATTATACGTATATTTTCGCTATTTGCTGGTCAGCCTGGTCCCGATCCCTCGCCAATAGAGTGACTGTGATATCATTGTCATTCGTGTTTTCTGTAGCCGATCAATTAAAATATGATTTTTGGAGAATTTAATTTCACATTATCTGCCAAAGAAAAAAAATGTCTTTCTATTATTTCTGTGGAAGTTGCTGTCTGAACAAACCTCCCAAAATATATTGTGAGTGTCTCAGCGTGTGTACCTGCTCCATCCTGCTGCCATGCCACGGTAAATGGCTATTTATCATGGTAGGGCTGGATTTGACAGCCTTGCCCTTCCTTCCAAATACAACCATAATTCAAAAGACGTCGCACAGGGTAAATTATACCCTCAGAAAGAATCAACCTTTCTCGGGTACAACTTTCAGGTTGCACAGTGGCTCTCTGGCCCCAAGTTTTTTTAGATTGAAAAAAAAAAAAAAGACAGCTGGCTCCACGCGGCGTGATAGACAGCTTTGGCATTTGGCCGAAGCGTGATAAGGTAGCGGGCAGGGACGGAGAGATGAGAAATGTGAAAGATCACCTCCACCTGGACTCACGGTCACCCACCTGCCACCATTGTTTTGGTGCTCTAAGCAAGGCGGGGAGGCTAATGAGTGCAGAAGGAAAAGGGATGGAGTGAGCGGGGGAGAAAGAGAGAGAGAGTGAACCATGGGAGAGCTATTTATAACATTGGTGGGGGTGTAGTGAGGGTCTGTGTGTGTGGTGCTGAAGGGACTTATTTTGACAGGGAGCGTCGCTTGTTTTCCGCAAACGCGTTTCCTGTTCGCAGTCGTGAGGCGACTTCGTCCCGATGTCCCAACCATTTTCCCACCCGAAATGACGCGACATGTCAATCAGATGGTCCGGTCTCACGCAACGCCATGTTACACTTGAGGAAGCACGAAAGAAAAACTTTAGCGCTTCCCTAGACGCGTCATCACTGATTCTCAAAGTGTGGTGGTACACAGGCTCCGTTAAATGGAATGCAAACGAGTCACAAAATTACATTAATTAAAAGTCGTCATCCTTCTCCGACGATTACGAAGGGGCGCTCGCCCCAGGTGTAACCCCCACCCTTCCGCCCCTCTTCTTTCTTAAAGGGACCACCCGGCTCTCAGCAGTCCCCCCACGCACAGCCCCCCACACACAACCCAAGCAACCCCATGATGGGACCCCACGGCCAGGTAAGAGGCAAATACTCACTCTCCAGCAGTTCTTCCTTCCTTTCAATTCCCTCGAAAAGCCCACCCAAATGCAAGGCCCCTACTCCACATCAGTTCTCCTTTCACTTTCTTCCTCTTTGACCCTCCGGGCCCATTAGTCTGGTTGTGGTTCTAGAACCATATAAGCCAACACCTCTGGTCACCGTTGGGGGACCATCCAGAAGGCGGGAGGCCGTGGCCCTCGTCAGTGCCCAGCATCGGGTGTCCCTGTGTGGAATAAATTATTCGCTCCCCTCCCCTCCC
This sequence comes from Hippocampus comes, assembly GCF_001891065.2. NCBI lineage: Eukaryota > Metazoa > Chordata > Actinopteri > Syngnathiformes > Syngnathidae > Hippocampus > Hippocampus comes. The sequence continues at coordinate 3,139,156 of NW_017805379.1, forward strand.
TGGAGCTGCTCGTGAGGGGTTGTGCACTTACCGCACGTACACACACACACACACACACAAACACACACACACACACACACACACACACACACACACACACATACAGCCTCCCGTTTGCTTGCTTTTTCTCACAGCATATGAATAAAACAAGGAACCAAGCATGTTCTCACATCCTTACTTCGAACCGTTCTCTAAATGGAAAAATCTGAATTGGGGTTAGCCAGCGAAGTTGCTCATTTCTACCCAGAGCCCGGATCGTCGTTCTCGCGGTTTCTGGTTTCCCCGAGTCGGAGCATGCTTCCTCTAAAGGTTGCTGTTATTGTTGTTGGCCCCCGACGCGTTTGCGTATAACCAGCGCGACCGCAGGCCGAGTCGGCTTATGCCGACCGCAGTGACAGCAGGGGGATGTGTGGCTTTTACACGTCATTCGCCTCATCTGTGCGTCCTCGGCGCTAACATGTATCCCAAATCTCACGCTTCTGGTCTTTTTACAGCCTTTCATGTCACCACGCTACCCAGGTGGACCGCGCCCCCCACTCCGAATGCCAAATCAGGTACGAAGCACGCCCCTCTTCTTATTCAACTTGGAGCTGATCATGTCTATCTATCAGTCATGTATTTTGTTCAGCCTCCAGGTGGAATTCCGGGATCGCAGCCTCTCCTGCCAAACAGTTTGGACCCGACACGACCGCAAGGTACGGCAATTCTTGTGTGGAAAAAAAAAAAAGCCATGAATTGAATTCCATTCAAAATATGTTATTTTTGGAACCCCACTGTTTTGCGGTACATGCCTGCATGCAAATCCCATGTTATAAATAGAAGTGCAAAAAATTTTGAACAAAATTTATTGTCAAAAGTAATCGTATGAGAAAAACTATAAAACAATACATAGTGTAACATTTGGTATGGCTCGCATTCATCCACACTTGTGGCTGGTTATTGTGGCACTGGGCGGGAATTAAATAGAGCGCTATATGCATAAAAGGCATCAGTGCGCAAATTTATTTGCAGCAATAATTATTATTATTGATTATTTTTTAATTTGCATTGAAAGGACAGCATATGAGACAGCACCACAGATTTCTTTATGGAGTCATAAGACGAACCTTAAGCTAAAAGAAAATCACTCCAGCCATGCATTATTTTCCATACTGGCGCCTTTTTTTATATGGGGGGCGGGGAGAGGGGGGGCATTTTACACACATGTGGTCTCAATGTGAGCTGGTGAGTCTGGCCCAGGACGACAGAGGTCTTTGGAGATTCTGTCTGGAGATTACAGCCACAGGGTTTGAACTAATGGGATTAGGGCACAGCCGAGTCTGTCGTGTGTCTCAGATAGACTTTAGGAGACGAGCCATTTCTGGAATTAATGCGAATTAATTTCTGGGTTCTCGTTTCAGGGCATCCCAACATGGGCGGTCCGATGCGGATGAACCCTCCTCGAGGAATGGCCATGGGCCCACAGGTACCACTGCCACACCCGCACGCATAAGGCGGAGCCTTGAGATACGAGTGACCGAATTTAGAAGTTCATGTATACTAAAAACAATCAAACAACGTTGGATTAAACCCAGCCCGCCATCTTGATGCCAACATATGCTTGAAAATGCCATGAACGTGCCAACAGTTCGCATTGATAGTTGCGTTTTTAAAGCATTCTGATGACCAAATAGTTGAACACAAACGGTGGAGCAACACATGTTGACAGATACTATAACAATTCAGGTCGGTAGAGCTGCCGTGCAATATGATCATGTATGACTAAAAATGACTGTTGTACGCTCTTCTCTAGGGATGCAAGCGGTGCACATGCATGGTGAAAATATTTATGTGCATGCCATATTACCGCAGCGGCTCCTCTCTCTGTCCTGTGGTTGCACTGTGGTTGAGAGGAAAGAAATTTAGTCTGTGCTGTTTGTTGCACATAGAGTATATTTGACAATAAAGTTGACTTGACTTGATATTTGATTGCCTCAGTGCGCATTTGCAGTGCAAGTGCATGACTGTATTATACTGCCTCCTGGTGGCCAAGGGGGGCACCCCAGAAGTAAAGGCAAAATGAAATGAATTGTTGCATTTTTATCATGATGCAGAGTTTCATTCTATACATTCGGACCAAATGTAACTAATTTCTCAAGGCACCACTGTACTTTCTATGATCAAATACCATGTTAAATTTGACTTTTTTTTTTTTCATCTCACAGAATTACGGTGGCTTGAGACCCCCGCCCAACTCCATGGGCGGACCCATGCCAGGAATGAACATGTACGGTCACGTCCTCGCTGTACTCGTTATGACTGTAGTGATCATGTAGTTGATGTTCCACTATGTCACTGCAGGGGTCCAGGAGGAAGAGGGCCGTGGCCCGGGCCGAACACGAACTCAGTGAGTAATTCACTTTTACGTGTGACAACACTGCAAACATGAGCTTTGCCGCGCAGCAGCTGTTCGCAAGATGTGGCGCAGCCGTTTTTGGTGTTTGGCGGTATTACTCGGCTGGAATGTCTGCCCGAGCTAAGGTGTGATGCTCTGGTTTCCCTCCGCAGATAGCCTACTCCTCCTCATCTCCGGGCAACTACGTGGTGAGTTGACAAAAAAATTAAAAAATGTTCCTTAAAATGTTGCTCAAGTGCTTCATAAGGCTTTTATGATGGCGACAGTTGTGAATTTGCCTTGAGGGGTAATGGTAATATTAATACTATTAATTAGTAGTAATATCATTAATTTTTTTTTTTTTTTTTTTTTGATGCCACACATATTCAAGGACAATTTTGAGTCTTTACTGAAACTAAAGTTCATGTATTAGCAATATGGGAGGAAAGCGGAGCCCAGATAGGAACTCACAACCTCTGTGCTGTTGAGGCGCTTGTGCTAACCGGTCACCCACCGCGCTGCCCAGTTCAAAATAAAAGCAATGCCGTCACAAAGCTAAGTTAAAATGTATATTTTAAAGGAAATAGGATTGCAACCGTGATATAATATATGCTACTGTATTGATTTGATAATGTGTCTTGGCTACAGAGCTTCTAGTCATATTTCATTTATTTATTTGTCCAGTCAGATTTCAGGTTCTATGTGTTGCCATGTCAGCAGAATCTGCCAATGGTCTTCAGTGCCGTAAATGCTGGCCCATGACACATAGACAGTAATGGCAGTTTTTTTGTTTTTGTTTTTTTTTTAGCCAATTAGATTTTAGATTCATCAAACAGGTCCTGCTCGCAGGCTAAGACAGACGTTTGCTTTTTCTGTCGTCTGACTGTTTGAGCTATGTAGTCTCACCCCTCCTGTGCGTGCACCAAAGGTTGCCGCAACAGTCGGCCACGGTAGCAGACATCATCTTGGTGCATTTGCACATTTATGGAAGAGGACGAATCTCTGACATGATTAAAAATTCATTTTCACCCGGACTTTTCAAGAAAAATCATTCCTGGCTGGAGGATTTATTCCACACTTTTTCAGAGCAGCACATTTGAGGGCTACAGCTAGTTGACGGGCTGGAGCAAAGAAAAGGGTGTGAGGGTTTTTTTTTTTTTTTAATCTATGAATAAATCAGCATCTCTCAGTAAATGAAGTTTTTTATGATTTTGTCATAGTACTCGATAAATATTGATGGCGAACTGCTTCAAATGATAATGCAGTGTAGAAATTTGGAATCGGTTGGAGGAAATAAAGGCTCTGACTCTGAGTATGGTTCTTGCTTCAGGATGAATGCTCTTCTTCCCAAACGTGTGAAATGCTTCTCTCTGTACTGCCACGCATCGTTGTATTGTGTTTTTAGTCTCTTATTTTGTAAAATAGCAGTGTAAGCGCGTTGGTATTAGGGGGGATTCGAAGGCCCGGGTCGCCACTGCTGTTTACAAATGCTCATTTAAAAGTCTTTGTAAAGTACCTCTAAAATCTGCTCATATAAAATCTAAATGAAGTCAACGGAAAAAAAACCCAAAAACTATAAACAAACTCAACATTGTATCAAACATGTTTTGATATTAACGGTTACAAATTCACTTGATGCCATTTGCTGTGGGATTTATACTTTTCGAATTAAAGCAACCTGCAAGCCAAAATGCTTCACTTTGGAGGTTGCATAATACCTCCGTCCTGTTATGGGTTTGAATTTTGAACTGATCACTCCTTCCTCTTTCTCTCAGGGCCCCCCAGGTGGCGGTGGTCCACCCGGAACACCCATCATGCCCAGCCCAGGTGGTGCGTCACGTACATAAGACCCGCCCCCCACAGCCCCACCCCCACCATCCCCTCCATCTTGCCTGCTCACCATGCGTGTCTCATCACACTTGACTCTTGCTGTTCGTCATTATTTTTTGGTTGAAAGCGCGTCTCGATGCCATCTGTTCACTGAGCTCGTTTTGTTTGCTTTGCTCAGATTCGACCAACTCGAGTGAAAACATTTACACCATGATGAATCCCATTGGAGCGGGAGGCAACAGACCCAATGTAAGGGCAAATTTTGCATACATGGGGGGGGGGGAAGCATGCGTTCTTCTACTTTCTGTTGTCTCGCCATTTTGGTTTGAAGTTGCTGTGTTCCGAAACGTTGCTTATTTTGAGGGGTTGTACCCGAACCAACTCCTTCTCGTGAAACCACCTGATCGCCACCCAATTTTTGGCGCCCTACGTGCTTGATAGACAAACAGCTCTGAATTGAGAGCACTCCGCGACTGAATTCTTGGCCATTTGCGACCGGAAGCCATCTGAATTCCCGTTTTCAAAGCAAATTTCTGTTCTTCTGTCATTTGCGGCAGTTCCCAATGGGACCTGGGCCTGACGGGCCGATGGGCGCTATGGGAGCCATGGAGCCGCACCACATGAACGGATCTCTCGGTGCGTTTTCTCTGCTCGGTCTTGTTGTGTACCTGTCACGTGTGCTTTATGACTCAATTGCGGCGTGCTCCTACAGGGTCTGGAGATATGGACGGCTTGCCAAAGGTGAGTCACCTCACCTTGAAACCTTAACCCTGCCTTAACTACCTGACCTTACCTTTACGCTATTTACCTACTTCTTTGACCTGAGTTCACTGAACCTTGCCTGAACTTGCCTTCAACCAACCTGACTGACCCAACCTGCCCTAACTAATCCACTTTTCTTACCTACCTTCCTGCCTGCTTAGCTCACATACCTTCATTAACTTACCTAAAACCCCCCTCCTCCCCCAAGCCCCACCCCTCACTGTTTCACTCTCAAGTCCTCCATGATAACGTCAAGTATTTCCACTGTTTCCTACCCTTGTTTTTATCCAGAGTTCCCCTAATAACATGGGGGGCATGAGCAACCCTCCCGGAACGCCGCGAGACGACGGCGAAATGGGCGGGAACTTTTTGAACCCATTCCAAAGCGAAAGTGTAAGTCGCAGCATCACCGCAATATCCCAAAGGCTTCATTCACCTTGGCGCTTTCCCCGACGTACCGCTGGATCAATGCAAGCAGACAGGACGGTCATTTTGAACCCTAACTTTTGACTTTATAAATTCTTGAAATTGTCTTATTGAAGTGAGGCATGCTAGTCCTGCCCAAGCAGGAATATACACTTTGTGTTTTGTTTTTTTTGGAAGTGTGTCATCTGCTTGCATTGTGCCAGCTTGCTAATAGCCAACAAGTTCATGTTGTGCGTCTATTTCAGTGATGTGTGATGATCATCACCTCATCTCCATTATTCAATGCTAAAAACTATTCTGCAGAAGTATCAGATGTACGACCACTTTGTTTGGGGGATGGAGAATGTTCAGACTAGTTTACTAACCTTATCGCACCGTACTTACCTCCTTACCTCAGCTAAACAACCACACCTTACCTTACCTTCCTACTTTCTCAAAACAAACTTGGCACTCTTACCTAACCCAACCTTAGCTCCAAAAGCTATGTTATACTTTCTCAAAACAAACTTGGCAATTTACCTAACCCAACCTTAGCTCCAAAAGCTATGTTACATAACCGTAGCTTTTTACCTAACGCACCTTGCCTTGTTTCTCACAGCTTAGCTGAACTACCTTACCTGACCAACCTACGTGCCTTACAATAGCTACTACCTATATTGCCTTAACTTACCTTAGTTACTTACCTGCCTTACCGATCTACTTGCCTTGCCTTAGCTTACCGACCAACCTTGACTAACATTTTATGTCCTTCCACTACCTTACCAAACCTAACCAATCGCAGTAATCATCCTACATGCGGGTCAATACCTTACATATTTACATTGTCTAACGTAAACTGTTTAAAAAAATAAAAATTTGGGTGAACTCAAAAATTCAAGGCAACAAACTAACATTTAAAGTTGGCCAATTCAACAAAATATTTTAAGGTTATTATGATTATTTTTCTTTCTTTTTTACGTGAAAACAGAAGAAGAAAGAAGTTAAAGAACCAATTGTTCCTTGTATCGTCGTCCCAACTAGAAAATAGACAATTTATGTTTTCAGATTGTTCCAACTTTGACTGTTTTAGCCCGAAATATGCAAGTTGTGTACTTCAACTGCCTTAACACACTAACAACCTACCTTATCTTAGCTAACCCGGTTGAATGACCTTATCATACCTACCTACTTACCTTTTCTTAGACTACTTTCCCTACTTTAGCTAACTTGGCATGCATACTTTACCTTACCCAGTATCTATATCTTTGGAAGTTGGATTGTATACCTGCAGCATTTTGCTAATGTCAGTGCTGGGTGTGATCGCCCCCTAGTGTTTAAATATTGCACATCCACTCATTTTTGCCCTCCTCCCTCCCTTTCCCCTCCTCTCTCTCTTTTCAGTATTCTCCCAACATGACGATGAGTGTGTGATTTTATTTTTCCTTTTTTTGGGGGGGGGGGGTTATTTTCCCCCCCTCCTATTTTGTACCCCTACACCTCCTTTTTTGTGGTCCCCCCCATCCTGCAATTCTTACCTCACTCTCGGATCGGGCCTCCCCCTTCTCCTCCTCCTCCTCCTGGCTTTTACCACAACGTTCCTCACGGGTGAACCGCAGCCCTCATCCACATCCTCCTCCGGAGCGGCCCTGGAGCTCGCCGGGACTATGGTGAAAAAAAACGGGCCCTCTGGGAGCATGCAAAATGGCCGCCCAGGCCAGGCACGAAGTCGCAGCAGATCAACAGGAAGAGCCTCTTCTCGGACTTGAGACGATGAGGAGAATGAGGACAAATAGAGAAAAGAAACGTGACACATGCTTGAGGACACTCTGGAATCTTCACCCACAATCGGACTTATTATTATTATTATTATTATTATTTTATTTTTTTAAATAATTTAGTTTTTAAATGTGTTGTTCCGGACCTCTGTTTGTACATTTTTATCAGAGGTATGATGATCCATTTTTTGCCCTTTTGTGTATTGGTCTTGTATCATTGCTATTTTTATTATTGTATTTTTGTTATTAATTATATTGCAATGGTCATTTTTTTTTCATTCAGAGTGCACAGTACTTTGCAAAAGAAAGGCGACTCATGTGCACACATGTCACTTCACTGCTCCCTGCTGGTAAAATTTTATCCCTGCATTATTGGCCTTTTAAAAATATATATACTTTGTTTTTCCAAATTTTTTTGTGAGCCAATTTATTATTTTCTTATCCCCATTTTTTGACCCAAATGATTTAGTTTTAGAGTAATTTTTTTCCAGCGTTATTTTTTTTAAATAATTTTTTTACCTAAATTATTTTTTCTTCTTTTTTTCCCTCTCTTTACCCATTTTATTCTTTCCTCAACCTTCATTTTCCCTACCTGCTTTTGCTCAAATATTTCTTTCCAATGCAACTTTTTGTCAGCCTCATGCAGAGTAATGCACAGCTGTATTTATATCTTTACTTTTTTATTCATTGATTTATGAGCCTATGAAAGCCTGTTTTCGACAGACATCCCGCAAAATAACCATATCAAAACTGTAAATGGAAAAACTGCCATCTATTCACCTTTGCCTTCCACGAAGAACCCTGCAAAGTGGTACGTACAAGCGGGGCTTTTTTTTTTTTTTTTTGTGTCGAAAGCAATGATCAGTTTCTAAAACTATTTGATGCATTGACATCATGTAATTATGAAAAGTATTCTCTGTATCCTTTTCCTGTATATATTCTCCGGGTTGTGTGTGAAACCAAGAACCGGAAAAATGGATGCAGTGTTGCTGTGTAAAAGCACACACACGGTTCCAACGGCAGTTTTTCATGAACACTTCTTGATACAAGACCGGCAAACTCCTGCCTGTAGTTACTGGGTTTTATGTGAAAGGCAAAGGCAGACAGATGGCAGATTTTTGATGCTGTGATTTAGCAGGCTCTCTGTGTGAAAGGTTGCATCGTTTTTAACAAGTGTTATTCTCTTCTAGCTGCACCACTCGTAGCAATGGTGTAAATATGCAGATAGGCGGCATGGTGTTCTCATCTGTGTGATGTCATCAGAGCGTCACTCAGACCCACCCTACAAGGTACTGAAGCTTTTTTTTGGGGGGGGGGCGGCCCCTCAGCTCGTGATGCTCCCGCCAACATTGCTGTGCAAGGGTTCTCTTTTATATTTCTTAGTTTGCTCATAATTTGTCACCAATGAGTACAAACAAGTTTTGATGCCGCCCCACCTAAGATGTCACCTGTCAATCTTTTTTTTCTGATCATTCGTCAACAATGAGGACAAATGTGGTTAATTGCCCCCACCCACCCCTTCCCCACCCTCACATACTTTGCACTGGGTGAGGCCCAGGTAGGAGTGGCATCCACTCTAGTTTTGTTTTTTAATTAATTGTAGTTTGTCAACAATGTAAACAAAAGTATTTTTCATTTTCCCCGTGTGTCTTTGTTTAAAATGTATTTTGTCTACAGTCAGTCAGCATTGGCTACAAATGAATTTTGATGTCAGCCCTCACCTTGCCCCACCAGCCTCCCATAATTCGCACCAATGAGTATGAAAGATTTTGACCCACCGCCCTATCCCTCCCCTAGCTTTGCAGGGGTGCCAACCGCTCTCGGGTTTTTAAGTCATGTTGAACTCTCCCATCTTTCATTTGTATTTGGTTTTTTTTTTTGTTTGTTTTTTTGTAAATACTGTACAATGCATTTTTGATATCATTGACATGTTTTGATATTTCAAATCACAGAAACATACTTTGAGCGTGTGTGCGTGTTTGCGCGCGTATGTGTGTGTGTGTGTGTGAGTGTGAGTGGGCGCGCGCGCATTGGGGGCGAGTCATGGCGCAAGATGAGCGCATTCTCGGACTTTAAATGAAAACTCTGCAACTGTTTATTTAAAAAAAAAAAAAAAAGCAGAACGTAGGTCCTGATATTGAAACGTCACGCACAATTGCAACTGTGAATCGGACTGGAGGAGAAGGCCATTTTGTTGATACATATCCCTTCTTCTGAACTATGAAGGACTTTTTTTTTTAATGGGGATTTTTTTTTTCCAAATACTCTTGTCCAAAAGTGCAGTCTTTCTCTTTTATTATTTCTGTCCGCAAGCAATGAACATTTCTGTATTTTTATTGTGCCGTTGTAAAATATTGTAACATTTGAAAAAGAACAGGGGCCGCAGGGGACGAAATTGAGGACTGTTTCTGTTCAGTTCCTCATTTTATTTTATTTTAGCAGTATTGAATATAATGAGGCATCGTGTCCACAGGGAGGCTTTGCTTTATTTCATGTTAGGGTAGTTTTCCCATCCTAAATGTCTCGTGTAGTTTAAAGAAAAAGAAGAAAAAATAATAAATAAAAATGTTCCTTCTTAATTGTATGTTTCTTTATATTGTAAATTTTCTTTTGATGGAAAAAAAAATGTTATCGGGGGAAGGTGGACAAATTGCTTTGGTAAGTGTATTTTTGTTTGTTTTTATTTTCATCAAGTTGTCAGTCATTTTTGCCTGTGTCCTCCCCTTGTTGTAGATGCATATTAAAAATAAATAAAATGATTTCACTCCTGGCGGCATGGTGGTTGACTGGTTAGCACCTCTACCTGACAGTGCAGAGGTCATGGATTCATATCCGACTGCGGTTTTCCTCTGTGGAGTTTGCATGTTCTCTCCATGCCTGCGTGGCTTTTTTCTGGGTACTCCGGTTCCTTCCCACATTCCAAAAACATGCATGGTTGGTTGATTGGACACTCTGATCAGGGATGCCCAACCAGTTGGTCACGATCGACCGGTAGCCCACGGACTGATCCCAAGTGGATCGTGAGGGGTGTCGTGGGAAATGAAAAAAAAATGCACCTCTGTGACTGTTTGCTTTGTGTGAATCAAATATGATAGAAGCCAGCACCCGCTACATGTATTTGCCTCAACACATTTGAAGACAGTCTGTGTTTTGGAATGACTCCAGGCACCTGGTATCTGCTCGCATGTGTTTGGACTTGTCTTTGTTTCACATCCCAGAGGCTACGAGAGTCAATGAAAGACGCTGCACGTTAGCATCGTGAATAGTGCTCTGGTTTGGACATGTTCAGAACAGTGACAGTGAGTATGATTGATGATGAGGATGGGTATCTGGCCAGTCGAAGACAGTTCATGTCCGCTTTATTTATGTGTATGTGTGTCTGTGTATATATATATATATATATATATATATATATATATGTTTGCATGTGTGTGTGGGGGGGGGGCAATCGTCTAATTAGTAAAAAAAAAAAAATTCAT
>NW_017805379.1:3150275-3174418 GCF_001891065.2 Hippocampus comes
TGGTACATAAGAGAATGCGGAAAGAATAGAGAGACTGGCGGTTGGGGGCAGTGGTGGAAGTAACAAGATACAAATACTGCATTATTGGCCTCAAGATTTGGGTTTTTCTGGGGCATTTATATTATAATTGGGTGCCTATATTCCTTCTTTTTACTTCCACTCACTGCGTTTGTACGCCATTGTACTTCAGTGGTTCTCCCAACTAGTTACAGAATACCACCGACAAGTTAGGAGGTGTGCATCTCCACAAACGAGGATTCAATACGATTCCAGGATGTAACGATTTTAAATTGTAACGATTTGATTCGGTGAGATTACAGTTCGATTAAAAATCACGTTTGAATAGAACGAACGCAACGCTCTGCTAACGGCCATACTGTCCCAGTTAATTAAACTCAAAGGAAATAACAAATCATCGACCATTCCTCTTTGCACAATATCTTTAAATGGTCCAGCGACTCTCCTCTCCACTCTCCTCTTTAGCTTCTTCCACAATTTTTGGGGTTGAGGTCTGGGGACTGAGATAGCCAGGGGAGGAGCCTGATTCTGTCTCTGCAACAAAAGTTGAATTAGTCTTCAGTTTTTTAACAGATCTTAACCACGGGTGCGCCGTTGAATAAGGAGGGCACTGTATATTGAATTGTTATTAGTGTTTTTTAAAGAATATTTGGCGTTTGTAAAATAAGGAAACTAATTGTTTTATTTTGTTTTTTGTCAGTTTACAATGGGCTATTTTTTTTTACCCCTCCGTATGAGTATTATCTAAGTTAATATAAGAGAGAAACCATTTTTGTGGAGAGTTTCTCTCTCTCTGCCAAGATAAAATATATCTTATACAACTGCGAGAAAAAGAACATTTGTACTTTCTAATTAAGTGCATTTCAGAGTCTATACAGTACTTCAAAAAAATAATAATAATCAAGTACAGGAGCTGAATTGGACACATCTTTTTTTTCTAACTGCAAAGGGCGAATTCTTAAGCCACCTCTGACTTTGGGTCATTAAACACTCACATGAAGTCCAAAAATGACTAAATAAAGGCCATAAAAAGAAAGAGACAACATTGGTCAATTGCAAACAAACATGCAGGGTACAGGAAGTCAACACGCTTCCTCTGTTGAAGCACTTCTCCTCTTCTAATGCTTCCTCTGTGCCATAACATGGAAAGAACAGTTAATCTCCTCCCAGTGTTTTCCGCAGTCATGTCACCACGGTGACGGGGAGGAGTGGAGTGAAAACACCATTTGGCACACTCATCAATGTTTAATTTCCATCCGTGGGGTTTTTGGTAAACAAACCCTTCCGTGCCCTTCGACCAAGGCAGCCTTTGGAGAAAACAGGCGAAATGGTGTTGATTGATCATTTTTAGCCACTTTCTGTTTGAATATGTGTCGTGTCAGTGAAAAAGGTGTGACTCAGGGTTTGACATTAATGGTGGCCTAGTGGCCAATCCGTGACTGTGTCGAGCCACCTGATGTTCACTGAAACTGGCCCAACCAGGCTGGTACAAATTTCATAAATAAAAATGATGAAGTCAACATGTTATGCACCCCTCCCCCCTTTTTTTATTTTTTGCGCGCGTCAGGTTAAAGCCTTCCTTAAGGAATGGCTTGAACAAGCTATCAAGACCAAAAAATTCCAAATCTTAAATATTCACTCTCCTTCAGGCTTCATCCGCACCTCCCACCATCTGTTTCAATGGGAACCAAGGGGTAAGTGAATCCTCCCAACGTAATCTCATTTTAAAAAAAAGGAGAGAGAGAGATTTCATACACTTTCTGATTCTAATCCTTTGTATGTTTGTGCCCCCGACGTAGAAAATCACAATTCCCTGCTCCAAGAACGGCGGTGATGCCAGCGTCTTCATGTTCGGGGTCACCAACGTTGCTCGCGACAATCCACACGGCAGCTTCGACTGCATCCAGCAAGTCGGCTCCGGGTGGGATTAAACACTGCGCGATAACCATCTGGCCATAGTCTCTCGTGTCAGAAGTGTCAAATTTTAATTCTGGTTGGAGATTTACCCAATTAATGTTCCCGTATTTTTCGGACTACAAGGCGCATTTAAACCCTTTAATTCTCTCAAACGTCGGCTGTGCGCCTGATCATTAGGTGCGCCTGATGTATGGATGTCAAATTGAAGTTGAATAAAGTTGGCCTATCTGCTGAAATAATTAGTTTCCCTTAACGTGGAGGAAATGCACCTTATATTTTCAGACCCTATGGGCTGAAAAATACGGTATTTTAAGATTATATTTATCTCTATTTATCACTGCAGCTTCTCTAATGGGCTGCATTACGAACCCATTCAGAAATTACATGTTTGTTAAATTATTATTAAATAAAATATATTTTACCCTTAATTTTATGTAATCATACATACTATTACGATCTGCAATTTAAACGGTGATAGGAATTTTGGGCCAAGCCCCTCGGTTCGTCCTCAACCACTCACCAGTCAATTGCACGGCACGCGCAGAGAAACGCGCATTCGGTCTGTTAGCCATAAATGCTAACAAAGCGCACGGCGGCATGCGTTGCAGGTCGGCGCAGGAGCTGTCATGTCTGGGCGTGATCCAGAAGAAGATGACGGTGAAGGCCACGGACGACTCGTATGACAAAGCCCTGCAGAGCATGGCGCAGGCCGAGGAGGAGAACCGCAGCCGGGGGGCCATCGTCATTAAGCAGGGAGGTCGCTTCAAGCAAGGTGGGACGCCGTGGCGGCCCTGTCGTTGTAGGATGTCGCTAGGGTACATTTCCGAATGGGGAATTTTGAAAATGTAAATCGTATCTTGCCGCAAAAATGATACTTTCACTGCTATGGTCTGAGCACAAAGATGCCTTGCATTTTTTTTTTTTTTTTGTCCGCTGACAAGATGTCTGCTGCCGCCCTGCTTGCAGGAAAGAAGGTGACAGTGCGCGCCCCGGCCCCGGCCTTGGCGAGCTTGACCAAACCCCGCCAGACGGCCAAGTCGCTTCTCCCAAGCGGCGGCATCAAAGCGGGTGCCATCACGTCCAAGGGCAGGAAAGGTGCGGGCGCGTCCACCGGGAGGTGCGGCGTGCAGCAGCGGCCCATCAGAGAGAGGGTGACGCACCTGCTGGCCCTCAGGCCATACAAGAAGCCGCAGCTCCTGTTGAGACTGCAAAAGGATGGACTGACGCCGCCTGATAAAAACATGCTGGACTCCGTGCTCAATGACGTCAGTACCTTCATTTTTCCATGATACTCTTCAAGGTGGTGGGTGAGCTTTTGAGATGCACCCGGGACTGGTCGGCGACCACTTGCAAAGTCAAATTGAGTGACGATATGTTTATTGACAAATTTTAGGAGAATAATGGACCAAATTAATGCCGGGTGACCCCAATTCAAGGCGAGGCAGCTTAATTTATAAAGCGCAATTCATACACAAGGTGAACTCAAAGTGTGTGCTTTAATTAAAAATGCATTTGAAAGCATTAAAAAAAAGAAGTGAAGACACAAAAAAACTAAGTACAGGAATAAAGATTGTAAAGTACAAGAAAAAGATATATTTTTTTTTATGAATATTTTAAATGACTTCACTCATTTGTCTTTGGAGTCCAAATGTTTACCTTCAGTGAACAGTTGTCACTTGGAGACGTGTTAGATATCGCCACGCGTAATCTGTACAGCTGTGATAGTCAATATTGGGGCTCTGAAGAATTTGACCGAAAGGTAGTATCTTGAGGCTGAACAAAAGAGGTCAAAGAACTGACCTTTGAGGGATCCCACATCATGATTCCATGAGATTCAAACGTCCAACTTATTTCCTGAACCATTTTAGGACCGTTCCATTTCGTCCTACCCAAGTTTCCAACCTGTTCAACACCATGTAATGATCTGATCAATTCAATCTCTATTGCAGACGCAGAGGGTCTCTATCGATAAAAATACAAATACAAACAGATAAGGTCACAAATCAAATAAAAGATGGAAAATAGTCCATTGAGTTGATGTCAACAGAGCGCCCCAAATTTGCTCCATACTTGAGCCAGCTCTGTTGTAAACCGCTTATGTGTTTTGGGGTGCATTGTGTGCATACAGGTGTGCCAACTTAATAGGCGAGACAAGACCTTGGTGCTGAAGGACAGTCTGTACAAGGACCTGCAGAAAGACTGGCCCGGTTACACATCAGGAGACCAGCAGCTGCTCAAACGGATCCTTGTTAGGTAGCTTACAAAAGTCGGCTGTATGTGTCTTTGTTTTTCAAATGAAGCCCAGTGTGTAGATGGTCAGAATCTCGGTTCTGAGGTTCTGGATTTGAATTTCAGGCTTGACTGGGTGGCGGTTGGGTCCCCACGCTCGCGTGGTTTTCTCCCAAATTTAAAAGTATGCCCATTTCTTTGAAGACTCCTGGTAAATACATTCTCTGTCGAGTTTTAAGTCTGGATACTGACCTGGCAAATCGTAATCCTTTCATTTCGATGAGCAAAAGCGCGGCGGGAAACGGACGGATGGCTAACCGCTTCACTGTTCCTGTGCAGGAGACTGTTCCAGCCTCAACAGAACCTCCTCACCGTCCCTGAGACCCAGGTGAGCCCGCTGCGGGACACACCGAACTCGTCGCCGGCGCACCGTCCCAAACCCGCCCCGGTCGAGGAGTACACCGACCCTCTGGCCAGCAAGAAAACCCGGATATCACACTTGACCCGCAAAGCCGCCGCCGCCGTCCATTCTGAGCACTCGCTGGAACCCCGCAAGCTTTTGGACTCCTTGGCGGCGGCCTGCGGACAGGAAGTGGCTCGAGTAACGGCTGGCCCACTGCCTGACGTCGACAGAAACACCGTTAAAAGGAAGAAAAGCAAACACAGAGAGCAGGTGAGCATGAGCACGCGTCGCAATCATTGACAGCGATTCTGAACCGGTGGGTCGCGGATCCATTTTTTTGGTAGCTCGCGGACGGCTAGTAAAAAGGCAAAAAAAAAAAATTGCACGTATTAGTATTCTTATTTTTTCCAGAGGAGTAGTAGTACTGAAGCATACAAAGTTCAAACATGCTTAACCAATATTGTATGTTCTGCCACTCTAAACAAATACAGTGCAGCTCAGCCTTTGGGGAAAGGACGTCGTAGCCGCTTTTGGTTTTTTTGTTTTTTGTACATTTTGCCACACAACTTGCGCTTTCCCCTTCTTGTTCTAATGTTGTCCCTTCAGAAGGAGGAGGAGAACGGAAGCAGCAAAGAAAGGAAAACAGAGACCAGTTCGACCAATCTGACGACTCAAGTTGCGGTGGACTGTGCAGGTAGGTGAGCCTGTTTGCATGCAGTTTTCGCAGTACACAAATTCCTAGTCGGGTCGCTCGATTCATTGCTTTTCTATTCCTTAATTGCAGTTTATTTGTCCGGACACTTTTTTAATATAGATTTTACGGCTTCCATAGTTCAAACCTTGCCTCGACTGACTGCTTACACGAACACCGTAGCTGCTAGTTTACAAAAGCACAATCTGTGTTGCCAATTGAGCAATTATCCAGAACCCTCGAACGACTTTTTTTTTTTTAATTTAAACTACAGAGACTTTAAATCCCCAAAGAAACTGATGAAATTTGCGGGCTAATATTACGTTGTTTTGGTTACATAGCGAATCACGTTGAATATTTCCAATGACATTTACACGCAAAGATGCCAAGTGTTCCAGTTTGGCAGTATTTTGGCACCTGATCTGATCATTGTTTACTGTAATACAGATTCATTGATTGCTTGAGTTTGTTAGAAAATACATGGGATGAGGACCTTGACAAAATAATCGCAATATTTAGAGAGAGAAAGAAAAAAAAACTTTATTTTTCAGCCTTAATCGGGAGAAATAAAATTGTGAGGTGGGGGCACGAAGAGCACAAACTTTTCGAATCACGTCATTGTCTGTCAGTGAAGGGGGGAAATCAATTAAAAGTTGAAAAAATATTTTTGGTGGGTCTGTGGGGGCTTTAAAACAATATCGGCCAGCGCTAATTTCTCGTATTTCATGTAGTTTCGTAACCCATGGTACTTTGTTGACAGAAGCTGCCTTTGTGACATTTGGCTCAGATGGCCTTCAAACAGCCGAGCAGAACACGGACTATTTAGCGTGAGTAGACGATCACCTCCACGAGACACTGCAACTTTACTCGGTTGCTCAAGTTCACAATTGAGGCGGGCAGGCACTCCAGACACCCTGAACCGGTTGCCAGCCAATCGCAGGGCACACAGAGACGAACAACCATCTGCGCTCACACTCACACCTAGGGAGAATTTTAGAGTGTTCAATCAGCCTGCTGTGCATGTTTTTGGCATGTGGGAGGAAACCGGAGTACCCGGAGAAAACCCACACCGGGAGAACATGCAAACTCCACACAGGAAGGCCGGAGCCGGGATCGAACCCACGACCTCTGTACTGTGAGATGGACACGCTAACCATTCATCCACCGGGCTGCCTTGTTTGTGGCATTATGTTTGACTCACATCAGCGCTTGTCACTCGAATGAAATATCCTTTCATTTAAATGGTCTTCAAAATTGTTTGTTTGCACAAAGCCCCAGTTGTAAATTGGAATTTGAGTACTGCACCTCGATCCAAACACACACAAAAATTAATAAATAAATCAAAGGAATGCTCAAGGAATTTTTTTTTCTGCCTCGGGTACCCGTTTATTTGGTATTCACCGTCGGGAAGACAAGACAAGTCAAGCCAGCTGCGGCAACTATTGTTTACGCGATGCGTCTTGGTAACATGCTTCCAGCGTGATGGGAGTGCCAACTTCAAAATGAAATTCTTCCCAAATACAGCGACGCACGATATCAGTGCCTTGGTATGATTTCATTTTGAAGTTGTTCGCGGCAGAGCGTGGTGGTCATTATGTATGCATGAACGCAGTTGAAAGGGTTTAAAAAAAAAAAGATAAACGCAAGTATCTCGTCGAGCCCAGCATCCACACATAGTCTCACTTTTCTGATTGTTGCGGTCGCATGTGCAGGACTTACACGGAGATCAGCAGCCCCGCTCAGCGGCAGCGCTACAAGGAGGAGTTCAACAAACAGTACAGCGAGTACCGAGACCTGCACTCCCACATCGACGGAGTCACCCGCCAGTTCATGGAGCTGGAAACGCAGCTCAAGCAGCTCCACCGGGACTCGCACAAGTACAAGGTGAGACAGGGGAGCTGCATGTTTCCAGATCTCCTTGCATGACGTCGTGTGACACTTCACCGTGACTTTCATCTTTCTTACAGACGATTCACAATCAGATTGTCCAGAATTATCGGCAAATAAAAAAGGTTGGCCCTTCTAAAAATCTAATTTCTCCGCATGATTTTCCTACCAACCCGTCTGCATTTCTGCGTGACATCCCAGTCTCTCCCCCGTCCGCCTCTCTTTCCACCAGTCCAACCCCAGCTACAGCCAGGACCGCCTGCGCTGTCAGTACCTCCACAATAAGCTGGCTCACATCAAGAAGCTCATATCCAAGTTTGACCAGCAGCAACTGGAGCGACGTTCTGCCCCTAAGTGAGGAAGGAAAACCCTTTCCAGTGAACATCACGTTTAACAGGGCACCGGAAGCTCGAGTCTCGCTGCATAAATGGTCTCTCGCCGGCTGAGACGGGAAGCGCACTGACCGTATGGAGTGTGATGGTCGCTACTGCCAAGGACCTACGGCGCAGCAATCACAAGCAGTGAAGCATACGGAGTGACGGCGCTATGACAGAGGGAGGGGAAAAAAAAGTATTTTTTTATTGTTGATGTACACACTGAGAAGACACTGTTGTCCTTCTGATTTTTATCTTATTTTGGGGGGAGGGCGTGTGAAAGAAAAGCCTGCCAGTGTCGCTCTTATTTGTTGGTACATTTGGTGTTGTTATTCAAAGTGTTGATATATATATGTATTCAGGGATTGTTATTCAATGACTTGCCGGAAGCAAAAAGGATTCTATGGTTAAAAAAAAACAAAAAACTTTGTTGCATCCTACCTGTCTTACAGAACGCATGCCAATGAGTCTTCTTTGTGTATGTCATTTTTATTCACCTCTATTGCCTCGGTTATAATGAAACGGTGAAAAGAAAGCATAAAATCAGATGTGAATAAATTGCCGTTTGAATGTACTTATAATTCATACTGAGTCGCGTTTGTTCATGTTGCATGATTTGTTTTTAGTAGGAGCAGTTGGCGTACGTGGCCGTGGAGCCACGTCTCATGATATCCTTGTACAATGATTCTCAAAGTGATTCACATGACCATCGGTAGAGGGAAAGGGTAAGAACATGAAAAGAACAAGGATGCCGCTTCCTAAATATTTTTTTCCCCTTTAATGCCCCCCCCACACACAAATGTTATGTATTCAAAGCACGTTTTGGCATTTATATATTAAAACAAAAAAAAAAAAAAACAACTGAAGATACACACCATACAAGTCAAGTTGGTTAACCAGTTTGCTATGGCATGCTGGCGCAACGAGACCTGTCATTAGTGGTATGGGAAAGTCTCTCAACTTTAAGATACACACCATACAAGTCAAGTTGGTTAACCAGTTTGCTATGGCATGCTGGCGCAACGAGACCTGTCATTAGTGGTATGGGAAAGTCTCTGAATTACATCTCCAAACCACATGTTGCAGTGGCTTTATTGTTTTTTTATTCCAGTACATTTTGCTAGTACAGTTCAACTGTATTTAACTTTTAAGTACTGTATTTTATTTGAGCACTTATAAATGATTGTTTTCAGCCACATGTTGCAATGGCTTTATTATTGTTTTTTTATTCCAGTAGATTTTGCTAGTACAGTTCAATTGTATTTAACTTTTAAGTATTTTATTTGAGCACTTATAAATGATTGTTTTCAAACACTGCCACTTTTTTATTGATCATTTTGGTGGTACTTGGAGCGCCATGTTTTTTTTTTTCTTTGTTTTTTTTGAGTTGGTAATTAATTAGTGTGAAGGGTTTGGGAACAACTTTGCTACAATGTGTACTTTTTCTCCATAGGAATATGCACTTATTAGATGAGCCTTGTTTGGTTTAGGACGTGCAGACATAACTGCCATATTGAATTGGGAATCCCTGGCCGTCTCACTTTGGTTCCGATAAACTAGTCCAATTCTTTACGGTTATTGACACAGAGTGTTTACACTATAATAATAATACATTTAATTTGAAGCGCCTTTCACAACACCCAAGTACACTTTACAGACGAGCAAACAATAAGACGAATGAAGAATAAATAAAACCACAGATGTGCACTTTTGTATCTATAGTTATGATTATTATAATTGTATAAGTATTGGATATATCCCGGTTCAAGATGGCGGACAATTATTTACTTTTTTCTCCCCTATTCCCATTGGCCGTAAGTGACCAGTAGCTACGCCTCTCTAAGATCAACTCGAACGGTGATTGGTCCGTCGTCTTACTAACGGAACGTTCGCTCGATTAAGTTTTTTCCACTACGGTACTATCATTGGCCGTACGTTACCAAGTAGACACGCCCTTTTATCTCAAAACGTTAACTGATTGGTTTGTCTTGCCAGTCACGTGTCATGTAACCCCTGACCCAAACATTTGGTCTTCGCTCTCGATGGGCGAAGTCTCACTTAACCTCCTTTATTGTTGCGATTTACAGTCGAATAATGATCGCCGCTCGGTAATAGTTGAGCGCGTGGTGTCAATCGGCTAATTTGGCGAGCTTTTGCCGTAAATTTCGATTTTGTTGCCCGCTGGCTACTTTTGAAACAACGAGACTAGCTAGGTAGACTGCTAGCTTGTGATGAGGTAGTAAAATGGAGAACAAAACATTTTTTTATTGACAGGTCGCCCACCATCTTGTCATTGATGCATCTTGTCTTCGCAAGTCATGGCCGGCATACTTCAGGGGTCACTCCGACTGAGGACAACCCTCAAAGGGCCCTTGAGCATCTTCGGCTCGTCTTCAGCCTCAGGTGGGCTTTTACATCCTCCACAACCCGCCGGCCTACGTCATGGTACTGCCCGTAGAAGGACGCTCCACGACAGGGACGATGTGACCAAGACCACCTCGCCGGGAGCATCCCCAGAAAGGCTGCCGTTTTCCACAGTGACCCTGGAGGATCTGGATTTCTTCCGGAGGATTCTACCCGGCAGAACCATTACTGACCCCGACCTGTTGGAGTCTTGTAATGTGGACTGGCTCAAGTCTGTCAGAGGTCAGTTACGATGTACAGTATATATTTTTTTTTTCTCGTGGGAAACAAGCTCATGAAAATTGATGAATTGCTAAGCCCTATTATCAGTGACAAGTCAAAAATGTTTCTCAGTGATGTCTCTGCATCTCCTGCAGGTTCCAGTGAGGTGTTGCTGAGACCTCAGACAACACAGGAAGTCTCTCAAATTCTCAGGTTTGAAACAAATGGAGTCCAGTTGTTACCAGACGTTAAATTCTAACCCAAGTTCTCTGTATTTAACAGTTACTGTAACAGCCGTAACCTAGCGGTGAACACACAAGGGGGCAACACCGGCCTGGTCGGTGGCAGCGTTCCCGTCTATGACGAGATCGTCCTCTCCACCGCCCTCATGAACAAAATCCTGAGCTTTGACAGCATTTCTGGTTCGTGTCCACTCAGTCAAGATGTCACTGTACTTTCCCGTAACTGCTGTATCTATTATTATGACCGCTGAGTGGATTTTCTTCACTCACTCTGCAGGGGTCCTGACTTGCCAGGCGGGTTGTGTCCTGGAGCACTTGTCCGTCTACTTGGAGCAGCGGGATCACATCATGCCCCTGGACCTGGGCGCCAAGGGCAGCTGCCACATCGGGGGCAACGTGGCCACCAACGCGGGGGGTCTGCGGCTTCTACGCTACGGCTCCCTGCACGGCACCGTTCTGGGCGTGGAAACGGTGAGTTTGTGAAAAGTACGCGACACCTCTCTTTGGGCAGTTTTCCCATCCCCAAAGTATTTCACATCCTCAATTTGAAGCGCTGTCAATGCTTTCAGTGCATTGGGAAATATTCACAGTTCATCACATTTCATTTACGCGTGTATTTTTTTTTTAAATGCGTAATTCATTTACCAAAATTGCCTGAAAAAACTTTCATGTTGCCGTAATGTGATCTAGGTGCTGGCCGACGGTCAGGTGCTGGACTGCTTGTCCACCCTGAGGAAAGACAACACGGGCTACGACCTCAAGCAGCTCTTCATCGGCTCCGAAGGCACCTTGGGCGTCATCACCGCCGTGTCGGTCCTGTGTCCTCGCAAGTCCAAATCTGTTCATGTGATGTTTCTGGGTAGGCACACTTAATAACTCAGAGCCCCCCGCCCCCCGCCCCACAAAAAATGTTTTTTAAGCTCTAATTTGTCTTTGTAGGTTGTGAAACGTTTGATCAGCTTCTGAAAACCTTTCAGCTGTGCAGAGGCATGCTGGGAGAAATCTTGTCGGCCTTCGAGTTCCTGGACAGCGAATGTATGCGGCTGCTCAACACGCACCTCAAGCTGGACAACCCCATCTCTGGTACACTTGGGACGCCTTTCTCAAAATTTTGAGAACATTCGCTTTTTGTGAAAACAAAGGCAATCCGCAGAACAGTGACTCTGATGTCATCTGCATCCTGCTTAGGATCCAAACCGAAAATGCACTTTTGGGCCATTTGTCGCCGCCTACCAGGCAAGCATTAATGTTGATCCGTGCTCTGGCTTGAACTCTCTCCCAAGATTGTCCGTTCTACATGGTGATAGAAACGTCGGGCTCGGACGCGCGGCATGACGAGGAGAAGCTCCACAACTTCTTGGAGGAGGCCATGACATCGTCGCTGGTGAGCGACGGGACACTGGCGACGGAGGAATCCAAAGCCAAGGTGACTTATGAGTGCCCCATTTAAATTTTTTTTTTCCAAGTTTTCCGACTTCCAGGCCACTTGGTCCATTTCTTTGCTAAGTGGTGTCATGAGCAAAAATTTGACATACAAATGAGCTTTAAGCCGTCCGCCGTTAGATGGCGCCAGAGTACTTGACAACAGGCTGCCATCAGTTCTCGTTGAGTGTTTTGTGTTTGCATTTTCCACTTTGTGTGTTTGTGTAGAGAGAAATTGACCGTTTGAAAAAATATTTTTGGGGGGTGTGTGGGGGAGGGTTGAATGTCATTATTTCTGTCTCATGTAGGGCCTGACCGATATGGACTTTTTTTTCTTTTTAACCCGTATGTAGATTATTTAAAAAAAATATGAATTACAGGTAAAACAAAGCGATGGCATTTTCCTTCATTTTAATGGGGAGAGTTGATTATGTAAACATTTTTTTTTTAATTGTTAATATTTCTTTTCCGACGAAGGCGCTGTGGTCGATGCGCGAACGCGTCACCGAAGCGCTGAGGCACGACGGCTTCAACTACAAGTACGACGTGTCGCTCCCCGTGGAGACCATCTACCAGCTGGTGACTGACATGAGGGCCCATCTCGGGGGCCAGGCCAAGAGCGTGGTGGGATACGGACACATGGGTAAGTGATGGCAAAGACTTTCAGAGAATAAACGCGGCGAAAGCTGGATTTTCAAAACTCAAATGGCAAGAAACGAGGCGACATGATTGAGTGCTCCACTGCCGCTGTTTTTGGTCAGCAAAAAGGATCGGCGAAGAAATGTGTTGAACAAATGAAATGAGAGAGTTAAGAGTTGCTACCTTATTTATTTTTCTGATTGGATTTTCTGAAAGGAGGCATTTGTTTTTCTGAAGTGGATGATGTCTATTGGAGGGACATCGACTGCATTATTTGAGGAAATTTACCAACGTATCATGAACGGATGCAAAGGTTAAACACCTTTCTCTTGCTGTTTATTTTCTCGATTAGGAAAATCGGGTGTCTATTTGAGGGAGGTGTTTATTTTTTCATGAGTAGACAGCAAAAAAAATATTTCAGGAAGGGCTTTTTGTGCAAGTAGATTTTTAATTGGAGAGAAGGCCACTATTTATGCCAATGAGCTTGTTTCGGCCATACAGTAAGACTCTTTCCTCAGCATTTATTGAAGGGAGGAGTTTATTTTCCAAACGTGGATGTCTTTTCGAGGTAAGCCACTCTCTCTCGCCACATCAAGTAAATATCAACTCCAATTTGGCGCGAGGAACATATTTTGTGACTCGGCATCTATTTAAGGGAAGGTGTTGATGCAAATACACTCCGTAGCCGCCTCTTCTCTTCCACTGTGGCGCAGGGGATGGCAATCTCCACCTGAACATCACCTCGCCCACCAAAGACGCCAAGCTGCTGGCCGCCATCGAGCCGTTCGTGTA
Organism: Hippocampus comes; assembly: GCF_001891065.2. Classification (NCBI taxonomy): domain Eukaryota; kingdom Metazoa; phylum Chordata; class Actinopteri; order Syngnathiformes; family Syngnathidae; genus Hippocampus; species Hippocampus comes. The sequence continues at coordinate 3,163,515 of NW_017805379.1, forward strand.
TGAGTGGACGTCAGCCCGGCGGGGCAGCGTGAGCGCCGAACACGGCCTGGGCCTGAAGAAGAGGAACTACATCTACTACAGCAAGTCCAGCCGGGCGGTGGCCGTCATGGCGGGCATCAAGGCCATGCTGGACCCTCGGGGCATCCTCAACCCGTATAAGACTTTACCCGACAGATTGCTGTGAAAGTTGCGCTGCACTTCTTGAAGTGACTCGTGAACAGGAATTCATTCCTCCACTTCAATACAAGATGAGGATTCATTCCTAGTTTGCAGGTGGCCACTTTTCGACTCCTGGGGCCTCATTTATAACCGTGTGTAGAACAGTTTTGTTCATACGGCTGAAATTTTGTAGGTGTGCAAGTACAAAAAAAAGTGTCAATAAATGCCATCTGCTCTCAACGGCCGCGCATGTCTCGCCTCATTTGCATTGAAAAAGGCCCCCTGTTGACTATATTTAGTCTCGAAGCTCATACAGTGGTACCTCAGTTTATGAAATGAATTGGTTCTGGAAGAAATTGCTGAATTAGGAAATTTTGTAAATTTGCGCATAAATCCAAATTGATCAATCCCATACTTTGTGCGGGACTTTTTTCCCCCCCACGCACGCTTGATAAACGAAGCTCCTGATATGGCACCGACAAGATGAATGACACCACAACATTTCAAATCTATTTGGCTGGGTTCCTCTTGGCAACTTTTACAATTTGAGTGTTTTTGTTTTCTTTTTTTCTTTTTTATGGGAGCATTTATCATCTTGCTAACAGCTTGTCGATCGCCTTTCGCCACACCGAAGCCACGGATCGGAAAAGACGACATGAGTTGAAGAAGTCCACGGTCCTCCGCGTGGGTCAGTCCCCACAAGTCCTCAGAAGGCCACCGCGGGATTTAAAAAGGAAGACGGGTTCGAGCTCCCCCCTCGCTCTCACGAGTCCTTCACCTTGTCCAGGCAACTGTGAATCTTGTCCAATGTCTTCTTGATCCGCAGCGCCGTCAGCCTGGCCGACGGGTTCTGGTACCAGCATTCCTTCATCAGCTTCACCAAAGCCGACAGCGTCTAATCCAAGAAGAAGAAAAGTTCAAGTCCAGTATCGGACGTGAGATGAAATTGTACCCAAACGCTCATTCACCGGGAGGGGGGCTCACTCAAATGCTGGAGGGGGCCATATATAGATATTTTTTTCCATAAGCAACCCTTGGAGAGCCAAAGATAGTTGGATCTTCTGCACATGGGTCACCCAACTAAGCACAACTTTTTTTCCCCAAACGGTAAATCAGAAGACATTGCAGACGTCGTGCACATACCGGATCGGAGAACCAACGATTAGGAATGAAGGGCCTCTGCTGCTCCACGCACACCACCTTCCTCATGTCCTCGAAGCTCGGGTCGTTTGGCACCTGGTCGTAGAACGGAGGCTTGTAGTCTTCTACAATACCTGCGGGGAAAGATCAACTCAAGGTTTATCCTGAAGGAGGGGGGGGAGAAAAAAAAAAGTAGTTTCACCGTTGCTGTACGAGCGTCTGGCGATCTCCCACAGCACCAGCCCGAAGGCCCAAATGTCCACCCGCTTGAAGGCGTCAAAGCACTCTGTACGTAAGCTCTCGTCCAGGACCTCAGGAGCCATGTAGCGCTTGGTCCCCACTTTGGGGTTGTTGCCCACATCCAGGAGGTTATCAGCCTGAGAATGTGTCACCGCCAGACCTGGTACGTCCACACACACCAAAAAAAAAATATGAATACAGCGGACCCGTATGATTCGATTCTTTTTTCCCGAATGGTTTCAGCGCGAGCCCTCACCCAGGTCTGCGATGCAGCAACGTAGCTCCTTGGTCACCAGGATGTTTTTGCTCTTCAGGTCGCGGTGCGCGATGGCCGGCTTGCCCTCGGCGCCAAAGATCTCGGTGTGCAGGTGCACCAGGCCGCTGGCCGCCGACGCCGCCATGGCCAGGCCCTCGCACGTCTCCACGGCCACCCGCTGCAGGTAGTCGTACAGAGAGCCGTTCTCGTGGTAGTGCGTGATCAGCCACAGCTGCGTGCTGGAGTTGCGCGACGTCATGTCGGACGCCATGAAGCCTGCACGGGTGGGAAGGTGGAAAACACTCTCGTGTGTCACCCTTGGGGATTCTTGCGCAATCAATTTGGGCTGTCTTACGGCGTGACGTTTTGCAGAACAGAAGTGGGAATGGTAGAAGTCAAGAAATGTGGAAGGAGGAGATAAATATGGAAATGGTCTCTTCATTTGGGAATTTCACTGTGTACCGTACTTTAAATTTGATTGGATTGAATCCTCAACCATTTCAGTTGAGAAAAGTTGTTTCGGCAGGACAAAAAAAAAAAAAAAAGCCTTTGCTCCTAAATAACTTGCAGAAAGTATGTCCTCTGCGCTTCCATATTCATTCGGAATGACTTGATCCCTACCCAGGATGTTTTCGTGTCTCAGGAGCACAGTGTTGTAAATCTCGGTCTCGCGGAACCAGGATTTTTCGTCCCTGGAGGAGAAGATCTTGACGGCCACGTTCTCGCCCTGCCACTGGCCTCGCCACACCTCGCCGTACCGGCCCTTGCCTTGCCACGGGAGAAACCATTAACACAGACAAGTCACTTAAATGCCCCCGCCAACCCACCCCCCAAAAAAAAAAAAAAAATTGGCACTGACACTCACCTACACACTCCATCAGACTAATCTGCCTGGCAACAGTCCTCTGAACCAGGAAAGGAAGGCCCGACCCACTTCCCGATGTGCACGAGTGGTCCAGCAGGTCCTTGAAAGCCAAGACGGACCCGTTGAGTCAGCGCTACAGCTTCGCGGTGAGTGGCCGGCCACTTTGTGTTGTTCTTACGGCTAAAGTGGTGTCCCCCACGTTGGAGGTCACGAGTCCGTCCACGGCGCCCTGCTCGGTATCGAACTCCTGCAGCCTGTGCAGGTTCCCGCGGTGGAGCCTCCTGCAGGCCAACGCCGACGCCACCGACAGCAACGCCAGCGCCGCCAGCAGGCCCAGCGCCAGGAGAGCCAGCGTGCCCGCGCCGTAGCCCACCGGCTCGCCCTGCGGAGCTACGCCATCGGCGGGAGGTGAGGACACAGGATGATACCAAACGAAATTCCGTTATACGTAATTACTGTGCAAAACGTTTTGGTGGCATGCTATCGCCAACAAACTTTTCCCACAAAAATCAGCGGTTGGCAAATCCGAAAGGCGCACACGCACGGGGGTCCACCGTACATCAAAGTTGGACGGTGAGCGTTTCGGTCGTGTACCTGAAGGCAGCAAGGCGATGACGGCGCTCCTGGTGGTGTTGCCGTTGCACAGGTGTTGCGAGCAGCAGCGGATGGCCTGGTGGGAGGAAGGCGCCGTGGAACAGTGCAGCCGCGTCTTCTTGGGACCCTCCAGGCAGCCGCGCTCAAACACGACGCCGCCGGAGCCCACCCGCACCGACGAGAAGCAGCGGGTGCCGCGGCACTGTTCCTGCAGGCACTTGGGACTGTCGCACAGGCACAGCAGCTGACCCTCTGACAGGGGAGACGCAGACGTCACATACGGGGCTCGCCAGCTAAGTACTCCGCGGGGGTTGCTCGGCTTTTTGTGGGCATTTTCTTTTTCATTTGACCCTTGGCCCTGTGTAAGAAGTTTCCGACTATAAATGACACTTTTCATAGTTTGGCTGGTTCAGCGAGTTATACTCGGGTACTACTTGTACAGAGCTCGATTGGCACCCAAGATCCTTGTTCCCCTAATTGTGTTGACTGCGGCGAACGAGCTCCAGCTAGATTCGAAGCTTCCGTTTTCAACGACAGAAGAGTTTTTTTTTTTCTTTTTAGTTTAAAATGGCTTACCTTAACTCGAATCCCATTGTGGCCAAAAGGAGAATCCTGGTTGGCTATTGCGCTTTATAATGCTGTAAACCATTTCAGTGGCGGAAGCTAAACTTGTAATACGTCACACATTTATTGAAATGACTACTTCATCTTTTTCAAATTCTCTTGGCAATTGGTTCATAGTTTTGGTGTATTACCGCCACCTTGAGGTAATTCAATTTCTATTTAAATGAAGCCACCCAGTATGTGTGTAGTTAATTCATTGACTTATTGATATAGTGTCTACACAAGTTGACTGTCTTTCATATGAACCGATCGCCCCTTTTTTTTTTCGCGTCATCCGAAACTATAAGACCCCTCCAAAAAATGTGTTAAGTTGTTGCCCAATACCTGAGCTCTCAGCTGATGTCTGCAAGGCCCGCAGGGAGAGCAGCAGCAACAGCGGCAGCGGGGGGACGTGGACGCTCCTAGCCGCCATGGTTCAGTGCACTGGAGCAGGCAGGAAAACAGGACAGTAAATACACAAGGCAGAAGCTTACAAAAGAGGATAATTGCATTTACGCCCCCTGATGTTTGCCAACATCTCCTAATTGCATTTAATTGTGGCTGGAGGACAACGTACCAAGCTTGCAAGCGTCGCACTTTCTCAAACAGCCTCGAGCTACTTAACATGTTAGTTGAAGTCGCTAAACAGCAGTTTCCTTTGCAAACGGCACCCATGTTAACGGTTAGTATTGAAGAGAAAGGCCATCTCCCCCCCAACGGTATCAATAGTTGAGGTTTTAGAACAGGGGTGGGCAATCCCAGTCCTGGAGGGCCCACCTCTGTTTTAGAATCAAAGGACATTTGAAAACAAACGGCGGAGAACACATATAAACATATAATACTCACAGGCATATATTCTTTATCCTCTGAAAACTGCCTAATAAAGCATCTTACTGAGTCATTTAAGTAGTACAAGTCCTGTTCTTTGTGTCTGCATGACTGTCTCTGCCTTCTGGTGACGAAATCAGGTACACCAAAAGTAGCAGTACGATAACTTGGTTTGCGGCATAAAATAGTTTTTTAAAATAATTAATTATTCTATTCAATCATCTAATTACTCCGTTTTTAATACAGTGGGTGAAAGAGTATTATTTTTTTTTCCTCACTGAGGCGGTAGCTGGAAAGGACAAATGGTACTTTCTAATTCATTTCATCGGGGAATGAAAGTTTCAGAAACGCGTGTTTTGAGTCACGAGCATGGTCAGGGAACAAACTGAACTCGCATCTGAAGGCACAACTATACCAGTAAGCCAGATGAACACCTTTTACGTGACTCTTACAAGCGGTTTCAACGAGGGCTGAACATTCAGTTAAATTCATACCAGCATCGCAATTTAGTAAAATGCCAATTTTTTTTTTCACATGACAAAAGCTGCTTTTTTTTTTTCCCCTCCAAAATAGTCCAGCCCTAGTTAAAACGCAAATGTCGGCGTTCAAGGCAGGAAAACGGCGTTGCTTTCTGTAGCCAGAGAGGCACGCAAACGAGGCGCTTTATGAGCCCAACATCGCCGCCTCCAAGGCGCCACTCAAGGCAGAAAAGATGCCCGACGCCGCTCCAGTTTAGCCTAGCCGAGCTAAGGTGGGCTGCAGGACGGAGCAAAGCCCGCGCGGGACGCTGACACGAACAAGGCGGTGTAATGATTTTACCCACCTAGCACACAACGGACGACGGATTGTACATCATCGTGTCACGCCTCGTTGACCTTATATTGGGTAGAAATTGTTAAGACTTTTTTTTTTTTTTTGCGCCTCCTCTCGGGCCACAGCCCAGCCCACCTACTCGCACGCTTGTTTTGTTCCAGCCTCACCTGACGTCACAACAACCCAGGTGCATTGTGGGCCGGTGACTTCTGAGATGTGTGAAACGCAGCGTACCCAAATTGCGATGCAAAAAAGCGTTTTCCTTGACAAACTAAGATAAGGCATTGTTACCCAACTTCGTACACACATATGTACCCCAAGCAATACGAAATGAGTCCCTCGAATGGTCACATGCCGATACGCCAGCGCGCTGTAGCACCGCGGGTAACCGACGTGCCTACTTTGCGGCCATGTTGGAAGGGACAAAGTTGCCATCAAAGTCAATGCATTGAGATTGAAATTCAGTCGTAACTTGGTCATTTCTTAACCAGTTTTCATGAGCTTTTTTTTTTGTCAATGCCAAAACGTATGCTACCACTACAGCACATTTGAAGTAAAAAAAAAAAAAAAACTTTCTAAAATTACCTGTGATGCCGCCATCCTGTTTGTGTTTGTTTGTTTGTTGTTGTTGTTGTTGTTGTTGTTTTCTCCCAGTCCAGCTTGATACATTGAACACTAATCTAGCTCGAAATAATCAAACCTGGCAACGCAGCGTAAGGTGGGGTTTAAGAACGAAACAATAAACATTTTACTTTTTTTAAATTGAATCTCATTTGATATACTGTACTAAAGATGATCAGTAAACCGAGCAAAAATACATATATATGGCAAATATTTATAAAGTAATATTTGACTGTAACAACTCTGAATGTGTATGTAAATTACTATCATTTGTACAAATCAAAACAAGCATTCAATGCACTTTTTTTTAACCCGTGACCTCTGCACCGTGAGGTGGACGTGCTAACCAGTCGACCACCGTGTCGCCCTCACTCAATATAATAAATACAAAATGTATACGTAAAATTGTTTATTTCATTCGATCAATTATTCTGTGTATTTGATTGTGTAGATAAACGATTAGAAAATACAATTTTCTATGTGGGACTCTTTGAGAGCAGGTGCGATTTGAGAAGTATGCTCGGCGCTTCCTTGTTCGCTCATGTGTGCACTTGGAGGATCGTATGGAAGAACCCTCCCAAATGTTCTCTTCAAAGTTGCACTAAAACAATGTGCCCTTTCATGTCTCCACCGGGCTTCCACAGCTCAAGTGACATTCATTTCAGCCTCCTTTCTCTTTGTCAAAATACTCGGGACGTCACGAAAAGCGATTTGAATCGGAAAATCGTTTTTCATCTCTTTTCAACAGAGTAAAATAACGGTACTGTATCGCACGCCCGTCTCCAAGTTCGATCCATCCTTTTTTTCCCCGTTGTGCAGCTGCTGCATTTATTTGGCTTTACCTGTCCGTCGAGGTGCATCAACGGCAGCGCTGCTCATACTGTTGATCGCCCACCACTACCTGTGCTCTTCACAGAGCCGCATTGTCCGCACATTTTTTTTTCTCTTAATTAAAGACTGCCAGTCTGCTCTTAGTGACCTGAAGCACCCCCACCCCCCACCCCCGCTCCACATGAAGGGGAAACACTATCCCTGCTATCCTATCCACTGATGGAAATAGGATTAGACACCGGGAATAATGCGCCCTAAGATTTTCGCTTGAGCGACTTTTTTTTTTTCCCCCTCCTAGCCTTGCGGTGAAATCTTGATGCTTTGCATCCTGAGTGGTCTGACCAGAGCGGACATGGAGCTTTTCGGGGCAACGTCAACTTGGATGTTCGTGCTGCACTTGCTTTCTGTCAACGGTGTCGTCAATCCAAAGACAACAGGTAGGAGCATCGGCGTTTTGTTGTTGTTGTTGTTTGGTTGTAAATTAAAAAAAAAAAAAAATCCTTTTGAAATCAACCGCATCATGATCAATTCAAAGCAATCCACCTTCAAAGTCGTTCAGGACACACACAACAATTGCACATTCCAAAAATTCCCATTTTGTCTCCCGATACGATGTCTGAATGAAGAGATTTGACATCTTTCCATCCTCTTTCCTCATTTCATAACTACTCCATCTGGAAAGTGTTCAGCTCATTCAGGGCATCTTGGGAACTCTTCATCATCTTCTTTAAATTCCTCAATTTTCACAATAAAATCACCAAATGAAGAGATTTAAGGACTGGTTGATTCATGACAACTGGGGTGTCAAACTCATTTTTGTCGCGGGCCACATTAAAGTTACCGTTTCCCTTGGAATGCCGATATGACTGAAACTGTATACAGAAGTCAGGAAGAACGGTTTATTCGACTATTGTGTAAGTTAGGTAATGAGTGGTTTGGTGACAAGAAAATGCTTACAATATCTCTTTTATTTTTTTACAAATGAGAAGTTGAAAATTTGTTTCAGATTTAGCCAGAATCACGCAAGTTCACGTTTGATTTGCTTTCACGGGCCACATAAAATGATGTTGCAGGGCCAGATCTGGCCCCCGCGCCTTGAGTTTGACACCTATGCCTTACAATATATAACGACGACACTTTCTCGTGTGTATTTGCGCGCCCAAGTGTCCTGGTGCGTCACATCGGACTCGGAGGAGCAGAAATGCGCCGACCTGTCCGGGAACGCCACCGCTCGGAATATCCGAGGGACTTTGCAATGCGTGCGAGGCCTCAACGCCAGAGACTGCATGGAGAAAATACAAGTACGTCGACAAACACACCTGAGAAAATGTAACTTTGGCCATTCACTTGAAAATGCTGAAACAACATTTTTTTTATCTTTTATTTTTCTCAGAATGGGAGCGCTGACGCGGCCTCCATGTTTGCGGATGACATCTACGCTGCGGGCCTGTGTCACGGCCTGGAGGTGGCAGCCGGGGAGTCCCTCAATGGAGTGGGTAGGAATGCAGCTGACAGATCTCTCACATCATCATCATGTTGTATGATAGCCAAAGATATACAATCCCGGTGGGTTAATGTGGCGGGGGGGTCATTTGTTGCCACCACAAACCGTTGGTTGTTGTGCAGAAAAACTCGTCTTTCAAAAGTATAACCCACATGAGTCATCATCCCGTCCCGATGGATCTGTCGACCAGATGGCGTGAACTACTACGTGGTGGCGTTGGCTCGCCGCTCGTCGTCCGACTTGTCCCTGCTGGAGATGCACGAACGCAGCTCGTGCCACCCGGGCATCCGCACCACGGTGGGTTGGACCGTGCCCGTCGGCTACCTGCTCAACACCTCGCAGATCAGCCCGGGACACCAGTGCAACTTCCCCCGCGGTGAGAACATGTATATGTACATTTTTTTTTTTTTTTTTTGCAAATGGCTGACACAAGATTGTTAGCTGGCATGGCACATCTTCTAAGGAGAACGAATGAGCACTTTTTTGCTACCAACTGTGAATTGCCAGTTATATATTTTTTTTCTATTTCATTATTTTATTTTACAAACTCACTTTATAATACTTATTATAATTTGTATTATTATTATTAAGATTGCTATGATGTTGTAATGATTATTATTTGTCTTTTTGATTCAAACTAAAAATGTAACCATTTTTTTTTTTTTATGAGTTTTATTTGCTTGATTTTAACTTTTTAATATTTGGTTAGTAATATTAATGTTCTATATTTTTTAATTAGATTTGAATGTTCTGATAAATACTTGTATTTCTGGTAATTGGTTGTATTTTATGATTTGTTTTTTTATTTCAATATTTTCATGACTTTAATTATTATTAATAATATTGCAGTTATTATAGCATTCATTTTCAATTTGATGTGACCAATTTGTTATTCTTAATGATACCTTCAAAAATTGTGTTCTGTTCTAATTACATATGAAAATATTTTGACATTATTTATGTATTTTGTGTGCGTGTGTGTTCGCGTGCGTGCGTGCGTGCGTGTGTGTGTGCGTGCGTGCGTGCGTGCGTGCGCGCTCCTTCCCGTATTCCCCACACCCCAGCGGTGGGGAACTTGTTCGGCTACAGCTGTGTGCCCGGCGTCAAAGACCCCCAACACGACCCCCGGGGCAACAACCCAAAGAACCTGTGCGAGGCCTGCATCGGCGATAACGAATAGTTTTTTTCAGAGTTTAAGCTGTTGTAGCTTTTTTTTCCTCTTTAAAGAGACCTCGAAGGTGGAAAAATGGCTCAAGTTGTGTTGCAGATGTGAAGCGGAGTTGACAGAAACGGTGCTTCTTTAACGAAGCGCGAGTTCACCCCCACTCACCCATTTTTAATATACTTAGATTTATTTGTATACTTTTTGTCTTCTACTTTATCCCTTTCATAATTTCATTAACACGTTGGGTTAGGGTTTCAAATATGAGTTAGGGTTTCAAAGTAGGGTTTCAAATTTGGGTTAGGATTTCAAAGTAGGGTTAGGGTTTCAATGTAGGGTTTCAAAGTAGGGTTATCTGCTCAGGTTAAGGTTTCATTGTAGTGTTGCAAACTAAGATTAGGGTTTCAAACTAGGGTTAGGGTTTCAAAGTACGGTTAGGGTTTCAAGTAGGGTTTCAAACTTGGGTTAGGGTTTCAAGTTCAGCTTAGGGTTTCAAACTAGGGTTAGGGTTTCAAAGTAGGGTTTCAAATGTGGGTTATAAACTCGGGTTAGGGTTTCATTGTAGTGTTGCAAACTAAGATTAGGGTTTCAAACTAGGGTTAGGGTTTCAAAGTACGGTTAGGGTTTCAAGTAGGGTTTCAAACTTGGGTTAGGGTTTCAAGTTCAGCTTAGGGTTTCAAACTAGGGTTAAGGTTTCAAACTAGAATTAGGGTTTCAAATTAGGGTTAGGGTTTCAATGTTGGGTTTCAAACTAGGGTTGCAAACTAAGGTTAGGGTTTCAACCTAGGGTTAGGGTTTCAAAGTAGGGTTGGGGTTTCAAGTAGGGTTAGGGTTTCAATGTAGGGTTTCAAACTAGGGTTAAGGTTTCAAACGAGAATTAGGGTTTCAAATTAGGGTTAGGGGTTCAATGTTGGGTTTCAAACTAGGGTTAGGGTTTCAAACTAGTGTTAGGGTTTCAAATTAGGGTGAGGGTTTCAATGTTGGGTTTGAAATACGGGTTAGGGTTTGAAAGTAGGGTTTGAGTTTCAAAGTAGGGTTTGGGTTTTTAAAGTAGGCTTTCAATTTAGGGTTCGGGTTTCAATAACTTCTTAAGTATCCTGGAATACTCCATTTTTTTTCCTGAGCAACGAAATCCCCCACGCCACAGCCCTCTGAAATCCTGTGGCCTCACCTCACATCCAGGCAGGAACCAGGACTCGTGGGCTCTGGACGTGGAGGCCGAGGACCTGAAGCTCCTTTGCCCCGACGGCACCGAGGCCGACCTGGACGACTTCCGCCGCTGCCCCCT
>NW_017805379.1:3174732-3222872 GCF_001891065.2 Hippocampus comes
TCCATTTCATTCATTGTTCATCACACAGTCTGTCCCTGCCATCCATTTGCTGTTCTTGCTCTCCTTCGCTTCGCTAGAACGTGTTTGCAAACGCTACGGACGGCTTCAGCATGTTCAGCTCTTCCGGCTACTCCGACTCCGACGTGATGTTCAGCGACTCCACCCGTTGCCTGCTGAGGGTCCTCGGGGGCTTCACCTCCTGGCTGGGCCCCTCCTATACCAGCGCCTTGCAAGCGTTCGAGTGTGAAGGTCAGCCCGGAAAGCTGTCGTCTCGTTTGATGTAATGTCAACCCCGGTTGGGAGAGGGAACGTATCGGTTTGCAATTTAAAAAAAGAATGTGAATGAGATGAGATTTTTTTTTTTTTTGCGTGTGTTTTTGTGTCCAACAGGGTTCTGTTGATAAAAAAGCGGCGGACATCTGCCCTCCTCTTGTCTCGTCTGACATCAATTTACACCTTCAGCTTCCTTGTGTTATTTTCAAAGTTGTCCCAAGACGCCTCCAAGGCCAAGACGATGACATTTGATGAATTAAAACAAAATCTTTTTTTGTTTGTTTAAAAGGTAAAAGAACATTTCTTGACGAGTCGCATGGCAAAACTTTATCGTGCCTTCTGTTGGGTCTTAAAAAGAGTGAGAAATGAGAAAATGTTAGCATGCAACATTTGGGGCAATCTTTGCCAAATTTTCACGTGGAATGTTTCGGCTGCGATGCCAGCGACAAAGTATGACTCTTGCTCGGTCTCGTGCTATTTGTACAAATTGTTTCGAGGAATGCACGTACACTTTTGCAAATTTCGATTCCGAGCCGAGAAATGGACCAGAGCGACTGAGGAAAAACTGTCAATGTCATTTCTACTCTGCCAATAAAACACACATAATACAGGGAAAACAGATAGAAGGTTCTACGATGAGGTATTCCAGTCCTTCGCTTGAGTCTGAATCACAGACAATTTCATGACAAATCTTGAATCCAAAAGTGGTCACCGAGTGGAACGATTTTGGATCCCGTCGACTCATGAGGCCACTTCGGAGATGTGGTGGACATTGGACAGGGTGAGCTGAGCCTCTCGCGCCGCTGGGTAGAAGCGCCTGGAACGAATCCACAGTCTCCCTAAGACCCCCGCGACCAGCAACAGGACCACCAGGAACCCCCCCAGGATGAAGGTCTCCACCGGTGGGAGTCCACCTGCACAGGGAAAAAAAACCAAAACACAGTGGTACCTCTGCTTACGAACGTCTCTTCATACGAAATGTTCAAGTTACGAAACGCCTCAACAGGAAAATATCGCCTCTTGTTACAAAAGAAATTTCAAGATAGGAAATGTAAAAATACAGTTTGGGCTGCCACTCACAGCTCCGAGTTTCCTGAACGCAACATATTTAGAGCTGCTCTGCCATTGGCTATTCCCCAGCATCATCCTGGCTTCCCATTGGCTAAGATGTACCTCTACCGTACGAATTTATCTGTGACGATAGATAGCGAGGTGTCGATTCAGCGTCCTCGTTTATTCGCCAGGGAGGTGTTCCGATGGTTTTGTAAATGCGAATCACCCAGAAAAAGTTTTCACCAGTCCGGCGATCGCTCACGATGCTGATGGTTTGCCTTGGACACTTTTGAAGGAGTGTTAAAAGCCGACAAAAGCAAACGTCCTTGGATGGGTTCTTTACAAAACGCCAGGCAAAAACCACTTCTGAGAGAGAACATGAACTCAAGAGGATGCAGTTAAAAGTTAAATGACCATCATTTTTATTCTTTGTTTTTTACATTACGCACAACTCTCATTTATCGTGCAATAATCTAATGGTAACATGTATTTGTTACATATTTTGATGCATTTTTATGCTTCATAAAACATTTATGTCAGAATTTTGGGGAGCTCTCCTCCTGCTCTTTCCCGATGGGTAACACCCCCCCACCCCCCTCAAAACTTTGCCGCTCGTAGAGTACATCGCACCCGAATGAAGCTGCTCAAGGGACGTACCGAAACGGGGATTCTCGCTGTCGTTGGGTCGTCGTCTGATGGGACCGTAGGACACCGTGTGGGACAGCGGAATGTCGCGCCGCGTCCTCAACAGGACATCTTCAGTCGAGCAGTTCTGGCGGTTTCAGTGGGGAAAATATAAAATATTCCACACACACAGAGAGAGAGAGAGAGAGAGAGAGAGTCTTTGACTTCCTGAGGCGGTGGACGGTAAATAGCGAGTGCACACACTCACAGGCTGGCACAGGCCGGGGCTGTTGTGGCAGATGTGGACGTTGCAGTGCAGGAAGACGTTGGCATAGGAGCCGCCCACAAATTTGAACATTTGTATCCTGAACATGGCGTCAGCGCCGCGGCCGTTCTTCAGCACGCTCAGGGTTTCTTGGTTTGTCAACACGGGGCAGCTGATGGCGGTGGGGGGGGAAACCAGAAAACAAAAGCAAACAAATGGGACCGTCCAGATGGATTGCGACGTTCAAGACACTCGTGTGTGTTCTCTTTCACTGCCGCGATGCGTTGCTGAGCCGTCGCCAACGGCGCCAAATGTTGCCTGGTTGTCAAGGACGTCCGCAGCGGCTCAAAATGTAACACCTGGCCTTTCTGTTCCGCCATCGAGTGATCAACCGTTGGCTCGGGTCTGGCTGAGCGGAGAAACAAACTCTCTCGTTTCACATTTGGAGCCTGAGAGCATTGTGGAGTCTTGCATTTTCTGTTACGGGTTTTGGGGTAGTCTCCATTTTGTAACTGCTATGGGATTGAAAAAGTGGCCATATTTAAGAGATTTTTGATTTTATTTTTTTGACGTCACTTTTGTGGGATTCTCATTTTAGCCAAGGCAAGTTTTACCGGACGTGAATAGTCTCAAACGCATTTGGACATGGACCCGGATTATTTTGACAAGCACGTAGCACCGTATAGGTACACGTATGCGATTTGCAGAATGTATTGAAAAAGCTGAGATTCTGTTCCCTTGTAATCCTTGAGAAAATGTGGCGCCCACCTGTCCCGAATGAAGGTGTACTGAATGTGGCTGTAAGGATCCTTGGTGGGCGTGGCCCAGCATCTCTCCATGCGTAACATCAGGTGAGCTGGAATCTGGGAGGATGGCACAGGCAGTGCAAGAAAAAGCAAGCAAAAATATATAGATTTGTTCAGCAAAATGAAAAGGCTGAAAATATTTCAGGGTTTCTGAACAGGAGTGAAACCAAAGAAAATATTTTACATTGTGAGGAAATGAAATTTGCCTTTTTTAACGATTTCTGAATGAAGACTAGAGAATTAAAAAAAAAAAGATTAATTATTTGGGATAAAAATGTGAAAATAGTTCAGTTCTCAATGAAAATGAAACAAAAGTTTTAAAAAAAATGAGGAAATTATTTGCATGCAATTATTTTTCCAACTGATTTCAGATTTTTAATATTAAATGTGGGCGGCACGGTGGACCTCTGGTTAGCACCTCCGCCTCACAGTACAGAGGTACGGGGTTAAATTCTTGGGCACGGCCTTCCAGTGTGGACTTTGCATGAATTTTTAGAGAGGAAAATATCAATTGGATCGGCACTTGACAAACTTTTCAAACCTAGACGCCGACATTATTCTCCGTTTGGCGAGCCGCGCATTTTAACGCGCGCTCTTCGACTACTAGCGCGGCCGGTGGCGCGTCAGCGGTCTCACCATGAACACTTTGACGAAGATGTCATCGTCCAGGGTGAGCGAGGGGACGGTGGTCCACTTGTCCTCAAAGGCCTCGTCCTTGTACAGCAGCATGGACACGGAGAAGTTTCCGTCCTCCGTGTTGAGCGTGATGGTCCTGCGTGTGTGTGTGTGTGTGTGTGTATGTGTGTGTGTGTGTGTGTGTGTGTGTGTGGAGAGATCACGGTCAACCATGGAGGACCACCGGGATGCCGAGAGACATTTTAACTAACGAAGAAAAGGTACTTCCGGGTGGAAGAAAACATACATGCAGTGAAACCATGGAAAAAACGAGGAGATTCACAATGAGCTTTTTTTTTGAGCCAGTGTAAATTTCCCCATTTTCACAACGGCTCCGCGAGTACGTGTTTTGGCCACAAGGGGGCGATACTGGCGCAGGGGTGAGCTTTTGCCGCCCGGAAGTACGTGTGACGTGATGAAGAAGAAGAAGAAGACAGAGGCTGACCTGACATCCACGCGAATCATGTTTTCCCCGTTGGGCTGCTGCACCATGTAGTTGATGGGGTAGCGGCACACAAAGGTGATGTTGATGTAATTCCTGGTGATGACGTCGGTGTGGTTGTTGTGTATGGTGTTGACGAAGAGGATGTGAGTGGCGTCCGACGTCTGAACAAGGCAACACAACGATGAACGTACAGTGTACATGTCATCAATGTACAGCTCCACGACCAGCTTGAAACCCAAATATAAAACCTCATTACAGATTTAATCACTAATTCGTAACTCTAACCCAGAGTTAAAATCCTAACCCAAATTTGAAACCACGACACTTCCTTGAGACCTTAATTTAAAACCTGAACCCAACTGGAAACTCTAACCAAAGCATCTAAGCACTACTTTCAAGACCTAACCTAGGGTTGAAATCCAAGACCAAGTTTGAAACCTTAATTTGTAAAACTAAAATAAAGC
The DNA here is from genome assembly GCF_001891065.2 of Hippocampus comes. Taxonomy (NCBI): domain Eukaryota; kingdom Metazoa; phylum Chordata; class Actinopteri; order Syngnathiformes; family Syngnathidae; genus Hippocampus; species Hippocampus comes. Next base: position 3,179,338 of record NW_017805379.1, read on the forward strand.
CCTTACACTGCTTTGAAACCCAACCCTAACGCTCTTTTGAAGCTCTAAGTTGGAGCCGCAACTCTAATTTGAAGCACTAACCATTGCTTGAAACACGAACTCTATTTTACAACCATGGTTTGAAACATCGTGGTTTGAAATCCCGATGTGAAACCCTAACGTCACATAATCTAGTCCATTCTAGTTTGAGACCCTTACTCTGGCTAAAAGTCTCATTTGAAACCCTAACCCTCAACCTCCGTTACAATTGAATGCCTCAGAAAAAGAACAGAAAAAAACTGTGCACTGTACCAAAACTATGTTCAAGAGACATGTACACAACTAGCTCCTGATTTAAAAAAACAATAGATATGAATAGGCAAAAATAACACGCTCCTTTGAGCTGGTTGCTTATGGCGATGCTAAGCTAATGTCCATGCTTTCCATTCCCTTTGATGGGAATATCGACACTACCAACATGGCCGCCACAGTGAGGCATTTTTTTAGCTTGGTGTGGTCTAATGTACGACTGTTTATCTATGACAAGAGCGGGACAACCCGGAAACGCCACAAACATATAAATGTATTCACAATTGGCCTCTCGTCGCTGGAGTCAGAAGGCAGCCATTTTACGTTGCCACTGTTCCTGAAAATGTATTTATTTAGTTTGTTTTTTGTTTGTTTTTTTTTTCGCTGAAAACACTGTTATGTCTTACGGCAGGATCCCTGTACGGAGTAATGAGAGCATCTAAAAAAAATTAACTCGAATCGCGGTTCCACTGTATGAAGAAGCCAAGCTATTGAACAATTGCGCTAATGGGTACCTGAGCTCTTCTTGTATTCTATTTCTTCCTTTTCAAACATCTCCACGAGTGTTTTGGTGCTCCAAGTCGTCCGGTATAAATCTAAACGTGTTTGTATTTGAAGGAAGCAAGAGACTAAGATGGGGGTAGCGCGCAAACGTTCCTCAATTTCCACGTAAATCACGATCATTTGCAAGCACGGGGGGGCCAACCAGGGGGCCTCAGAGTTGTTTCAGGGGCAATTGAGGCACCGCCCGACATAAACATCAGCTCTGCCACTTTCTCACAAGCATTCTTCTTGACTTTCTGTCTGGGCCTCTTCTTGCTGTCTGACTTCCAGACTCCCGGGTCAGAATTTACGTCAGCGCTTGTAAATTATTCAATTTTTTCAAGCTCTGAAGTAGGGGGGAAAGCGACAGCCTGTTGCTTTAACAGCGTCGTAAAAACGGACCACTGACAAGCGGCGGGAATTTTATTTGTCAATAATGAAGACATAAAGCGCACTTTGTCTTTATCTCGGGGTACGAGGTTAAACGTCAAGCGTCCCGTTGGAGGGTCTGTTTACATGAAACCCTAAATTCAAACCCTAACACTAGTTTTAAACACTAAAGTTAAATCCTTCAACCTGGATTGAAGACGTAACACGAGGATTTAAACTATGGACGTTCAAAAAGAACCCTTACACTCACTTTAAACATGAAACCAGACTCGATACCCCAATTTTAAAACCCAAACCTTTAACTGTACCCCAAATACTAAGCTTGAAATCCAAATGCAGCAAACAAATAAATAAATAAAATTAACAAACACCTGCACCCCGAGTTTGAAACAATTGATCGACATCCAGTATTACCATGATGCTTCCGCAGTGGGACAGGTTGCTCTTAATGCTGAAGACGTAGTCGTCTCCCACTTCCACGCCTCGACAGTCGGGGTCATTTAGATGCAAATCCCAGACCTGGGCACACGTACAGTATGATTAAAAAAAAATAAAAATTACGTGGAAATAAAAGGGGGGCGCGTGCGACGGCTTACGTAAACTGGGGGGACTTTGTGCAGGAAGAAAGCGCTGGGAATAACCACTTCCATGTGGTCGTTGGTGCAAATGACCGTTTCGTTCAGCTCTAAATGAAAAAAAAAAACAACAAACATGCTTGTCATCTGCACGCTTGTGCCCTGAAATGACTTTGTCAAAACTTCCCTTTCTCCTTGAATATGTTTTATGTGCCCACATTAGTCCAAACACGATGTTTTGATTAATATTGAAAATCCAGCTCAGGTGGTGGTGGGCATTTTGTCAGCCCCCTGAGATAAATTTAAAAAAAGGCAGTGGATTTTTCTGCTTCATGGTGCAAACAACATAAAGAACAATTGTAATGTCTTGTTTCATGAGTGTAAGAAGTGAATAGAATGTAAAGAACAAAACAGGTTTTGTCTCGAGATAATGTTTTCGTGGCCGATACTGAAAATGAGAACTTCAGGAAGCCGATCACCGACACTTGGAGCTGATATTAATTTTCAGTCAAAGGGCAAATATTGGTTTCCAATTAAAAAAAAAAAATACAAACTCAAAGTCTCCCATGTCCTTTCAGCATGTTCATTGAGTAGTTTTTGTTTTCTCTTCTAGACAATAGGGCATTTGTTTTAAAATTCAGTTTAGACAGCAAATAATTTAATTTGCAATTGGGGCCTGGTGATCTTTTTTTTTTTAAATATACATTTTGAGCGACAAAATGTTTTCAGGGGAGAAATCGGTGGAGAAGGAAAAATTTTGTTTTCTCTTCTCGACAATAGGACATTTGTTTTAAAATTCAGTTTAGACAGCAAATAATTTCATTTGTAATTGGGGCCTGGTGATCTTTTTTTTTTAATATACATTTTGAGCGACAAAATATGTTTTCAGGGGAGAAATCGGTGGAGAAGGAAAAAGTACAGGTTGTGTTCAAAATATTAACAGTGCAACACAGATGCGAAGCTGAAGTAAATATGAGTTCAGCATTCCACAAGTAACTCGTTTTTTCTCCCTTTGATTTTGTTGAAAAATAAAGAGACTAATTGTTTTTTTCAGAGTTTCAGCTGTTGTCACTTTTTTTTCCTCTTTAAAGAGACCTCGAATGTGGAAAAATGGCTCAAGTTGTGTTGCAGATGTGAAGCGGAGTTGACAGAAACGGTGCTTCTTTAACGAAGCGCGAGTTCACCCCCACTCACCCATTTTTAATATACTTATATTTATTTGTATACTTTTTGTCTTCTACTTTATCCCTTTCATAATTTTGCTGCTCCCTTTCATAATTTTGCTGTTGTAAATTGGGAATTTTTCCATTGTGAGACAAATAATCTAGTCAAGGCAAAATGCTCCAAGAATTTTCTGTCTGCAGTCCACCTTGGCATTTTTCCCGCGCGGAACTGCATTAAATCTGTGTGAAACGAGGTTTTTTTTTCCAAAAAAAAAAAAAAAAAAAATGTGGAAAGGCGATCTTCCACAAGTAACTCGTTTTTTCTCCCTTTGATTTTGTTGAAAAATAAAGAGACTAATTGTTTTTTTCAGAGTTTCAGCTGTTGTCACTTTTTTTTCCTCTTTAAAGAGACCTCGAATGTGGAAAAATGGCTCAAGTTGTGTTGCAGATGTGAAGCGGCGTTGACAGAAACGGTGCTTCTTTAACGAAGCGCGAGTTCACCCCCACTCACCCATTTTTAATATACTTATATTTATTTGTATACTTTTTGTCTTCTACTTTATCCCTTTCATAATTTTGCTGCTCCCTTTCATAATTTTGCTGTTGTAAATTGGGAATTTTTCCATTGTGAGACAAATAATCTAGTCAAGGCAAAATGCTCCAAGAATTTTCTGTCTGCAGTCCACCTTGGCATTTTTCCCGCGCGGAACTGCATTAAATCTGTGTGAAACGAGGTTTTTTTTTCCAAAAAAAAAAAAAAAAAAAAGGAACGGCTCACCTTCTTCGTACGTCTGCAGGTCACCTTGGGCGGAGACGAGTGTCAAGGTCAGCAGCAACCAGGTCCAACGCAAACTTGCCATCTTGTGTCTCCCCCCTGGGAACGTTTGGCCACCGACTGCCGAATGCCGCTGTCAAGGCCACAAGACGTAGCACCCCGGCGCCGGACAGCTCTAACGAAGTGTGAGCCTCCCTCCGCCCCTAAAACAGCAGCTTGAATGATGTCCTTCGGAGGCCAACAATGAGATTCCGCGCGTGAATAGGGGGAGCCCAGGGGAGTCCGAGGTAACTCCTCTTTTTGTAAACACGCTACGACAACAACAAGTGCGGTGGTAACCATGTACGCCACTGCTCTTTGTCAGCAGACTTAAAAAAAAAAAAAAAAAAAGGGGGGGGGGGGCAAAAAAAAAATCTTTATGGGTTAGCGGGAACCCCTGCGGGGGGAAAGCCGGCAAGCAAAAGAAACTTGGCTGAAGAGTGCACGTGTGCTGTAGGACCACATCATAAAACACACTCTTCACTTCCAGACAGAAGCCGAGAATGTGAGAATGGAGGAAAATGATGAGAAGAAGCGTACAAAACGACTTTGGAATAGGACAGGCGGAATGTAAAATGGGAGAAAGATGACCTTTATGAGCACACAAAAATGGCTCAGCGCCACTATAGGAAGCAAAAAGTAACGTGTGGTGGAAAATGACTGGCAAGCTTTTAAAATGGTGATGCCCAGGAGCGACCCGGAAATACACCGGCCGTTCAGGAAAATGGAACATATTTTCCCCAAATTCCCAATAGCCACGCCTCCTGTGGGGAGATCACAAAATGGCAGAAAATACAAAATGAACCAAGGCAACTTTATGGGGCAGGCAAGATGGCTTTTTTTTCTCTTTTCTTTTTTTTTTTTTGTTTTACAAAAAAGTTTACCTTGTAAAGTCAAGTTTGAGTTTACAAGTTTGGTTCCCAAGAGAAGGAATCTTGAGATTTCACTGTCCCACCCCAACAAAACACCAGCTTCACTGGGACACTCACTCTGCAAAGAAGATTCAGGAAAAAAAAAAGAGGAGGAATGTGCAACACCGCGCTAATTTCTTTTGTTGAAGACACAAGAGCAGAAACAAAGTCCTCCTTCCTGTGCGCGAGTTTACAAGCCTGCCACTGGATCGTCCCTACTGCCTTTTATTTCCTGGAAGTTGTGAAAACAGCAAAGGAATGATTGAGTCCAAATCAAAACACTTATACTGTACATTCATGTATTCAAAAGTGTATCAATTTCAATGTTTTTTTTTAAGAAAAAGTGGCACAGTGCCAAAGTGAAGAGGCATGTCCATGCATGCCGCCGAGTGCCTCGTGGTTCGTCTTCACTGTAGACGTTGGCCGTCTTCTTCGCTAAAGAGGTCCGCGAGGTCGGCCACGGTGAGCACGGCGGCCTCAGAGTGCTTCATGGCGGCCCGGCTGTGACTGCAAGACCGCAAAACAATTTCGTTTATCGGTGTTACCGTGACTTGAGCGTTGAACTTGTTCCCTGACCAAGCAGAAGTCAATGGAATCATACGGTGGAACCTTGATTTCATGGACGAACTGGATGGCGGTTTCGTTCGTGAGAGCCGAATGTCCGTTAAAAAGTAATTGACCAAAAATGGCCGCCACGCCCGCAACGCAGATACCGCGCTGTTCGGCTCACTTCTTTTCTGGGTTTGAGCCGTGATGGGTTTGTGTGACGTCATTTTCAGTCGACAGCAAGTGGCAAAATGAGATCCATGAGATGGATAAAAACAGGTGGGTTTTTTTTTCTACTCAGTTTCTCTTTCTGCAGTCATAAAACAGAGTATTTGGGAGCCTTGAAAGATTAGTCAGAAGGCACCAAACTGGCTGGGACTCAATATTATGAATTAATTAATAAATTTTATTTAATTTTGAAAGAGTTAATGTGCCAAATATTATCCTGTGTATTAAATAAACATTAAAAAATTAAATAGGATTGTGTGGAAAAAAATACTCAAAATAAATAAATACATTTTTAGAGCTGTCATTTTAATACTGTGATACCACGCAATATTTTTGGTCATTGGCTCAAGAGCAGATAACTGGCCTGAGGTGGCCTATTTCAAGCTCAGTTGTTTCTCAAAATTCCTCTTGCAGCTGTAATCGATCAAGCTACGACTCACGAAAAAAACCCGCAAGTTTGGACGCTCCCAAGTCAAGGTAAGGCTGCGCATCGTTTTGATTTTGAGCGGATGATATTCAACGTTCTCTCTCGCACCTCTTTTCCGCCGTTTTAAGCATGGCCTGCATCCTCTCCTCGATGGTGGACTTGATGAGGAAGCGGTGCACGAATGTCGGCCTGGTGGGACGGAGACAGAAAGGACAGAGGGCTGCAAATAACGATTATTTCAATCATTGAGAAATCTTTCATTCCTTTATTCAAAACTAGGACATTAATTCAAATTGACAGTGCCGAAAAAACTCACCTAGTCGCTTTTTTTTTTTTTTTTGTGCTCCAATAGCAAAAGATTGCTTTGCAACAAAGACATATGCTGAAGTGAGTTGAGGATTTTCATGTCGTGTTTTAATGTTGTCTCGTGGCACTGATAGGAAATTCTCAACCATTTTTGAGGAGGCTTTCATGACGTGCAGATTTTTGCTATTTGTGGCAGGGCTTGCTCCCCGAACGCTGTACTGAAATAAGGATGTGCTCGTCTCAATTTTTTTTTTTTTAATCTGCTATATTATTGCCGAGGTGCCACATATGATTTCTCTTGACAACTGATTGTATTTTTGGGGTCAATGGACATTTTTCAAAGTCAAAACAGATCGATGTGATGTCGTACTTGGTTTGTCCGATCCGGTGCACGCGTCCGATGGCCTGCAGCTCATGGGCGGGGTTGAGGATGGGCTCCACCAGCAGCACGTGCGTGGCCTCAATGATGTTCAGCCCGTTGGAACCCGTGTGCAAGGGAAGCAGCAGGATGTTGATCTTCTTCTCGTACTTGAACGAGCTCAGGTTCTCCTGGGCACGGTGCAGTCGCGTCAGAGGAATTGGCGCCGCCGTGAAAACAGAGTCGAGAAAGTCCACAGCATGCTCGGGTTAAAAAAAAAAAAAAAAAAAAAGGGCGGGGGAGGGGGCGGGGTGGGATCCAAAAACTGTCCGAACCTGGAATTTTTGGATTCCGTTGATTTGAGAGAACTCCATGTTGTTGTCAAAGAGCGCTTTGGCGATGATGTCGAGGACGCTCTGCCACTGCAATGGAGAGGGAGAGGCGGCGCAGATAAGTCGGGTCACACGCACAACAATTCAAAAGTCTTGCGGCGGTGACGGGTTACCGTTGAGAAGACCAAACACTTGGCGCCCGGATCGCTCACTTGGATCTTTTTCAGGGTTCTCACCACCGCCTCCACTTTGGTCGAGTGGCTTCCCTGGGAGAGACGGCAGTTGGGCCGAGGGGCTGTTATTGTGCGCCTCGGTAGCTGTTGCTATTTTGGCTAGCAACAAAGTCAAAACAGCCTCAGTAGTTAACTCAGTGCGTGTCTGAACAACAGTGCCGATGGACTTACGGACGTAAACAGCCAATAGCCAAAGGCGTCTATTATTATTATTTTTTAATTAATTTAAAGTGACTCGGTAGCTACTGCTGTTTTGGTTAGCAACACTGTTGTCGGAAATTAGCACTGCGGTGGGCTGAGACGATGACAGTTTTTTTGCAATAGGAACACGGAAGCGTTTAACGGTATTTTGCCGGTGGCCACATACTGGGCGAAGATCCTTTGTTGACCAACCTTCACCGGGATGTCCTGGTCTTGGCTGGACGCCTGCGCGGTGAACACGTAAGAGATTTCGGTGTGAGATGTGCTCTGCCTGCAGATGGCGCAGTTGATGGCGCGTCGCCGCGAGCCCACGCTATACTGCTCAAGGATGATGGCGATGCATTGGTTGCAAAAGCAGTGGCCGCACGTCAGCACCGCCCACTGACAAATCAAAGAAAAAACAAATAGCGGAGGTCCATGAAAAGAAGAAAAACAAGCGTTGGAAACAAAAACGCTCACCTCCTGTCCGAGTGGCCGAGCACAAATGGGACACGGTTCCGGGTTCAGCCCACCAGTGGACTTGTCCTGGGACTAAAATGGGGAAGATTGGCGAGCGTCATCGTCTGGATTGGAGAAGGGGAGTACCAAAGGGGTGGGGAGGGGGGGGGGATACCTTTTCTAGGTTTGTCAGGTATAAAAACTGTCCCAGCTTCTTTTGCAGCTGAGACTTGGCCACTGCTTGGTCGTTGAGAAGTTTCACTCGGTTCTGCTCCACCTGCAAAGATCAAATCGGACGCAAATTTAAAGAGATGGCAACTTTTTTTTTTTTTTGCATCTGCATTACGACAGAATTTTTTTTTCTGACATTTTTCAAAACTGTCTTGTAATATTTTTTAAAGTTAGATTTAACTGTAATATTCTGATTAATGTCACTGCAAAATGTTTTTAATGAAGTCAGATTTTTAGAACACTATAAAAAATAAATTAAGCACTTTATATTCAATTTAGTTATACAGACAGATGTTTTAATTCCTGAAGATTGTATTTATGAGAAAATTAAAAAAAAATACAAAAATAAAAATAAATACAGTATATTCAAATGGCAATGTTTTAAAATGTTTTGATGTGTTTATTTCTTTTTTCAAATGATCACCATTTTATTTGGAATGTAATTACTTGCTTAATTGACTTATGTTCCTGAATGTTTTTTTTTTTTTTTTTTTTAATTGAGAAGATTGCAATACTGAAAGTCTCCAAATTGTGTATGCAGCATGACATACTGTTGAAATTGACAAATCCACACGCACGGAAGAAGGTAGGAAGACGTACCTCGTGCGGCTCGATGATGTGCAAGAGTTTTGGCTTGGGCTCATCGGGGAGACGCACGCGGAGCCTCTCGGTGGCCATTCCCAGCTCGTCAATGGCGGACACGTGATTCCGCAGAACCATCCAGTACTCGTGCAGCACCTGACGGATGGAGAGGGGCCGAGCGCTATGAATCCCCAACTGCGAAGGAAGCGCATCGGGTGCCAACCTTGTACTCCTTCTTCCAGGTCTCAAAGAGCTCCATGAAGGCGTTGCCCTCCTCCACCAGCTCGCCGTCCATGCGCTTGGCCTTGGCGAAGGTCAGGATGGCCTTGAGGGTGCGCTCCGTCTCGCTGGCGGCCCACAGGCCTCGACTGGTGGCGGGCAGGCGGTCGTCCACCAGGCCCTCCTCGTCTTCGATCATTTCCTCAAAGATGGCCGTCTGGCCTTTCACCCTGTCGGGCACGGGGGCCGTTTTGACGTCACGGAGGGAAAGCGCGCGACAGGCGTACAAAAGCGCGTTGGCTTACGTGTGCGAGAAGAGTTTGGATTCGTAGTCGGTGAACAGCTCATCGGCTTTGCAAAACACACAACTAGGGCATGAAAAGAAAAATGTCGTATTGGGAAGAGAATTGATAAATAGCGACAGAACATGTCCAATGGGATGTCACGTATTTGATTTGAATTTCATGACTTGATCCACAGAAACATGGGTCAGCCCCCAAATTTCATATCAGATTCAATTAGTTTCAATGAATCAATGATTTACAGAGTATAGCTTCGATCAAATAAAATATGTCATGAAATTCACTGAGAATATAGAAAAGAAGGAAGTCTCACTTATTAAGCGGCAGTCGCATGGGCCTGAGGTGACAGACGGTGGCCTCGTCAATCACCTTCTTGGATGCCGGACCCTCCAGGCTCTTCACCGCCTCCCGGACAATCTTCTGCGACTTCATCAGGTCTTCCATCTGCGTGGTCAGGAGGAACAGAAGACCATGGCCATCGCGGAACCTGCGGGAGGGGGGGGCGGAGTCGGCTTTGGCTCGAGCGCTCCGACTCGTGAATCAAGTTGTGCCCGGTTGAAAAGTTTACTTGTCAGCCATGGAGAGCTTGTGAGCTTGCTGTTTGTAGCTGGACGTCAGCTCGTTCTTGATGCGGCCCACCAGGTCGTCGTCGGTGGCGCAACGCACCGCCCGTTGGATGACCTCCAGCCACCAGGGGGAGCTCAGGTTGACCTGGACAAATATAGCAGACATGTTGTTCAGCACCAAGCTACAGAAGCGCGTCACTGCCGATGTGAATTCACCATTTTTGACTGGGCTGTGTCATTCGAACATACTGCAAAGTCGTTCCAACGAATTGATAAAGTTGTCGGACCGTATTGGTAAAGTCTTTCGGATATATTTGGTAAAGTTGTTTGAACGTTTTTGGTAATGTCGTTTGAACATCCAAGTAATTGGTAATTTTTCACATGGGTTTCAAATGTAACATTAGTCATCCATTTTTTTTTCCCAATTCAAATGCAACATTTTTCAAATGGCGTACATTTCCAAAAGCCTGTCTACGGTGTTTATAAGTTAGCCTCAAGCTAGCTGATGTATTTTCGATGAAATGACATGGTTTGGTTGAACAGTTTGGTGTTTAGGGATACAATGTTTGATTCTCTTTTGTCTTTTTTTTTTTTTTCTCGTAAACTTTGCTGAGCGTGACAAATGAAAGGGTCTTTGTAAAACATCAACGTTCACGAATTGCGCTCACTTTGCGCTTCAGCTCTTTGATGTTCTGCAAGACCGGCTGCAGGGCTTGGTGGGCGTCGGCCACCTCAGAGTCGTACTTGGTCATGTAGTGCTGACGCAGCTGTTCGGCCTGACCAGGGCGAAAAAACGGCCCAAAAATGAAAACCACATTTTCACAATGCAAAAAGTTTCAGCGGTGGACACGGACAAGTTGGGAGTCACCTCCTCGCTGAGGCAGTCGTCTCGTAGGGTGGGAGGAATCCCAGGATGCTTTGCGCTCAGCAACTCCATCAGATTGTGAGTAGCGTGAAGTCTCTGTCAACAAACCGCACAAACCGATCTCAGATAAGCAGAAGAAATTGGATGGATGGATGGGCGTTGATATTTAACTATTTCCTCCCACATTCCAAAAACATGTATGGCAGGCTGATTGAACACTCCAAAAATTGTCCTGAGGTGTGAGTGTGAGCACAGATGGTTGTTGGTCTCTGTGTGTCCTGCGATTGGCTGGCAACCAGTTCAGGGTGTCCCCCGCCGACTGCCCGAAGACAGCCGGGATAGGCCCCAGGACCCCCCGTGAGCGTTGTGAGGATAAAGCGGGTCAGAAAATGGATGGATGGATGAAATGAAACAAAAGTTAGCTGATCAAAAAAACATTCCAAAAATAAATGAGATATTCTAAAAATATACCCTGTAACCTGATTGCATGATAAACTGTGCACTGTCGTAACCGCTGTTCCTGAAAGGGTTAAAAGCTTTCTGTCTGACACCACAGAGATTTTTTTTCCACCCCAGGCGTTTAAAGAAAACAATTAGTGACCATTTTGGCCTGTGATTGCGATGCGACTTTTCACATGTAAATTGAAGACGCGTATAAGACGCCGCAGATGGCGTTTGGTTGTCTACCTGCAATGAATCCGTCTTCAGTCGCCCTTTGTGCTCCTCTGATGAGCGCAACACTTCTCTGTACATCTCGGCCGCCTGCTCGAACTCATCTGCGAAGGGGCAAGGGGCGGATCTCATTACTTTGGTAATGAGATGCGGCGTACAAAGGCGCTCGGAGCATGCCACAAAGCAAAAAGGGCGACAAAAGGCGAGCTCGTAAGTGATTCCCATGGTTGTTTCTTGTCATACCGCGGATGATGTGGATTCCGGCCAGGCCGTTGAGAGCACACACCAATTGTCTGTGGGCCTCTTCGCACTCCACTCGACATTTCTTCTGCAGGGACTTGAGGAGCTCCTCCATCGTCATGGTGCTGTCAAGAAGCAAACCCGACACACTCGTGGTCAACTTCAGAACACCAAGAGAACGCGAAGTCCCCATGAATCGTGAAAGTAACGTTTTTTTTTTTTTTTTTTTTTTTTTTAAACAAGGATCCTTTAGAATAGCGAGGATTCACTCTGCATGCGATCTAACGTAACCGGAGTGCCCTTGCGGCTCACCTCTTCTGCAGGGGCAGGAACTCGCCACGAACCGCCTGCGGGTGGCAGCAGGCCTGGCGCAGCCGCAGCAGCGGGCACAGGATGGTGGCCACGGTGCGGCGGTCCAGGCTGCCCAGTTTCAGGCTCCAGTCGGAAAGCTTGCGCAGCTTGAGCAGGGCGTCCTGCGAGCACACCTCGTGCTGTCGGTGGTAGAAGTGGCCCTCCACCGGGGAGAACCGCAGCCAATGCACCTCCTCCGTTTGAGGAGGGATCTGGATCTGGAGCAAAACAACAAAACAAAAAATAATAACAACAACACGGGGGAGAATATTCTTTAGCTTGGTTGAAAGTAGACTGAATTGTCCTTTGGGTCCAAGTCGGACTGGTTGCTTGTCTATGTGTGCCCTCTGATTGGCTGGTGACCAGTTTGGGGTACACCCCACCTCGTGCCCGCAATCAACTGGGATAGGATCAAGCACACCTGTGACCCCTATGTCACAAAATTGCTGCCCATCTTTTTAGGCACGATTGAATGAGAAGTGATTAACTACTAATTTGGTCATCATAAAGTTCTTTATTTGAATCACAACTACACAAGACAGTTAACTTACTCCAAAGTATCAATGAATTGTAACTGGGACTTAACGGTGGTCAAATGACCTTGTTAGCGTTGTAAAATGATCAGTCGATCGATAAATATGACCGATTTCATTATCCACATCTATTTGAGATCATTTTTGAAAAATGACAACACCTGATCAATGACGTCCTTCTTCGCTGAGCGCCACAGCAGCTGCGCCACCACGCTGTAGAGCGGCTCCGTGTTGCCGCGGCGATACGGCCTGTAAAGCAACTGGTCCCACCAGTGCTTCACCCAGTACGGATCCACGCCCAAAAAGAGAACCAGGCCGTAAAGATCTGCAGAGGGCAGGCGCTAAGGTCAACTGCTTGTCGTTAAAAGGCTAAATGCGAAATGAATACGCGCATTAATTCAGCAAGGGCGATGATAACGTAAATAGCTTGTTGCTAAAAGCTAAATGCGGCTCACGTGAGACGACGAGCATGAAAATGACCGGAGAACCTTGCCAACAAACGCCCTCAAAGAAAGGCCAAGTACTTTTACTGTATTTTAGTTATATTACATGCACGTACACACACTAATCTTACCAAATGGATGCCATCATAATTAGCATTAGGTGCGTTGGCATGTCAAGGATGGGGAGCGGTTGCGGCGGCTGTTTTTCACGGCTCAAAACAAGTTCCCATAAACGACCGCACAAGTCTCAGTCAGGTTGTTTAGTATTTATCTCTGCAGTCTATATGCAATATTGTAAGCGGTTGAAATCTGGTGATTGATTTTGAAGGGGGAAAAAAAAAAAGATCCTTTTGCTCACCCTCCAAGCCTCTTTGCACCGGCGTGCCGCTGACGCACCATCGGTTGACCGAGGCGAGGCGTAGCGCCATCTCGGCCGCTTTGGCGGTGGGACACTCCACCATCTGCGCCTCGTCCAGACACACGCGCCACCACTCCACGGCCACCAGGGGGCTGGGCACGGCCATGTAGCGCTTCTGGTTGCGGAAGCGGCGGCCGTCGCGACTGTTGCTGTGCGGGATGTCCACGTAGTTGAGCTCCGAGCGCAGCACGTCATAGGTGGTGATGACGACGTCCTGCTCGGCCAGCAAGCGCGGCTGGATGAAGCCGTGCTTCTTCACGCCCTGGTACACCTGGGATAGACGAGATGATGAAATCTAGGCAACAAAGAAAATAAAATCCGCAAGCACAGACGAGCAGGCCCTCACATACACATTCTCGTGTCAAACACTCGAAATATGAATTTTTTTTTCCGAGTGGTCGCGACCGAGCTCTCTCACCAGCACGCGCAGCGAGGCAGACCTGACGTGGCGGTTGATCTCATCCACCCACTGGTGGCAGATGGAGCTGGGCGAGATGATGAGAGTGGCCCCGGTGGAGACGGGCGTCATGGCCACCAGGCAGTGGGGGCAGTAGAAAGGCGTGGTGTCCAGGCTCTCCTCCTTGTAGTTGACGCAGCAGGCGTGCTGCCACAGCTGGCACTTCATGCACTGCACGCGGGCCTTGTAGTCCACCAGGCCCAGCTCGCCGCAGATGCACTCGAAGCGGTAGTCGGCCGTGTTGAAGGGTACCACCGACGCCAGGACGGGGGGCTCTGGCTCCTCCTGGGAGTGGGACGGTTGAGCCAACGGTTCTGGCGCGCTTACTCGTTCCGCTTCGGCGTCTCGGGACACTGTCGGGAAGTTGGTGTCGGCGAGATCTTCACTCAGGGAGTTTTGGAGAGCCACCTCGGCCTTCTCCTTCGCGCGTCTCTGGAATGTCTTCCTGGGCGAGTGCTCAGAGAATTTCAGATTCTGAGAGAAAAAAAAAAGTATTCTTGCAGTAAAGTATTAGGAGGATTTTCACGTATGGGTGTACTCACTTTTGTTGCCAGAGGTCTTGCTATTAATGGCTGTATTTTGAGTTTTTTTGAAGAGGCAAACAAATGTGCACGGTTATATAAGCTGTACACTACGTTTCATTGCACTTTTCTTTTCTTCAATGTTGTCCCGTGAAAAGATACAATTAAGTATCTGCAGAAATGTAAGGGGTAGGTTCACATTGTGAGATCCCGTATATAATTTAAACAAAAGCATTCAGTGCAAGTATTTCCGGAAAATCCTGTAACAAAATATTTTCTTACTACAAAGTTTAGATATTTTTTTTCCCCCACCGTAATGGAAGAATGTTGTTTTTTTTTTTTTCTTGCTTACAGATTTGGGCACTGCAGCGAGCGTCTTCTTGGAGTCCTTGTACTTCTTGCCCAAGCGGAAGGACCCTGCCAGGCCGCGACCTTTCACCCTCTCCACCAGGCCCTCGTCCGTCAGCTTGGCCAAAGTCTTCTTGATGTGGCTGCGGTTCTTCAGGAGGTCGCAGCCGTAGGTGGCGCGGATGTACGTGAACACGGCGTTGACGGAAGCCCCTTTGCCCGAGCGCATTTCCCTGATGGCGGTGAGGAGCATCACGCGGACGGCTGCGCACAAGGGACAATTATGAACTAAACAAAAATGAAATGAAGAGGTTGTAAAGCATTGAGTTAAGTAATTTATGCTTCGATTTCTTGAGGGAGAATCACATACCAGGGTGAGATGTTTTTATCTTGGGCTGCGCTTCGGGCTTGCAGCGAATGACTTTCTGGCGCTCAAGAGGAGGAGGGGGAACAAAATAATTCACAGATTTTCCCTAAAAAAAGAAAAAAAAAAGGAAGTAATTACACCGTAGATTATTTCATATTTGCTGAGTAATAGTCATCTGCAAATGGCGGTCCTCACCACGGGCAAGGTGAGGGCCTCCTGCTCCAGGTCCTGTCGGCCGTGAGACAGAATCAGAGCCAGAACTTCCACCGTCTTGCCGAGGCCCATCTCGTCAGCCAGGATGCCGCCAGGCCGCTCCACGCCGGCGAGGGGAAACTCGCGGATTAAACTGAGAGTGACGAACAAAATTCTCAAAAGTAGGACTGACCAATTACTTTCATTCAAATTGATGTCGCAGAGTTCCGGAACGACATTTTCAAATATCGTAATTTTTTTATTTAATTGAGTTACTCACCAGCCGGTAAAAGGGTTGTAGAAGAGTTTCTTTCCACACAAAGTGACCAACTCCCGCCACAAGAAATGTAGTGATTGTTCTGAAAAAGACGGGGGAGGGAATCTCATGAGTGACAACCACGGCCCACAAATTTAGCCATACAGTTGTGCCAGTGAGGTGCCTTTGCTGAGTTCAGTGATGAAGACAGCAGATAGAAAGAGTCAACACAGCCGTGTTCAAACGGCAGTTTTTTTTTTTTTTTTTGTGGTAGAAAAGAAATGAGACCAAGAGAAATCAATTTTAAAAAAAGGTTTCACATAGAAAGTTTTTTTTGTGGTAGAAAAGAAGTGAGACCAAGAGGAAATCAATTAAAAAAATTAAGGTTTCACCCATGAATCTGACCTATGACCTGTGCAACTCGATTGATAATGATTTTTTTTTTTTTTTTAACTTTTCAAGAGGGGAAATAGCTGCACTTGT
Organism: Hippocampus comes; assembly: GCF_001891065.2. Classification (NCBI taxonomy): domain Eukaryota; kingdom Metazoa; phylum Chordata; class Actinopteri; order Syngnathiformes; family Syngnathidae; genus Hippocampus; species Hippocampus comes. The sequence continues at coordinate 3,195,137 of NW_017805379.1, forward strand.
GGTTGCATAAGTGTGCACTCCCTCTGGTAACTGGATTGTGGCGGTGTTTAGGATTAACCAATCACATCGGCAGGCAACTTCTACAATTAAAATGCTGAAAATTAAGTTTGGATGGTCTGGCAGGCTTTTCGTCACGTTACTTTTTGCTTTGTGACCGAAGCCTGGCGGTTTAGTGCGAATACGGGCTGCTGTTTCAAACTGTCGTGGTACCATGAAAAACAATCATTGAATGCGAATGAATTTCATTTAAAATGATTTGAAACTGAACTGTACTTTAAATCGAATCGCCTTTCATTTTCTTGGCATCAGTCAATGACGTTTTCCTTCAAGCTAACGTCTTTGACTGTAGTTCATGTTTTACATTCATTTTACGTTCTTTGCATTCAATTCGGTTTTTGTACACCAGTGAAGGAAGCTATTTTGTAGTACGGCGTTGTGAGAGAAGTGGCATCCTATTTCTCCATCTACCTTTTAGGGCAGTATTCCTGAATTTCTCCCGCATCAGCATCCAGTTGACAGCCTGGCTCTGATAGGGGCGGAGCACCGGGAGCAAAGCTTGGTGCTGGACGTCAGATGTCCCTTCCCGTCGGCCGTCGGTTTGATGCACGCATCTGACGTAGTCGTAGAGCTCCTCCACGTTCTGCCTCTCCAGGTCTGTGTCGCATTCCTCCTCCTCGTTGTCCACGACGACTTCTGGCGGAAAAACATGGCAGAGATGTCAAGACGTCAAATGGCTGCACTATTGCATAGGTCTGGCCTAGAAACGCATTTTATACAAACGTACCAACCAAAGTACACATGAAGCAAAGACTCTCCGTAACTTCCACTAACAACCCAGGCTAAAATTAGCTCATTTTGTCTCTCAGTCCAATTCCTTTTTACAACACTTCAACAGGGCTGTAGCAGCATCTAGAGGCATTTCAGAAAGAGCACAAATGTTTTTCAGTAAAAGATGGGGAATGGGTTCCACCATTAAAAAATATATATTTTGGGAATGGTGTGATGGATGCATTACTCGGACCATTAGAGCCCAGCTCTACTGCGGCATGAAGAGTTCACTAACCAGGAATGATGAAGTCGTAAAAAACCTCCATCATCTTCTGCATGAGCTGATTGGCTTTCTTCATGCGAGCGTTTCCCTCGCTGAGGAACTCTGGCTTGCCGAGGCCGCTTTCCAGTAGGTAAATACCAACCTTATGGGGAAAAATAAACACCGGCTTTGTAAAGACTGATTCAGTCACATTCATTCCCTTCGGTTTCCACCTACACTACATAGTTGACAGGGAGTGATTCCAAACGCAGCCATTGGGAAGTCGACAATTCTTTTTAAACACTGCTCACCTTAAAGGAGTCCTCTTCTTTTTGGTGGCAGAGCTGTAGCACCCTTCTCTTCTGAAGCCAGTCCAGGTCCTCAAGCAGGACGCAAGCGAGGCTACACTCTGCGGCGCAGGTGTCGCCATCGGGGTCGGGCTCCTCGGTGCTCCCGAAGCTGACACAAAGCCGATCCACCATCTTGCGAATCACAAATGCCCCGTGTCGAGAGTCCGATGGGAGACGGGCCGGCTGAACGTGGAACTCCCCGACGAGCGCCTTCCAGATGTTGCTGAGTTGGGCAACGGGTAGCACGGTGAGTGCCAGGGAAGTGGAGGCCGAGTCTGACAATGTTCCGGGGAGGTCCTCCAGTGGCAGGGCGTTCAAGGAGACACCCGAAGATGGGTTAGCAGGAAGGGAGGAGCAAGATGGTATCACTAGGATGTCTTCCTCATTCCTACGATCCTCCAGCATGTTCCAGTTCAACCTCTGTTTCGCCTCCTCATCCACCCTCACTGGGGGGGCCTTCTTTCTGCGACTACTCATGGTCGAAACTCTAAAACGAAATGCAACATACACAACATATAGGAGACTCTCAAGCAACCAGCTGTTAATGACATTCAATAAGCCCTGCTGCTCCTTTGAAGACATCACTTGAAGGCACAAAAGTGTATGTGTCTTTGAGTTGATTACACTTCATGGAAACAAAAGAATTATTTACATTTTATTTTTCTCCGCTTTTATATTTCACTCTACAGTGACATTGTTCTTCATTAAAAGCATGACAATGACATTTGGTGTTTTCAGGGTGACTGGAAAAGATGAGTCTAATTTCAATTAAGATAGATAGATAGATAGATTTTTTTTTTGCTTTGTCAACAAGCTTTTGCCCTTGAATATAATCAAATACATTACATTAATCCAAATCATTTACAAAAGAAAGATATTTTAAGGCCATATCGCCCACCCCTACTATCAATGAAGGCAAAGTGAGACAGCGTTAAAAATTGAGGCATTTTAAATAGACAATCGCGAGGTATCATTACGTATTAAGTCGTTCATGATTAAACGAATAAAAAAGGAGAGGATATTTACACTTTGGAGCGCCCACAACGAACTCGGTCGTTAATCACCGTCCGTGAAAAGATGTTATGTCACCAATATGCCATGACTGAGCAGGAAATGTACAAAACACTCTTCCTTTAACTAAGCTCTTATTGTTGACAATGGTCGCCATGTTTAATCGGATGTGACGACACACATCAGCGCCAGCTTGACGTCTTGACAAATAATTATATATTTTTAAATAGAATTAAGATTATGATATAATGGGAGTATAACTTTTAATTATGTCTCATGTAACATTCGAATCATACGCGATGTACTGATGAGTTATTATTATTATTATTGTTTACTTTGCGCTGTCCCATGTTGATGACGTTTCCTACGCTTCTGAAACTGCCAGGGAATTAGTAATTAAAAAATTGATTTATTTGCTGTGGTGGAGAAACATTTCCTTTAGATGGAGCGGTAGTGCCAAAATCGAAAGTGCACGGCAACAATTCCGCGTCATTTAATCAATATATACTGTACACGTACACACGCGCGCGCGCGCACACGCGAACACACGCACACTAGTTTATGTTTATGCGAATCCATATTTTTGTAGCGGAAGTAGCAAAGTAAAAGCACACATAGGCAATTGTGTGATGAGGTACCCAGTACAATACTGTAAAAATAATGTCTGCGCTCACGAACAGTTCCCAGGTGTCTCCTGCTGTGTGGCATCACATTTTTATCACAATGCCCCGAAGGTAAAACATTGACATATTTTCACATGCATCAGCCCTCGTCCCGCCCCACATACTGCTGGACCAATGGCGAGCCTGGCTTTGGTTAGAATGACAACTAAATTGGCCGGATTTTACCAGCACACTTGCTGGGGTTAGGCTGTCTCGCCTTTCTTAAACCAATCAAGGTGGAATTGAAAAAGGTGGAAAAAGAACAACAAAATTGTATCAAAACATCCCTAATGTTAAGGATTATGTGTTACTTTATGCTGATTTGACTTTTTTTACACCCCCCCCCAAAAATAATTATACATATATATATAAAAAGATTACATTGAAGCAAGAATATTGATGCTGCACCAAAAAAAAAAAAGTTAAAAACAGAACTTTATTTTCAAATCTTAGAAAACAGATCAAAGCTACATTTGGATGACAAACGCACACTTTCAATGTGCCTCGAGTATCACTAAAGCTGTTCTGGATTTGAGGAGACATTGCAAGCTGCTTGAGTCATCCACTATATGGGTCACTAACACCTAAAATTACAGGCGACAGGAAACTTGAATCTACAATTGACTGATACAACGCTGACATTGGGCGGAATCTTCCTAACTCCAAAATCCTCAGTTTTCAGGAGAATCCCTAAAACAAATGTTTGTTCAATCATTAACATTGCATCTTCAAAGAGCACGAGCCATTTTCAATGCTTGAGATTGGTTAAAAAGAACACCCACACATATGGACTGACCAATGAGTAGAGATTTGTGAAACAATGGTGACATTTACCAAATTGTGATGTAGGAGGTTCCGCCCCGACGCCAGCGATATGCATAAACAGTTCAAGAAGATCCTTTAAAATGTTCCAGTTCAGCGCTCAGCTGTTGGCCTTGGAGTCCATGTTCTTGAGGCACCAGGCTGAATTTGAGCTGCCATGAAATTTGGCGCGCGTAGTGTTTTTGGCTGCGCCCCGTCAGAGCGTCTGCACGATGACGGGATACAGAAGGGACATGTGCTCGGCCCCTCGGATTGGCAGTTTGTGTGTGCTATAGTAGTGGATGACCTCCGGGATGGTGGCAAAGGGGGGGCTGTTCTCACCCAGCACAAAGCAGCCGTCGGCGGAGCGCGTGAACTTCATGTGCATGAAGCCCTTGCAACTCCTGGAAGACAGAACGACAAGAGTCAAACTGGACCCAGTGAACAGTGGGACCTCTCTTTTTCGAAAGAGGCTCCGTTTCTGTGTGTGGATATGCGTAGAAACCTGAGCGAGAGAGAAAAGTCGTTGCAGGAGGTCTGGCTGTTCCTCACTAGGTAGGAGCTCTCCTTGCACAGGGTCAGCAGAGTCTCTGCCTCGGAGCGGTTTAGGGCTCCATGGTACCACCTGCACATGGATTTTTTGGGGGGAGGGGTGGGGGGAATAAAACGTGCATTGTGTTCTGATATATTTTTTTGATGATAAGATGCACAGCAGGTCACATTGGCCCAGTGACATTGCTGGCAAGATACAAAGACAACAGGTGGGTTAATTAACCCCCCCCCACCAAAAAAAAAAATCAAGTAAAACAAAAATAAACCCAGCAGCAAATTTATCATTAAAAAAAATTAGTTTTTTCCCCCTAATCCAGGAATACAACAGAAGAGTTAATAATTTAAAAAAAAAAGAAACCGCTCAATTAAAAAACAATTTAAAAAATATGTAACAAAAATATATTTAAAAAAAATAACCCCAACAGATTAATTTAAAAAATTACCCCCCCCCAAAAAAAATGTACAGCCAATACAATAACTTGTCATGTCAATTTGACCTGCAATATAACACGAGGGTTAATCACTATAAAGGACGCATATTTAAAAAATAATTTCAAGCTTAAAAAAAAAAACCAAAGCCGGCAGAAAAACGATACAAAAAAATGCAAGTTGAAAAATCTACGGGTCAATTTGAGCCACAGTCCAACAGGAGAGTTAAATGATAGACATTTGTGATTGAAAGGTGTTGACGTGATGCCTCACACTTGTTTTTCTAGCGGCAGGAAGGGGTCCACTCTCTCTCCGAAGAGGGGGAGCGCGTCACAAACCAGACGCAGGGTGTTGGAGTCCGCTGCCGCCGCAGCCGATGTATTAGCGAGCCTGCTGTGCTCTGTTTGGACGCGCGAACGCTCCCGCTCAGCACCCTTGAACTGAACTATGGACAACAAGCAAGAAGTGGCAGCTTAGTCGTCACATTTAAACCAGGCTCCAATTTCGGCTACATCAAGTGACCCAAGACCCATTCAAATATTTACAATATGTTGGTTTAATTGACATTACTCTGATGTAATTAGTATTCCAAAAATAAATACATGTGCATTACAAAAAAGGTTCGTTGCTTTTTGAGAACGCTGGAACTGGCGAATGGCATTTCCACCAATTTAATTGAACGTTTTGGACAGCGCCCCGCGGTTAAGAATCACTTCAGAGATTTGAGACGCACCGGCGAGCGCCTTGGAGATGTCGTCCTTCTTCCACTCCCACGGCTGGTCGTACTCATCGGCTGGCCTTTCGTCATTCTGGGGCAGCCGGCTCTCCCTATCGTCCACGGGCGTAAGTGCGCCGTCGAGCCTGTGGTGGCGTTGATGCTGCTGTTGCGTCGGTGCCGTCGGAGCCACGCGGCCATGCTGTCGGGTCCTTTCCTCGTACGGGCTGTCGTATAGCTGGTTGCCACTGGCGCTCGTGCACTTGTTGCGCTGCATTTCTGGAGAGACAAAGACACGAGCTTCTTTTGGCTGCTTCCCTATATGGAAACACTTCACCATATTGCAACATGTATCGATGTATGTCTGTAAATGTACAGTCATTTCAAGAACAACACCTGAAATAATCTGCTGAGCCTCAAAAGGCTCCATGTAGCTACAGCTGTCTGACGGTGTCGATTCGTGCTCCAAGCCGGTCTGCGTCTTTGCGTCTGGGCGGGCGTCGAAGGGGTCCGAGTAGTCCGTGTCGGCGTCCGGTGCTACCGGGGCAGAGGGCAGCACCTGGGCCAAAAATCAAAGGACAAAGGGCAAATTGAGATTTATTTGAGTGCGGGTGCAAAAGCGGACGAGGGGGTGGTCTTACGGGCTCCTCTTGAACAGTGACGGGACTCAGGGGAATCTTACAATGGCCAAACTCCTGAGACTCCACTTTAATTAGTCTGTGTTTGGGAGACAACAATTTCACCTGCAAACAACACACTTAATCAATCACATGCATTTTTATTCAATAGTCTTTTTGTAATAACATTCATAGCTCTGGGTTTTTTTTAACCACTGAATTATGAAAAAAACTGCACAAGTATGATTTGACAAAGCGCATTGTGGGGTGGATGTCCATAATTTGCGGATTTTCCTGAATCACTGGATTAAAAAAAAAACAAAACGAAAATTGTGTGCCGTACCTCTGCACCAGTAGACAGGCTGGGGCAAAAGGAAGGGAATGGAGGCAGGCTTATATCCACGCTTCCGTAGCCGCCGCCATTTCGGTGCTCCTTGTCCGAGCACTGGTATGGATCCTCAAAGTCCAGCTCCTTTTGAGCTCGGTAGGCCCGCAGGATCTCACTCTCGCTGTAGTCTGGTCTCGGAGGTTGCGGGGGGTCACGCCGGTTACCAAAGTTTAGGTAGTCCTTCAGCCACTTTGCCATGGATCTGGAAATAAGAATGTACTGTTTATTATCGTGCATTTTAATTCCTTATTGTGGGAAATATTTGTATTGATTTTCATTGATCAATAAAAGTGTAGGAGCGTCAGAGGCCACATCGGTGGACTGTTTTGGCTGTGAATCCATATTAAAGTATGATCGCCTCATTTTACATAATCACAAAAATGGATTAATCACTAGTTTTGAAATGAGAGGCTAGTGAAAACTGTTGAAAATATGATTACATTTATTTGCTCACAATATCTCAAACTTTTTTTTTTTTTTTTTTAAAGGGAAGACAAATTTCAATTACGGTATTTTAGAAAGAATGAAATCAAGTCGATTGACGTGATTTGCTTTGGTGGGACACATAAAATGATGTGGCGGACCGGATCTGGCCCCCGGGTTTTAACTTTGACACCTGTGCTTCAGGGCATTTTTCTATATCTTTTCATGACGACTCATATTGAAGTCTACCGGCGTCCTAATAGTCACTCCATGGACGTTTTGTTGTTGTTTTTGTTTGGTCGAAAAACACACCTGAATGCTTTTGGGGATGCATTTTACGATTTGGGAGAGAATCCGAAAACGAGTTAGCCTGCTAACTTACGGTAGCGAGCATGCTCGTTAAATGTATTGACGCGCGGATTCGGTGGCGATCAGATAAAGACGACCCGAAAATACGTACTGAAAGTATCGTTGAAAAGCGTGACGTATTAACGCCGAACTTGAAGGCGAGCGAGACATTTAACTAGTTAGCTCCGCTCCAGCTAAGCTAAGCTAAGAGTTGACTTGTTTGAAAAGCTCACCCTCCTTCTTCCCGTTGACGGCTGCTCTCCGTTTACTTTACACGGCCCACCTCTTCCATCCGCTGTTTCTTTTGGGACGCTTTTAAGTCAGAAAAGGCAAGGTTCGTAGGGTCTGCAGCACTCGTCATTGATGGGCTTACGGTTAGCCAGCAAGCTAACGTTAGCCTGGCCACAGCGGTCCCTTGTGGAGACCGACAACACGCCCCGCGGCCGCCGGCTGAATAGGTGAGGCGTGACGTCACACACTGTGCATTTGCCCTCTCCATTTTTTTGCCGGACGTTTTCGTAAAAATTGTAGATCAAGAATTATGAACATATGTTAATGTGTATCAAGAGGTTTCGCTGCATCAAAAAATGTTGTTCCGCATGAATTAGTTCCAGAAAATGATGTTGGGTTTATGAATACATTCCCCCACAGCCGTGGCTCAACATTTAAATAACCTTTATCAGATTTGATGGTGAAATCACAGACATTTCCAAAAAGCACCATCTTTCTTTTTCATAACCACGGCAATGAAAATGAAACCCATCTCGCCATTGCCCCAGCACTTTGTGGGAAGTGGGATGAGGGCTTGCTCATTGCATGGAAGGTCCGCCCCTAAAACAAACAGATTTCATTGTGGCAAGAAAGATGCAATCCAAATATTTTTTAATAATTCTTGATCCTTTATAGTATTTTTACAAAAGCACCCTGCAAACATGTTTTCAATGATAATGTGTCTTTCTAAGTTTTACATGTCACAATTTAAAGCCTAAAATTGACTTCCACTTAATTGTAAGGAAGGCAAATATCTTGCATGCACCTATAAATATTTAAGACTAAACATTGAGTGTTGTTCGTTCACAAGAATTCAAAAAAACTTCAATTACAGTCAAAGATGATTTATTTCAACACTAAAACATATTTAATGAATGGCATTGTGTCACAGGTGCACAGATGCATGTTCACCCTCATTCGCTGTCACTGCTCTCACTGTCTGAATAAGCACCGAGCAGGCTGAGCGACGACGATCCATTCGGGGCAGCCGTACAAGGAGTTGAAAGGTTAGCCGTGCCGCTAACTGGGGGCGACTTTTTGTCTGTAAAGAGAAAATATATTCTTTTATTTTTGGTTCATTGGAAAAATAGTTTGGTGACCCAAATCCCACGGCTGACGAATGGCATAAATGACCACCCCATACCCAAAACAGTTCCAAAAATCCCTTCTAGGTCGGGACTTGAGTTCTAGTCTCTATTCTTAAAAAAAAGCTGTTTTGTGACAAAATGTGCATTTTCATGGAAGAATAAAGCGGCTTTGTGATCACTTACTAATAAAGCCTGGACCGTTAACTGTTCGTGAGCTCGCGGCAGTGGTCTTGACTGCCGTTTTCTTGCGTACGACGAGTGATCCGAGAGCGCCACCTGCACCCAGCGTGCCCACACTCTTCTCCCAGCTCTCCATCTTGGCCTTTTTCGCCGTGACGGTCCCCTGTGACACAACAAGAACCATTTCTCTGACAGTTGTCAAAAAATGGCAACTTCTACAGGAAATGTGAATGTTGCCAAAGGCCAAATTCTCAAGTCTGCAAGTCATTTCTGTCTGGCTGTTATGAGCAAGAAATATTTACGCCACGTTGAAAATGTTAAAATAACAAATGAATTCTGACGTACGATAAATGTACATGAGAACCAAAAAACAAAAGGGATAGCATATCTTCTTTCTGTGATCTCTCCTTTTTTCCCCTTCCACAAATAGTGATGATTGTATATTTTTTGTAACGTCCTATGAAGAGTTTTTTTTCTAGTTTTCTAATTTTTATAAACTTTCAAAAAACGTTTTCCACATAGAATGGGGTGAAAAAATGCCAGAAACCCCAAAAAATAAAGATACCCGAAATATTTCAACATTTATTTTCTTTTTGAATGAAAACAGGCAAACCGTGAACATGCGTGGGGGCAACTGCTCCTCATAGCCCTTGTGTGGTCATACATACGTGTGTTTCTACGGGTTTGTCGGCTGTGAGGATGTCCGTTGGATTGTCTGCGTTGGAGGACTTTAGTGACGAGATGTCCCGGCTGTTGCTGCTGCCGTCCTCTTCGTTGTCAGAGTCAGAGTCTCGCAGTCTTTTCACCAGCGCTCCAGGAAGTGTGAATGTTGCCAAAGGCCAAATTCTCAAGTCTGCAAGTCATTTATGTCTGGCTGTTATGAGCAAGAAATATTTAGGCCATGTTGAAAATGTTAAAATAATAAATGAATTCTAACGTACGAAAAATGTACATGAGAAGCATCTCTCTCCTTTATTTCCCCTTCCACAAATAGTGATGATTGTATATTTTCTGTAACGTCCTATGAAGAGTTTTTTTTCTCAAAATGTTTTTTTTTAAACTAATTTTTATAAACTTTCAAAAAACGTTTTCCACATAGAATGGGGTGAAAAAATGCCGAAAACCCCAAAAAATAAAGATACCCGAAATATTTCAACATTTATTTTCTTTTTGAATGAAAACAGGCAAACCGTGAACATGCGTGGGGGCAACTGCTCCTCATAGCCCTCGTCTGGTCATACATACGTGTGTTTCTGCGGGTTTGCCGGCCGTGAGGATGTCCGTTGGATTGTCTGCATTGGAGGACTTTTCCGACGAAACATCTCGGCTGTTGCTGCCGCCGTCCTCTTCGTTGTCAGAGTCAGAGTCTCGCAGTCTTTTCACCAGCGCTCGCTCCAACATGTCTCTGTGCAACACATTCACGTCACAATGAGCAATGACGGAGCATCTCAAGTTGAGTCCAAATTGCGTGAGCCCCATTTTTGGGGGGGGTAAATATCTACTGTCATGTCCAATTACTTGGTCTCCCGCTCGTCTTCTTCTTTCTCACGCTCCCTTTCTCTCTTCTCCAGTTCTCGGTACTGGCCGAGCATCCCCTCAAAGTCTGTAACGTCCTATGAAGAGTTTTTTTTCTCAAAATGTTTTTTTTTAAACTAATTTTTATAAACTTTCAAAAAACGTTTTCCACAGTCCGTCTAGAATCACGCGCGGACCATTTTCAATGTCGCACGTCACCTTTGTCACATGGCCACGTTCCTGCTTGAACTCACCTTGAAGGTAATCTCCGCCAGGCACCGAGTACACTTGATGTAAAAGCGGAAGATGGGGAGTCCCATGTACAGTTGGTTCTGGACTGTCTCTTTACGTGCATTGAACTTCTTTCCCTTGTAGATGTACTCGCCGCAGGTTTTACACCTGTACGCAATCAATGAATTATTATCATATGGCAACAAGCATTTCATACAGGAGCCTAAGCAGATACATGTGCGCTAACATCGTCTCACTTTTGGCACATTACAAAAATCCCCTGTGAAAAAAAAACGATTTTTTAAAATGTGATGATTGTAATTGTAGGATGAATTTGAAAAGGTGAAGTGTTTTGGAATCAAAGTTTAGGGAACTATTGGGGATTCAACTCTTAAAATAGGCACTTCCATCCATTATTTGTGACTATTTGTTGATTGTGGTACACTTACCTCATGTTGAATGGTGCCATCAATCTGACCACATACTGTCGATCTTTGGGAAGTTTAAGTTTCGGGATTTTGGCCGGATCAAAGTCCGGAGGGTAATATTTCTGTAAATAAATACATAACACGCGTCAATACAACCTGCAAACACATTTGATTGAAGTAAATTGACCATTTAATGACGGGCCGATTCTCTCTCGCTCGGCTAGCTTGATAATCGTCACTGTTCATCACATCCGCACACTATAGCGATGAGTTATTAATTCTTCGTTCGGAATTTATACTTACATTCAATACTTTTCTTTCTGACATGCTTACAGTCGCTCCACAGACAAATTGAACAAGGACAACTCCCACTGTACTGAAGTAAATCTGTTACGTTTAAAATAAACTTCCGGTTCTTCTTCTTCTTCCTCACGCGTCAGGCCGGGTGGATGCATCTGTGTCGTTTTTCTGCCTCCTACAGGCCATTCTTCTCATTGCATTTTTTTCTTTATTCTTTTCTTTTTGTTACAATAATCCCCTGTGAAAAAAAACGATTTTTTTTTTTAATGTGATGATTGTAATTGTAGGATGAATTTGAAAAGGTGAAGTGTTTTGGAATCAAAGTTTAGGGAACTATTGGGGATTCAACTCTTAAAATAGGCACTTCCATCCATTATTTGTGACTATTTGTTGATTGTGGTACACTTACCTCATGTTGAATGGTGCCATCAATCTGACCACATACTGTCGATCTTTGGGAAGTTTAAGTTTCGGGATTTTGGCCGGATCAAAGTCCGGAGGGTAATATTTCTGTAAATAAATACATAACACGCGTCAATACAACCTGCAAACACATTTGATTGAAGTAAATTGACCATTTAATGACGGGCCGATTCTCTCTCGCTCGGCTAGCTTGATAATCGTCACTGTTCATCACATCCGCACACTATAGCGATGAGTTATTAATTCTTCGTTCGGAATTTATACTTACATTCAATACTTTTCTTTCTGACATGCTTACAGTCGCTCCACGGACAAATTGAACAAGGACAGCTCCCACTGAACTGAAGTAAATCTGTCACGTTTAAAATAAACCTCCGGTTCTTCTTCTTCTTCCTCACGCGTCAGGCCGGTGGTACACTTACCTCATGTTGAATGGTGCCATCAATCTGACCACATACTGTCGATCTTTGGGAAGTTTAAGTTTCGGGATTTTTGCCGGATCAAAGTCCGGAGGGTAATATTTCTGTCAATAAATACATAACACGCGTCAATACAACCTGCAAACACATTTGATTGAAGTAAATTGACCATTTAATGACGGGCCGATTCTCTCTCGCTCGGCTAGCTTGTTAATCGTCACTGTTCATCACATCCGCACATTATAGCGATGAGTTAGTTATTAATTCTTCGTTCGGAATTTATACTTACATTCAATACTTTTCTTTCTGACATGCTTACAGTCGCTCCACAGACAAATTGAACAAGGACAACTCCCACTGTACTGAAGTAAATCTGTTACGTTTAAAATAAACTTCCGGTTCTTCTTCTTCTTCCTCACGCGTCAGGCCGGGTGGACGCATCTGTGTCATTTTCTGCCTCCTACAGGCCATTCTTCTCATTGCATTTTTTCTTTTTTCTTTTCTTTTTCTTTTTAAATTCGGTTCCCTTTTTTACTTTAACAGACACACCTACGGACAATTTTGAGTCGCCAGTTAACCCAACGCACGATTCTGGATTTATGGGAGAAAGCACATGCAGCGGGACAAAGTAGTGTATGAGCATTCGCCTGTGATCGATAGTGAGAAAGCCCTTGAGACAGACGCTGTGGATTCAAAAGTAATTTTGAAAATCTTCCATTCGCCCTCACCTCTCCTCAAATGAAATACATTGACAACACTAAAAATAGATTTTAAAATATTGGAAACAAATATTGAAAAAAAAAACATGGTGAACCCGAGTGTATGAGCATTCGGCTGTGATCGATAGTGAGAAAGCCCTTGAAACAGACGCTATGGATTCAAAAGTAATTTTGAAAATCTTCCATTCGCCCTCACCTCTCCTCAAATGAAATACATTGACAACACTAAAAATAGATTTTAAAATATTGGAAACAAATATTGAAAAAAAAAACATGGTGAACCCTGAATCTAGTGAATAGGGAGTGATGACCAACACAGTGTGTGTGTGTGTGTGTGTGTGTGTGTGTGTGTGTGTATACACGACTACCTTTAGGTTATTCCAACAAGAGGAAATAGGATGGTGATTACAGATTTGTGTCAACATGTGTTAACCTGGCCTGCTTCCCCCTTCTATTGGTTTTATTGGACAGTGGTGAAATGCACTGATTGAATGCAATTCTTAAAAATAAGTGACCTGGGAAATATTAAAAGGTGGACAAAAATAATGTAAATTGATGAGAATAAAATTGAGTACAATTATGGTGAACCCCCTTCCCTCAATAATGTGATTGCGGTTTAATATGTGATTATATTTTACGGTCCTCTTCACATGTATTTTTTAACTCATGTAAAGCCTACGGTAATAAAAATTGTTGATTACATAAAAAAATTTTAAAAAAATGAATTGTTCATTCGTCATATTGTATTTTTACATGTATTGGTTATTGGTCCATCTTCTGATCAGATCAGCAATCGGTTATCATTAAAAAAAAATCCTGATCATGTAAAGCTTACGGTAATAAAAATTGTTGATTACATAAAAAAAAAAAAAAAATTTAAAAAATGAATTGTTCATTCGTCATATTGTATTTTTTAAATAAAACCTTTGCTCCGTGTGCCATGGATTCACCTGCAAAATAAAAGTTGCTCTGCAAAATTCAAACGTTGCTCCTCAAATGAAGCCATTCTTTCACAAAACTGTTCTCGACAGCAAAACAATTATTTCAAGCTTTGAAAAGTGGAAAGGCTACGTCTAATGGGCACCCATGACCATCCATAATTCCTTTGGCAAACCCTCGGTGATGAGGTTCACGAGGGTCATTTCCTCCATCAATATTTCAGACGCTCGCTGATGTCACAGCACCCTATAAAGAGCGGGAGTACACCTCCAAAGCCAACCTTCACTTGACATCAGCACCATGTTGAGCACCCGGGCCTTCCTCCACCTCTTCCTCCTCCTCGCCACCGCCGCCTTCCTGTTCACGTCGGCTACCGAGGACGCTTCGGTGGAGACGCGCTCGCTGGATTTCACGCTGAAAAGTCAACAGGAGAAAGATTTGGTGAGAGCGCCATGTGTGGGCGTTTGTGTGAAATAAGAGCTGGTTACACACAGTACAGTACTGCATATGTGATTTGATGGCTTTTATACAGATTGATGCTTTACAAGAAGTCCTGGAGAAGCTGAGGAACAAAGAGATGCCCTCTGAGAAAAAGCTGGGCTGGCTGCCCTCGGTAAGTCCAAACTTACCCTGTACTCCTGTCGCAGTTTTATTTGACTCACTTTAGTCCTTTGATGCTTTTATTGAGCATTTTTATTTTACTTCAAACTCATTCACTCCCATTGACGGCCATGGACATAAATGATCACTTTTACTGGGCTGTATATTATAGTCAAGTCAAGTTTATTTATACAGCCGTGAGTCCCAAATCCCAGCATGGAAAAACTTAAAACCCAATTTGGTGAGAAAAAAGAAGAAACCTTGATAAGGGACCACAGATGGGAGATGAAAGTTTCTGTCCAGATGTGCTGTTTCACCATTTGTGCTAAATTATGCATTGCTTAAAGGGCGCAACAAGGCAACACCAATGCTATTCGTGATCCTGTCTATGGTGTTTTGCATGATTGGTTAGCATTGAGCTAAATTGATTTTCTGGCACTACTGTATTTAGCATTTATTTACTTTTCATGTTATATTTAATTTTATTTTGCTGGTTTCTATTCCCGCTTCTTCATGGATTTTTGTTGTTGCTGTTTTTCTTTACTTGAAAAAAGAATCCGCGTTCCGTTAAATGCAAGTAGTCTTTTGGCCGAGTTGTATATTTTATGAAGGCAACTGTCAATTTAATTCACACAAAATGAACCTTTTTTTTTTTGTTCTTTCAGTGTGACGCAGGGGAGCCATGCGCTGTGCGTAAAGGCTCCCGAATTGGCACGCTGTGCAGCTGTCCGCGAGGGACTTCCTGTAACTTCTATGTCCTCAAGTGCTTGTGAAAGATAACAAATGATGCCGGGGTCCATTGCATTGGTCTGCATACTGTCCTGTTTCATGTGTTGTGACAATTCCAAGCGTCATATGAAAATGGCTCAACAGTTGTTTTCCTCAGGGGCAACTTCCTTGTTATTTTGGTGAGAATATCAAATATAAGATAAGTACATGTTGTGCCTTAAGTCATTGTTCTAAAAGAGAGGGGGGAAAATGGAATGTTTGTCCTTGGCGTTGATATGCGAGTGACTTTGGTTCATAATATTTGTGATTACAAAAACATTTGTAGTATTTTATCGGCACCCAAACGATACCACAGTACAAGAGCAAATATTAATCAGAGATGGCGTGCCCCTTCAAATATTTTTGAAGCAGAGACATTGTTTGCTTGCGCAAAAAGGATTTTACCATGCGATGTAATTTGTTGCTATGTGGTACCCGAAAAAAAAAATCCACCTGTTGCTGAACCTAACCCTTAATTCATAAATATTACAAAACGTATGACTAAATTGCATATTATATTACTGTTATCATATTATGCATTAGAGGGGAAAAAAGAGGGCAGATTCGGAATCAGTACATCAAACAGCATCTATGATTGAAAAAGAAAAGCATTTTCATTATATTGCTATATAAAAAAAACACATAAATGCACCACAACAATGACCAACATGCCAATAAAAATGTAGCATATACAGATTAAAAAAATACATGTTAAACTTTTTAGATTGATTGGTCTATAGTATGTTGCGTTAGCTAAATATATATAAAATTAAGAAAGCAACAATTACTACGACAGTATAAAATTATGATGTATCATTATTTATGTCCACGTTTTGATTCATTGAGATTTTAACTTATTTCAATTTTATTCTACTAAATTATTACGCAGCCATGTCTTCTTTTGTTTATTGAATTCTTACATATTTTCCCCCATTATTTTCTCCATAGGTAATAATAAAATGAGATCGTGACTATACTATTTATTATTTTCTTCGCGCGTTTCTGGGGGGGGGCAATTACGTCACTCGCGTCATCCAACATGGCGTCCAACAGCCGGTTGCAGGAGGAGGAAGGCTGAGGAAGAGGAAAAGGAGGAGGAGGAGGAGGAAGAGTGAGCGGGACGCCGCACCGATCCTCGCTGCTCGCCCTTGTCGGACAAAACCCATCCGCACAGGTACGTTTTCAATTCATATTTCTATGTTTTCCACAAATCTTAATCATGGAGGGAGACGCAAAGAAACAGGCTTGATGGTGACACCGGAGGATGGACTGCACGTCAGTAAATCATGTGGCCAGCATCCGACCCTACAGTCGCATTTTTGTCGGAATTACATAAAAATCATACATTACGATATCAAAGCAAAAGCCTCAATCGGTAATTGTGTGCGTGCGTTTATTCTGATAATCTGTTCAATCTGTACCCGATGCAGGCGACTGTCGAAATATGACCATCACGTTTCATAATATGATTTTGACACAATCTCTAATTCCACAGTGCAATGGTACCTTGAGAGACACGTTTAATTTGTTTCTCCTCTAATCATATTTCCCAAATTGAATGGAAATGTCA
This sequence comes from Hippocampus comes, assembly GCF_001891065.2. NCBI lineage: Eukaryota > Metazoa > Chordata > Actinopteri > Syngnathiformes > Syngnathidae > Hippocampus > Hippocampus comes. The sequence goes on from NW_017805379.1 coordinate 3,211,913, forward strand.
CAAGAAGAGAAATATACAGTCGGGACTCAAGGAAATTCAAATGAAACCATTTTTCTCCATACTTTTTCCCTCATCTGTGGTGATCATTCTGAGGTGTGTGTCTTTGCCACCTGTTGACAGTACAAGACAGTCAAGAGAGTCGTACGGACACACTACACTGGAGCTAAAATAATATTCCTTTCTCAGCTTCTCAATGCGGGAATAATATGAGCCATTCTTCACAGAGGATAAAGAACATACCGCTGTGAATTATCGGCACAGATATTTGGGATTTTGACGCATGTCGACATTGACCTTTTTTAAAAAAAATCTGACGGCTGATTCAAAAATGTGTATAGTTGAGGGAACTATTTATTTAAATTTTCAGTTAAGTTTATATGTGATGCTATTGACCCAGGGAAGTCTGTACCTTTATTTTTATTTTATTTTTTTAATTAAAAAAGAAAAGTGAAAGTTAAGATTTTAGTTATTTAGAAATGTTGGAAAACTACTGTAAAAAAATGATAAGGAGCCATTTACTTGTTTAAGTTTTCATTGAATTATTTTAAGACATCCTGAAGACACTGAGAGCTGACTGGGCTTTTTGTTACAATTTTTGTCTCACATCATAAATACATACATATTTCTATTTTATTTTGTTATCCAGTGTTTCTGTCATTATATCATTAAATTAAATGTATATTTTCATCTTATTTTATCCATGAATCTGAACACCACTTGGCCAGATTTTTTTGTAATTCTTTTTAAAATATTTTCCGATATATATTATTTTCATATGTACTATTATCCATGTCTATATATATTTTTACATTATTTTATTTCATATATTCAGCTCTTTATGGTATGACATTTTAAATTTAATGCATCTGTTTTCATCCATCTCTGGGAGCGGCCATTTTGGCCTCATACCGCCCTCTGCTGTCAACTGAAATTGATATCGAACTGCCGTCAGGCTCGCATTGCAAACTTTGCAGGTCACCTGTTTTGGGGATTTGGTCTTGTGATGTCTATTTTGATGTTTGACATCAACCAGAGCATCATTAAATTGAAACGTTCACATTGCTTTGAGTGGCGCAAGTGTACCTAATGAAGTGACTGGTGAGCGGGAGCGAGGTTCTCTGCTGTCAAAAGGATTTTTTCAGCGACGCATCAACTTTTAATGAGGCCGACGTTTCAGCTTAAGTGCACACAACAAAGTGTTGTTGGCGATCGCAGGTATTTTGCTCCTGGGATGTCGACTCGAAGCCTGTCGGCCTGCGGCAATTCCCTTCTCATCACACGGCTTGGCAATAGTGCCCTGCCCTGCGCCAATCCCGAAAATAATTCGTGCCTTCCCAAAAAAGGGATTGGAATTGCGTATAAATGCCACAAGAAAGTAGCCAAGCCCGTGAAAAGTAACAAACTATCAACGCCTTCTAGCATGCACACAATCATGAGCGCATGTCACATAAACAATTGTAAAGTGGTGCCTTGAGTTACAAGTTTAATTTGAATTTCAACTTTTTTCTTCTGTTTGCAACTTTATTTCTGTAAGATGCTTTAACTTGTAAAATTACAGCCGATAAAAATTGCCCTTTTTTTGCTGACTTTTCGATCTGAGAAAAATGACACTTGCATTTTGGTGAAATGACAATTTTATCGTTGGAAGATGATGACTTCATTCTTGTATAACTGTGATTTTGTTGTTTTAATATTCCATTTTTTCTAATTTTGTGGCTGTGTTTTCATGATATTACTTTTTTAAATTTGGAAAATGACATCTTTTTTCTTGGAAAGTTGCGACTATTGTCAAATTCTGACTTCATTCTTGTAATAGTACATTTTTTTCTTTTCTTTGGAGCAGCATATGAAGGCTGAAATCCAAGTGGACAAAAAAAAAAAATCCAGTCCAACTTTCACATCCAATTTCATGGAGCAAATTTAGAATTTTGGTTGTAAATGTAGATCAGAGCTTCTGGTAGGGTTGAGGCCAGCAGGGAAGGTCTGAACTGCCCCGATGGCCCACCACAGCCTGTTGCCATAGTAACCCGCCCTCTTGGGAAGGAAGGAAGTCGAGTGAAGGGCAGCAACAAAGTGAAGTGAAAACAATAGAGACTCAAACCCATACATAAGCTTTTGGTGGATTTTTAAATCAAGGACAAAAGTATCAGGGCAACATAGAGGAAGTGAAAATGGGGCAAAAAAAAAAAAAAAACCTGGCATCCGGCGATTCCCATTTTCTGCAGCTGGTGGAGTTTTCTCAAATGAGGCCGCTAATCTACTACGACAGTAGTCTCTTGATAATGCCCCATACCGAAAATTAAGTCAGCTGGAGTTGGACTCGGGTGCAAAAAAAAAAAAAAAAAACTACTGTTTTGTTAAAAAATGGATTTGATGCATTGCTTTAGCGTTAAAGGAACTGGTCAGCTGCAAAGGTACGTTAGCATGCAGATTGATTCCCGCCTATTACACTGTTGAGTCACTTAATTTTTTTTTTTTTTTTTTTTTTTTTAATGACTTCACTCATGGCTCCCAATAAAGAACTGAGATTTTGTGGTTGGACAATTGTGCACACCTTGTTAACTTTAACCCGAACTGCGGACATGGACATGTGAAATGGAAGTCAACAAAACCTTATCCGGGACGTGAATGTGAGGACATTCATGTCCCGGATAAGGTTTTGTTGTTCTAGTAGGCTTTTTGGATATTAGCCTCCAAAAACCTGCCGCTTAAACGAGGGTGTGGCGACACTTAAGATGACTTACACGGTCCCTCTTATCCTTCAGTTTTCAGATGAAGACTACGCCCCCTCTTCCTCACCTTCCTCCTCGCATCCCCCGTCCAAATTCAGCCGAACGGTGAGCTGCCCCGGCAACAACAGCGTCACCAGGAGGAAGACCCTCCGGTCCGCCTCGGGAGTCGTCGCCCTTCACGCGGACACCTCCCCGAAATAAAAAGTGGTGGAATGGCGACCCTGAGCCCAGCGTCCCCCTTTGAACTCCTACCTCCACCCGCCACGGTGGGCTTCCTCAAGTTGTCCCGTCCGTGCTGCTACGCCTTCCCCGCAGGTCGCGGCGACTGCGCCTTCTTCGCCGTCAACGGCTTCACGGTCCTGCTGGACGGCGGCTCGGATCCGCGGGCTTGCTTCTGGAAGCTGGTGCGCCACCTGGACCGCGTGGACGCCTTGCTGCTGACCCACGCCGGCGCTGACAACCTGGGCGGCGTCAACAGTTTCCTGGAGAGGAAGGTGGCCGAGACGCAGTTAGACACGATGAGTGACGAGGGGTCTGCGAGGCTCATCTCACCGGAGCTTGGGGTGGTCTTCTTTAACGCTCCTGGAAGGTTACGGGTGGAACAGCGGCCCTCCGAGTTGAAGGTTTCCAATTGTGAGCGCACACTCAGAATGACAGTGAACAGAACCTACACATGAAAAATTGCTGGGTTGTTTTTCTGAACCACTCAGTGGGTAGCTGGGGATTTTTCCGCACTAAAAGGCGCACTGGATTATGAGGCGCACCTTCAATGAATGCCGTATTTTGTAATTTTTTTCATGTATTGGACGTAGCGCACTATAAGACGCAATCTACAATGCATCCACTAGATGGAGCTACGATGGAGGAAATGTCAACGCGCGCGTGAGCGCGAACACGAACACGTACGCACTGGTTCAACCAATCAGCGCCGACCAACTCACGATGAAGGAAATGTCAACGCACGTGAGCGCGAACACGTGCACTGGTTCAACCAATCAGCGCCGACCAACTCACGTCACAGATCAAAGAAGCTTTGAACAAACGACAACAGCTAAGCTAGCTTAGCTGTTGAGTGCCGTTGCTACAGAACGATCAAATGTCAGTCAAAATTATTTAATAAAGCAGCGACACAGTTCACTGAAGCAACAGCAAGTTATAACATTGACTCGTTGACGTTGAACTCTCTTGCCGCTGCTCTATTTCCGTCTTCAACTGCGCCACCGATCGCCTTAAGTTTGAACTCTGCGTTGTTAGCATGTCTTTAGCAAGGAGCCATTTGGGGGGGGTCGACATATTACCGTAATAACCATACACAAGGCGCATCTGATTTTAAGGCGCGCTGTGAGCGTTTAAGAAAATGGAAGGCTTTTAGGTGCGCCTTTTAGTGCGGAAAATACGGTACTTTGACCCACGCTTTGGCAGGTAGAAGACATTTAAGTTGTAAAGTCTAACGGAATTCTTTCAATCATCGTCTCATCAGGTGCGGACAACGTCATGAAGAATCTAAACCAGGCAGCTGTCACTCTACGCCTGTTGAAGGAGTTAGACATCCAACCTCATCCCATGTTTCGACCACCGGTGGCCCCTCCGGAGCCCATCACCTTGTTCCAAAAATTGGGCGTGGGACAGCTGGACTTGTACATCCTCACTCCAGCCAAAAACAGCCACGAGTACCAGACGTTCATGCGGGACTGGCCCGACGGGGCGTCCCCCCAAGGGCTCCCCCTCGCCGCCCTCGCCTCGGTGTCCGCCCTCCTCGTGTGGCACCCGGCTTGCCCCCTCGAGAAGGTGGTCCGGGTGCTGTTTCCGGGCATTACTCCGCAGTCCAAACTGCTGCGGGGCCTGGAGACGCTCAAGAGCTTGGCCTTCCTAAGGAAACCCACGGTGACCACCGGGGACCTGGAAAGGATGGGCTTTAGAGGGAAAACTAAACGGACAGAGAGTCAGGACAGTGTCCGTTCCCAAGGGAAGGAGGTGGCCAACAAACCAGGAAAAGAGGCTAAGAACACGGGGAAACTATTGGTCACAGAAAAGAACGGCTCCAAGAAAGCGAGTGGGAAGGAGGCTAAAAAGAATGCAAAGCAGGGCGGCAAGGGAGAACATGTCGTCCTGAGGAACGGCGTGGGGAGGAAGGAGACCCTCACGTCCAGACCAAAGAATAACAACAAAACGCTCAAAAACGACTCCAAAACGGATTCCAAAAAGATAAAGAAGACATCCGGAAAGGAGGGCAAGAACGCACACATCCAGACCGAACTTAGCAACTCCAGACCGGACAACGAGGCCACAGTAGACGAGTCAAAACCGAAGGAGAAAGAGCCCCGCGGTGCCTCCAAAACATCAACCCCTGAGGATATGACTCCTGATTTCCTCCGACTTCGGGAGGAAACGGAAAGAGAAGAGGCGGATACGGCGGATGAGAGGAAAAAGAAAGGTGACGGCCAAGGGAAGGGGGCCGCAGAAAGTCCCGGAGAAGGTGCAAATCCGCAGGACGCTAAGACCGCAGACCAGCTCGGAGTTGCGAAGAAACCAGCAAAAGTGGTCGGATTCCCGACCCCGTTGAAGCAGGCGCCAAAGAACGAGCCGAACATCGAGTTTGACTTGACCCCGACCGAGTACACCCTCCTGGACGGTGCTTTGAGAACCAGCCCGCCCTCGCGATCGTCCTCGGATAACCAGGCCACCTCTGAGGAGAGGACCGTCGAGCAGAGTTCCCCGGATTCCCGGCCCAACAGCGCCGGCCACACTCCTTATTGTCTGTCTCCGGATGACAAGTGGTGCAACAGAGACGCCCTCGGCAGGCTGCAGGCGCAACGAGCGGCAGAAGTCGCCCAACCCAATGTTTCAACCAAGCCGGCCCAACCCATCCCCAGAGAGAAACACCTGACTTTCCTCTCTCTGGGGCCCTTGAAGGACGGGGCCTCCGACCCGTCCGCCTCCGTGGCCAACACCACCACCTCCACCCACTCCATGCCGGCGGAGGTGAGCTCGCCTCAGTCCACCGAAGTGGACGAGTCGCTGTCCATGTCTTTGGAGCACGGCCCCGCCTCGGGAAGTCAGCGGGAGGCGGATGACGGCGGCCATCATCCCAACGGTGGTCATTTTGCCGCCATGTCCAAGAAGCCTCTCAGGTCTTTGGCGTCGGAAGCGGGGCGGCCTCCGGTTCCGGGCGCCTTGCATTTTGAGACAACGGCTCACGACGTGGACCTGTGTCTGGTTTCCCCTTGCGAGTTTCAGCATTTCAAAGCGCCAGACTCCGGCTCAGGCGACAACGTCCACAAGGACGCCGCCAAGGACGTGACACCGGGCGAATCAAACGCCCCCGTCTGCACGGAGGAGTGTCCGTCCACCACGGCCGACGGAGTCCTGGACTCGGACGAGGAGGAGTCGTGCGGCATTCCCACAAACCTGGACGCCTGTCAGGCCTTACCCCGGGACCCGCTTCCCGCCCGGCTCAGGGATAGCCCGCCTCTGCCTCCGCATCCCGACACCACCATGCCCGTCCCGCAGTCTGACGCCGGTGCTCCTGGCAAGAAAGTAAAAACGAGTGCCGTGCGAGGGAAAACGCCCGGGGTGAGTGAACACCAATTCTTCACAGTAAACGGCTCCGCAGCATTGTTGTAAAATGTTTGGAATATTTTCTACATTAGTTGAAACATCGATTTTTTTTTTTTTTTAAATTAAAAAAATAGCTGAAAATTTGTTTTTTTTTAAAAATGGTACAAAATAGTATGCAGAACCCCATGTTTGTTATCTCCAAATTCTTCTTCTAAATTTTTTTAACCCTTTCAGTGACGGCGGTAACTCCAGTGGACAGCTTTTTTTTTTTTTAATGTTCTTTATGTGTAAACTTATACAATCTTTTCAAAAAATCGACTTACCAACTACTATATTTTTTTTAATCATTGGTGTATTTATTTTTTTTTTTTGTATTATTTTCTGATAATGATTGAACAGCAAACAACAGGTCAGGCCGGACACCCGAGTAACTCCGAAATTGAATTTGTTCTTAGGTGACGGACTCCACCCTGAAGCCGAGCCCGGGCAAAATCCAGGCAGGAAGCGTCATCACAAAGGCTAAAAAGGACGCGACGTCGTCACGTGCGTCCAACACTCGCCTGGCAAAATCGGCGCCGTCAGAGTGCCCCTCCTCCACCGAGGACGCGAGCATCTTCGTGGACCTGGCCTACGTCCCCTCCGGGGCGGCGTCGCCCACCGTGGGCGTGGACTTCTTCAAAAGCGTCCGCTCATCCTGTTACGTCGTCAGCGGCGACTGCCCCGAGAGAGAGAAGCTCATGCGGCAAACGCTGGACGCGCTGCTCCACGCCAAGACGGGCTGGGAGCACGCCACGCAGGTCAGAACGCCGACATGTTGCGCGTCATGCAAGTAGTGTCGGAAAGTTCCATGGACTGCCACTTCCAAACAAATTAGTAACATTTTTTTTTTTACATATTTTCATTTCCTTAAATTGGTTGAATAATTGTACAGAAATGACTAACAATAACATTTTTATGATTGAAATAAACAACTTTTCACATTGTACGTAGTAAGACAATGTTTGTTTTCTCATTCAATAATTGATGGCTCAATTACAAAAAAAAAAAAAAAAAAAAAAAAGAATGACAATGCAATTTCAACATTTCTGCTCTTGCGCTCGCGCAGGTGACGCTGATCCCCACCTTTGAGTCGCCGGCCATGCAGGACTGGTACCAGCAGACGGTCGAGCGTCAGAGAGAGCTGGGCGTGCTGGTCCTGGGCTCCAACAGCACCGTGGCCATGCAGGACGACACCTTCCCGGCCTGCAAGATTGAGTTCTGAACAACCACTGCTCCGGCGAGAGCCACTGTATTTGGCTCCGGCCTTCCTGTGTAGAGTTTGCACGCCCCCCCCCCTCCGCCGTGCCTGCATGGGTTTTCTCCGGGTACTCCGGTTTCCTCCCACGTTCCAAAAACATGCATGGCAGGCTGATTGAACACTCAAAATTGTCCCTCGGTGTGATTGTGAGCGCGAATGGTCGTTCGTCACTATGCGCTGCGATTGGCTGGCAACCGGTTCAGGGTGTCCCCCGCCTACTGCCCGAAGACAGCTGGGATGGGCTCCGGCATGCCCGCGACCTTTGTGAGGATAAGTGGATTAGAAAATGGCTGGACAGAGAGCGTTTCATCCGCATCGTCAGGGATTAGAGAAACGAACCCAACCCATTCCAGGCTGCTATTGTGATTGTAATCCGTTGATACTGTCGCTGCTTAAATGGGATTGTAACGCAAGAGAACATTGCTTGTTGTTGTTGCCCGTGTCATGATTGTCACATAGATTAGAGTTCTATTTTGTCAGGCCCGGCCGATTTAATCATCTGATATAATTATTAGCTCTTTAAAAAAAAAAAAAATCTGACGATTTGTTGTTGATTTATGAATATTTTTAGTTTGTAACACTATACAAATGGAACAATGACTTTCAACCTTCTTACCCCCAAAAAAGTTTTTTTTGTTGCTGATTTCTCTTTCTGTTGTTAACTGTAAAGGACAAAGTACTACGAACCAGTCCAATGTTCTGCCTGTAATGCCAATCTTTATTTTATTTTTTTTACCTTTGAGGGATAAAAAAAAAAGTTATTTTCCTTCATTATATTTTGATTAATCAGCTGATTAATCCATTATTGGAATTTCTTTTTTAGGCAGATATAGCAGAATCTGCCTTAAAACAAAAAAATCTGTATTTGCCGGGCCGTAATATTTTGCGCATCATACAGAGTGACGATGACTTTATGTAAATCAAATAAATAATATTTGCCCTGAAAAGAAAGTGTAAAGGTGTCATTCGGGGCGTGAACGACAACGTGAGTTTGGAAGCATTTCCCTGACAGGAAACAAGATCAGTTAGCTGTACTTTTAATTCAGTACAACATTTAAAAATATTTCCTAAGTGACATCTGCCCTCACAACTACAATAATGCGCACATTTTAATCAATAGCATTGGATTCTGATTTGAAGTTTTTACTTAATATTTAGAAGGATGTTTTTTTTTTTTTTGGGTTATCGATTTTTTTCTGCATGTAAGTATTTCTACAAGTTTTTGTTTATTTATTTGTGCTCCAAAGATGATGGCTTTCATTTTAACAATTCCGTTCTATATTTTTTTTTCTACAGCAGAAAAGGATTCTTTGTTTTTACACTTTTTTTTACGGATGTTTTCTTAGAAATAAAAACAAATTATATTCGTCCGGTTTTCATTCCAGTCAATAGACTGAACTGAAACATTCCAAACAGGTTCTTGTTGCAGAAATCTGAGCTGGACTGTTTTCTCCTTTTGCACGTCAGTTTGCTGTGCGTGCCACGAGAGGTCACAGACGTACGTTTGTTTAGCCAACACAATCAAACGGTGACGTTATTAAAAAAAAAAAAAGACTCAAAGAGTCATCAAGTTGTTGCACAAACGTCGTCACATTCAAAAAAGCGGAAAACACTTATTGTGACGTCAGCTGACCTCACCGTGACAACACAAGAAGGAAAAAAAAATCAAAGCAACGACGCAAGCTAAAGAAACGGCTCAGCCAATCAAAACGCAGCACAGGTTTCGGTAACCAACCCCCCCACCCCTTCTCCCGAAAAAAAAAGTATTGCGACATTTGCGGCCACCGAACAAGCAGCAAGTGCGCACTCACGCGTTTGTTTTCCCCTGCAAGCATGAGTCCGGAGGGGAGCTTGACTTCCAGCGTCACCGAGAACAGGTGAGCCCCCAAGCCGACTTGCGCTCGCTCTCGTCGGCTTCAAGTCTCGTGGAGAAGTCGGTGGAAGAGCGGAGCGCGTGGAAGAGGGGATGACATTTTTTTTTTCCAGTTTTAGTTTTCGAACTATTGACTACTATTAACTTTCTGAACGTTTTAAAAGTATTACTTCATTTTTAGTAGTTTCTAATATTTTTATTACCTAACCTGATTGCCTGCGAGAAGTCACATGACCCGAAGCAAGGGTGGCCAACCGACGGCCCAGGGGCCATTGGCGTCCATTGTGCTGCGCTACACAATTAGCATGTTTATGTCGTGTATTTTCCTCACAATACAAATAGCAAACAGATATTTGTGGGACCCCCCTACTAAGGATGCATTTTTAGCAAACTAGTGTTTTCGCATGATGCATTTTCCTGCACAGTACAGAGCTAACCTTTGTTATGGTTTATGGTCACCAACATTTGACGCATTTTGTTGCACAATGCAGATGGATCGTGCATTTTGCTTCCCAGTGCAAAGAGCTACCCAGCATGTGTTTATGGTCACCCACATAAGACATATTTTGCTGCACAATCCAAATGTATCGCATGTGTTTATGGTCCCCCGCCTTAGATTTATGCAAAGAGGTAACATGTTTATGGTCCACCTCACGTTGATGCATTTTGTGTTTCATTGGAAAGAGATATCGAAGTGATATTTATGGCCCCCCCATCAAGAAAGCATTTTCAGCAACCTACTGTTTTTGGTCCCCTTCCCAATTTGCATTTTTGCAAAACAGTACAGAGTGATCACACGTCTCTGGTCCCTTTCCTTGGGATGTACTTTGCTGCATAATCCCAAGAGCTAAGGTGTTTATGGTCACCCTGCTTGAATTTTTTGCGGCTCAGCGCCAATGAGCTAGCAGGTGTTAATGGTCCCCTTCCTTAGATGCATTTTGTAGCATAATGCAACAGGCTAACATGTTGATGCATTTTGCATCTTATTGGAAAGCGCTGACAGTGCCGCACAATCTAATGAGCCAACGGGTCTTTGTGGTCCCTCTCCTGTGGATGCATTTGTTTTTTTGCATCCCAAAGTGCAAAATGGTGTTGCTTGCAAAACTGTGAACCAGTGTTTATGGTCCCCTTTCAGGATGCAGTCGGTAGGCGTGGCGCTGGAGGAGCTGCTGGTGACGGCTCAGAAACAAGAGTGCCTGACCGTCGGCATCTACGAGTCCGCTCAGTTTCTCAACACGTGAGTTGAGCTCGTCCGCTTACATAACTCCGGAAAATGTACCACATATATATATATATATATATATATATATATTGTTTATGGTCCCCTTTCAGGATGCAGTCGGTAGGCGTGGCGCTGGAGGAGCTGCTGGTGACGGCTCAGAAACAAGAGTGCCTGACCGTCGGCATCTACGAGTCCGCTCAGTTTCTCAACACGTGAGTTGAGCTCGTCCGCTTACATAACTCCGGAAAATGTACCACATATATATATATATATATATA
>NW_017805379.1:3224508-3248904 GCF_001891065.2 Hippocampus comes
TATATATATATATATATATATATATATATATATGAGACCCGTTTGCAACATTTTAGGAACACTGTCGAAAAAAAACAACATTTGCAAGGTACACACTCACAGATCAGTGAGATACGGGCTTTCATTTCTACAAACGTTAAGATATATACTTTCACTTAGTTTAGTTTTTTGAAAGCATTTTTGATTCCCCCCCGCCCCCACACCTCAATTTTAGTTTCATTTGTTTTGTTAGTTTTTGTTAACTGTAATAACCTTGCCGTATACTTGTGGTTATGCCTTGTTGTTCCTGTTAATGACAACGGCATGTTTCCAACTTTGAAAATTCTCGCAATTTTGCAACCTGAGACGCAACGACGATGAACCTCGCCTTCATCTTTTCCCTCTTCCAGGGATCCGGACAGCGTGGTCCTGTGCGTGCTGGCCGCCGATGGCGACGAGGCGGACGTGGCTCTGCAAATCCACTTCACGCTACTGCAGTCGTTCTGCTGCGACAGCGGCATCACCATCCTGCGCGTGTCCGGCGTACCGCGACTACGCCGGCTGCTCGCCAGCGTGGACGACAACGACGACGACGAAGACAACCGGCGCCAGGACGGAGACATACACTGCATGCTGGTCACGGTATGACCACCGACATGTTACCGAGACGCGTTGCAGTTCAAATTGGGGCCTGATTGATCAGGAACTACAAATTAGAAATTCGGGAAGTAGATCATTTGCATTGCAAGTTCATGCAATTTGAAAGGAAATCGTTGGACCGGGATATATTTCCCTATAACCCCCCCCCCCCCGGGGGGGGCATTATGGGGAAAGTACGCTGCATTTACCCTACAAGTACATTCAAACGTATTTGCAAGTACATTAAAATGTATGTTGTAAATCTGGAGGAAGGTATTTGCAAATACGTTGGACCATAATTTAAATATCTCCCAATGCATTTGCAAAGATGTCCTAACGAGTTTGCTAGTTAAAAATGTGTCCTCCACATTGGGAGCTCCACGCTTCTGTAAATTTGCCACGAAATGTCTTCTTTTTTTTTTCCATCCTAGTATTTGGTCACAAATGGCAATTGCTTGATTTTCCGCAAAACCGCTTTCTCGATAGAAAATGTTGTTCCAGATGGCTTTATTTTTCCACACAAATGTTATTACAAGGTGATGCATTATAACACCAAACTTCTATTCTTTACCATACAAATTCTGTTTTGTCACAAATTGGTATTTTTAGCCAGCAGAGAACTCCCCACCATTTCGTGTTTCGTATATTATATTGCGTTTTCTGTCCAGCAGAACCCCCAGGCTGACCACTGCCGTCTCCGGGAAGTTGGCATCTACTGCCAGGAGAGCCTCCGCGTGGACCAATGGGTCCCCGAGCTGGTCTTGCAGGATCGCTGAAGGGGGGGAAAAAAAAAAAAAACACGGTGGAAGTGTGCTGCTTCGCTCCCAGATGAACTTTGAGCCCGCACACACAAACAAGCGTGAGGCTGGAACTCGGGACACATGACAAAGCTGGACTGGAGGAATTTCCACACCAAGGCCCGCTTTGCCGAGGAGCCGGCGCGGGCCCGGCCCTGCCCGGTGCGCGTTTCTGAGAAGCGAGACAGGAATGTGGCAAAGGCGCAGCAATCCCGTGTGCTTTGACGCACACAAGAACTGAAAGTTCAATTTAGTATTCTGCTGTTTGCTTCGGTGCCTTCAACATCCAGGAGTGTGAAAGAGAAATGTACTGTAACGATGTTGCTGCCTGTTGTTATTTGACTCAAATAAATTATTTACAGTATTTTCATATGGGCTCGACGCTCTCGAGGTTTCAGATTGAGCAGGAAGTTGTACAACACGTGTAAATCCCTTCCCGCAATGACTTGTCAGTTTAATTGACCATAAAAAAGATTTTCTTTCCATAGTTTTCCTTCCTATCGTTTCTCACGAATGTCTTTAGTTAGTTGTCTGAATCTACAATTGCAAAGCCATATTTCCCACAGAAAATGCTGTATTTTTTCACAGTGTTCTATTTTTTTCCCCCCATGAAATAACGTTCCGTTTTGGCACCAAGATGCAATATTTTGCGATTAAAAACCTCTTATTAAAAAACAAATAAACTGTAGCAGATAAGTAATAAAATGCAGCATTTTACCAAATGGTTTTTATGGCAAAATATAGCAGTCGAGTCACAAAAGACTTCGGTGAATACAACTTGCATACTAATGTCAAAATGTCAAAAGTTTCTGGCAGTCAAAAGTCAAGCTTTAAAGGTTTCCCACGGAGCTAAATTGCCACTGAAACTGCCAAACAGGCAAAGCAGCCAATGCACAGATCAGTTTATGCTTTCGATACTGAAACCTGCAGATGCATCTTGCCAACCGCTCGGGGCATGACTGCTATCTTGCACATGATCATGAATGCCCTCACACCCTCCCTTCTCCAACCCGGAATCTTCCCCTCTTCACTCCTCCCGTATGCGCCGCTCACGTTTTCTGACAGGGTGGGAGAGCAGGAGAACACACCGAGGCACATGGACGTACTCGGGTTGTTTACACCAAGAGTGCCCCAACCTTTATTTATTTATTTATTTATTTTTTTACCGGAGATCTATTTTCGAACAGCCAACCTCCCGTTACCGCACGAACACCCCCCCCACACACACACACATAGGCTTGAACGAAACAAAAAACTAAAGTAGATACAAGAGTTTGTTGTGAGAAAATTACTGCCTACCTTAGTGTGGGAGAACTGAAATGGAGGCAGCGAGACACTTTAGCTGCGTATGATGTGCAGAAACATCACTGTCGTAGCTCACGTGTACAGTTTTTAAATGCTTCCCCTGGCCATTATTTTTTTTGCCAATGCCATCAGCGAATTGCATCCGGCACAAACTTTGAATGCGAATAAAGAAAAAAAAAAGTGATGGATTTCAATAGCCCTGATCGCTAGCTACAATTGCAGACTGCTAACTGCTAACAACTTCCGGTGTTACAGGTCATCTGTAGGTTACAGGTGACCTGCTTTTTATTTTATTTTTCTCTTCTTTTTTTTTTTGTTTAAGTGAAACTGATAGGATGCTTGGGGTGCAGTGTACACTAACACAAAAATATAGACTATTAATAACGTACACAAATTTTCCCGCTGCCATACCCCCCCCCCCCAACCTTGGGCACTGCTGGTTCACGCCACACGAGGAGGACGTGGAAGCCTGGGAAACGGATTGGTTGAGGCCGCTTTGAAAACTTTTAAAGGACTAAGGAGATGCTTGGCATAATATTTTCCACAAATCATCCCTGTTTAGCAAACAAAATCCCAATATTTTTCCACTGAACTGCTATTCAATTCACCCCCGCTATTCACGGGTCGAGGAGACCAGGCCGGCCCGCGAATGAGTGAAAGTCCCCGTATGTCTGACTTCCTGCATTTGGGGGGGAAAAATCCTCGTTAAAGATCAAAATATGGTATTTAACATTTATTGTCGGGCTCTGATTTGAAGAAAAACAGCGACAACTGCAGGATCTGAGCACCAAAAAAAAAAAAAATCACACAAAAAAAAAAGACAACAGATGAGCATGTCTGTTATATCATCTTTTTATTGTTATCTACCTGTCAATATCTTTTTTTTCTTCGACAACAAATATCCACAAAATATTAACAGTGTGAGAGAAAAAACATGACTTGTGTATGTATGGCACATCAGAGAAACACCCCCCAAAAAGTAGATGTTCCTTGCAATCATCAAGGCAATAAAAATAACCACCCCCCCCCACCCCCCAATAACAAGAATGGCGGATTCCGGGATGTTTTGATATGAAAAGTATGAAATGTACGTTTTTCACACACACAGGCACGACGAGGACGCAGACTGACAATGGGCCAATCAGAATGCTTGGCATGTAAGATGGCCGCCACCGCAGCCTGACTAACTGACAGAATCGAGATGGTTCAAATCAAAAATATGAGGCCACTTCACATCCCCATTCTGTCACTATCTTTCACACAGCACAACGACCAGAGAAAAAGTCGGCTTGATGGGTAGTGTGAGAGGGGCTTCTGATACTACGTCCACAGCTTTAAAAAAAAACAAAAAACAAGGAGGGTCCACTATGTATCCCCGTTCTTTCGCTACCTTTCACACATGGAGCGACGCAAGGAAAAGATATGGAAAAACCAAACTTTGACAAAGCGGTGAGAGAGGGGCTACTGGTCACAGAGATGAAAGAAAGTTTGTACAGTTTTTTGTCTTTCTCTTCACTTTCATTTGTTTCCTTTTTTTTAACAATCAACGCAAAGGAAGCAGCATTCTTATTTGTTGCATTAAAATCAAGACGAACAAGAAGCAGGAACTTGCTGGGGTTTTTTTCGGCGGGAATTTGTTACGTTTACATCAGGGTTGGTTCATCGAATGGTGGGCATACATTGTCCGGATTTACCATGTTTCAAACCCGACGAACAAGAAATCAAAATCTATTTCAGTTATACCTCTTGTATTGAGATACATAACGAATCGTCTTTAATGTATTTAATCGCTTTTCAATCTATTTGACACTGCTCGTAATTAGTTTTTTCTTTTTAATTAACTTGGGTGGTTTGGGTTTTGGAGAGCTTTTACGTTGTCGTGTCAGATGAAGAAGCATGATGAAACTTACTGCCATATCACATCGCCAAATCGAATCGATTCCTAATGAATTAAACCGAATTGTTCCATTTCAAAATCGTAACATTTGTATCGTGCCTCATGTTTCAAGAGGCCAGCTTTGATGGGCAACGTGGAAGGGGCGCTTCTGTTCAAAAGACGGGAAATGGATGGGTCGACTACGTTGCCAGCAATATGAAAGGGGCTTCTGATGCTACCTCCAAAAGGCGGAAAATGATCCCGCCAGCTTTGTACCCCTATTCTGTGGCTACTTTGTACACAGGACAGCGTTACGGAAACAAATAAGAAAACGCCAGCTCGTATATGTTGTACGTCCATCTTAATGAAGACGAAACATCAACAATGTACATCAAGTTAAACCTTCCGTCTGTCCCCATGTCCCTGCGCCTCAATCCTTGGCTCCACCCCCAAAATAAATGCGTCCCCTTCAAGTTAAGATGACACTTGTTGAGAGGTGACCAGCATGATGTGAAAATTAGACCAAAGCACCTTGGCTCACACGGATCTCAACCACTCTGATCAGAAATAAGAACACCATCATTACCGAGATTCCCCCCCCCCCCCACACACACACACACCCTCCACCACTCTCCCCACCTCCATCTTGACTCCGACCGCAGATTATGGCGCTTTTCCAGAGAGGCTGTTTCAGGAGTGTGTATGTGTGTTTGTGTGTATGCGTGTAAGTGTGTGCGTGTGTGTGGAGCGCAGCTATAGGATGATGCAGGGCTTCTTGTCCTTAAAAGGGTTTTCGGAGGTGGGAACGCCGACCAGCAGCGGGTCGCTACGAGCATGCTGCTCGCAGTAGCTCATCAGGTCGGCGGCCGCTTTGGACACCTGACAGGTAGGGGGTGGGGGGTGGTGGGGGCGCAATGACGCAGGGGATGGAGGAGGATATGATAAGAGATGGTGGATGAGAAAGAAGGAAGAGTGGATTAGGTGTCACTAATACCACAATACAGCAATATCTGCGATAATCCATATATTTAAAATCAAACTGTCTTTGAATCGTGTTCATACCGTTTGTGTAAATTGCTAGCGCGCATATTTGTTTGCCCAAGTGCCAAGTTAGTTTGCGCTAACATGTTATTTAGGTTAGCATACGAGCTAATTCTATTGTTCAGCCTCATGTGGAAGTGATTTGTGTTGAAAAACTTAGCTACTGAGTGCAGTTATTTATCACCCATGGATTTAGGATTGCGTCAAGGCTAAATGGATGGTGTTGATGTTTGATTATCCTCTCCACTTTAAATGGTTTGCTGCCATCTTGTGTCACTTCTACACAATTACAAACCCATTTAGGGACAGGACATCAATTATTTGTGAATTTTCACTATTTGCAAATGTGCTACATTGGTACACTGTTTAAAAAAAAAAAAAATCTAAGCAGTACCTTAATCCGCTCAATGCCCGCTTCGATCCTCAGCTGCTCCACCAGTTTCCTGGCCTGGGCGATATTATTAGTGGTGGACATACTTATCCATCAGAATGCACCAAAACTGCAGAAAACTGCTTCAAAGAAAGAGAGAGATTTTGTAAATGAAACAAATCCGCCATGTACACTCAGTGGCTAGCTAAAGGCATCCAATAGAAGAGCTGTCCCAAAAACGTTCGTCTTCTGAAACTTCTTGTGTTATTGTAAGCTTATGTTATATTACTAATTTTATGTTTGAACATCATATTATTTCATGTTACGATTATCTAAATTGCATTCTGTTGTTTAATCATTGCTTAGCACGTTTTTATGTTGATAGATTCTGATTGGCTGTTGGAGTAAGGGAAACCAGGAAGTGATTTTAGTTGCCGAGGAGTGTGTCCTCGATCATGCTGCGGTGCAGACGACCTTTTTTTTCCTCTTTTCAATAAAGCTGCGTTTAAACGGAATCCATCTCTCCTTTTGCCGTTCGTAAAGTAGAGCCATCCATTAAAAACAACGAACCCCTCATCTTACGTTATTATAGATGGCGTTGTAGTGCCTCTGTGAGGTTACCAAAGGGCAATGCAATACAAGCGCCTCGAACAGCAAACATTGATATCCATCCATCCATCGGGACAATTTAGAGTACCGGTATTCCATTAAACTTATTATCCCCCCACCCCCAACAACCTTTCATCGCTTATTCGCAAAAAAAACACAAACGGACCGATTTGCTGTTAAACTTTATGCGCCCTCTGGCGGTATCTTTGCACTGAGGAAACAATTTAAAGTGGGTTGAGAAGTTTCATGAGATGCGAGTGGTCATTTGCTGCCATCTTGTGGCATCTATAGGAAATTACAAACAGTTTGCGGCTGGCCGTCAATATGAGGCAGATTTTCACTATTTATGGCAGTTGAGTGTATTTACAGCCATGAATATTTTCACTCTGCATTCAATCTAAAATGCATCAAAACAGCCCCAAATGCAGGCAGCGAGTCAATGCTGGTTACCCAAATAATGTCAGGCAGGAGTTGGATGAAGGCGGGGTAGGAGATCAGTGAGAGCGGGTCACGACAGATGGGCTCACATTGACGTCCTCCTGCAAGAACAGTGGAAGTGTCAGCGAAAAGAGGCATTGCCCAATTTAGTAACCCAGCGGTCGCACACTTTGGATGTTGTGCAACCAATCACATTTCCTCCAGGCGTGCTCAGTGTGTCCTTTCTCACTCGGATCGTCACCCTCTTGGCTCGGGAGAATCCAGTTTAATTACTCCACTCGTAAAGTGTGGGCTGGCTTTTTTAATCATGAGAGAGAGAGAGAGAGAGAGAGAGACAGTGAGAGAGGGAGAGAGAGAGAGAAATTGTGACATGAGGTATTAGCATCATTCCAATCTTAATTGGTGACACTGTTTAAAAAAAAAAAAAGTTGGGTGAACTCAAAATTTCAAGGTTGAGCAATTCAACCGAAATATTTGAAGTTTTGCTGTTGTGAAAATTGGCTTGTCCGCATTTCACAAAGAACAGAGAAATGAGTTGACAGAACTAATTGTCTCTTGTATTGTCATCCCCAACTTAAAGATCGAAGCTAAAACAAGTCAACAAATTGTTGTGGAGCAAACAACTTGCTTGCTTTGTCACGCTTGAACACGGTTGCCCAAAATGTAAACATCTTTGAGCAATGTCATGTAAAAAATGATATATTTTATGATCTAAAACTACATGGCCAAAAATATATCCAAATAAAACCGGTGTTACAGTTTTTTTTTTTTAAAATACAATATTGTAAAATCATCTGTATAAGGTCATTTACATGGAGGGAAATTTGCTTGATGTAATTTGCAAAAAATGTAACTTTTTTAATACAATACATAATCATGCAATTGAGTTAAAACTTCAAATAGTTCTAACCGGTGTTCATTTTTTTTTATATTTACTGTTTAACAGGATTATTGATTAAATAAAACAAGTCCAGAAAAATGCAGACAAAATGTACTGTTTAATCATGATCGATACTTTTGATATAGTTTTACATGAATTGAAACGATAAATATCTTACCATTTAAATCGTTTTTTTCGTTATCAATATGAATATTTGATTGCATGGCTGGCTATCATCATTCATGTGTTCAGCCTGTTGATCGCCCCCCGCAAACTTTCTCTTGTGCTTGCATGAATTGGTCGAGATCGGGGAGTGCAAGCAACACACGCGCATACACGCGCGCGCACGCACGCCGGCGCGCGCACACGCACACAACCAATACGATTTGTGGAAAAAGCTGACGCTGATCAACCACCGTTGCGCGCGCGTGCGCACGCGCACACGCCGCTCTATGCATCAATCGTGTATCGATCCAAACGGGCCTCCGCTTCGGAACCGACGTGCACGGTGCACACGCATGCAGGCCAGTGCACGAGAAGCACAATGCGGGGGTTTGGACGCTTGGAACAGCGTGTCCCTTTTCGGATGTTCACACAAACGCCCTCACACACACACGCGCACACACAACACATACCCACGCATACACACGTTTACGCTAACACGAAGTGAGGGTTGGATGGGGGGGGAGGGCGCAACAGGCCTTGATGGGTGTCACTTAGCTAAGATGAGAAGGTGTGTGTGTGTGTGGGGGGGGGGGGTGAGGAGGAGGATGGGGGTTGTAGTCAGACATATAAAAGCCACAATGGCCACATGCTTTCATGTTAAGATATTCTGCAAATGGACCTACTTGTGTGAGCAGTCCGGTTGGGTAAGCAAAAAAAAAAAAAAAAAAAAAAAAAAAAACAAATCTTCCAGTCAGCCAGAGTCCAACACCGGCGGCAGCGGTCTCTCCGAGCCGGCGATGGGCTGGGAAATCCGGCTTCGTGACACAGATGGAGTCCGCCTCCGCTGCTAGGGACAGGGGATGGAGGTGGTGGGGGGGGGGGCGGAAGGCCGGCCGCGCAATCGGTACTTGAGTCAGGCTGCGCGTGCACATACGTGGGGAAAATACCGGCAATCGAAATCGTGATCATAAAAGGAGCGATTAATGTGGCCCAACTCACCTCGGAATGCGCTATTGGTGATTTAAAGGGCCAGACGGCTGTTTCGTCAGCAACCTCTCCCGCCGTCGACCAGGAGCCAAACGCCTCCCTCCTCTCTCCTCCCCCTCTTCGTCTTCCTCCTCCTCGCTCCCCCTAGCGTCTGTCTACTGGGGTCCCATCCCTCGAGCCAGAACATCAGCGTTTTCCCAGTGCACGTAAAAAAGCGAAGAAGACATTTTATGCGGGCGGCCATCATTTAAAACTGCTCCCAGGTGTGTCTGTCGCATGCCTGGTCAGAAATGATTGGAGGAAACAAGATTTTTTTTTTTGGACAGCATATTTCTTCCCTTGGCTTGGAATAAGATTAGTGCCAAAAAGAATCCAACAAAACCTCGTCAACTGCAATGAAAAACCAAGACGCTGTTCGAAGTACAGAGGACGAAGCGAAGGCTCGGACGGGATCGAGTCAATGCCGAGCATCAAGCACAATGGCATGACCATGATTGTTTTATCTCTTCGCATTCGTCAAACATATTTTTGGTGCGCCATATCATTCGTTTAATTGATAGCTTATCTCCCAGCATTCACAAAATTACTTTTCGCGCATAGAAATAGTCTACACACACCTTGCCCAGATGAGCGAGGAGTACAATTCTCACAAGAACTCAAATATTACCCATCTGGCATCAAAATACTTTGGGGAATTGGTGACAGAAAGAGCTTTTTTCTTTTTTTTTTTAATTGAAGTGAATTGAGTGAAAGAAGATGTTGGTGGGGGCGAGATAGATTAGTGGGTAACACGGCTGATTAAAGGCATAGGCGGGGGGGGGGGGGGGGGTTTATATAAAAATGTGTGTAAACATTGGCAACCCCGATTTTAAAAAAGTTGCGTTGAAGTGACCTAAGGAGCAGGCGGTGATTTTTTTAAACACAATTTCATTAATTTGGTCCTGTTTTTTTTTTACATTGTTTTGGAAAAAAATCGACCTCGACGTGGGTCAATTTTTTTCTCCGTTCGAAAATATCCCTTTTTTGTTTAAAAAAAAAAAAAAAAAAAAGCATCCCGATTTTAAAAAAAGTTGCGTTGAAGTGACCCAAGGAGCAGGCGGTGATTTTTTTAACCACAATTTCATTATTTTGGTCCTGTTTTTTTTACACTGTTTTGGGTAAAAATCGACCTCTACGTGGGTCAATTTTTTTCTTCGTTCGAAAATATCCCTTTTTTTATTAAAAAAAAAGCTGACACAAGGAGTGGTCCATTTTTGACCCCTAATTCGGTAAATTTTGACCCAACTGTTATTAAGGTGCATCATTCTTTATCCTGCAGTCCACTGTTCTGTCACAGGGGGGCGCACTCATCTCACTTGTGCTTGACTTCCTTTGCAGAAAAGTGTGGAGGGGGGCCGGTTCCTTCGATTGCGGCACAAACGAGAGTGCTGCATGAGCTGGATGCTGAGAGAACCTCAACGTGACATCCCCATGCGGTGCTCAGCCGGCAGCCATGTTGACAGAGAGTGGGAGGAAGGCTTGGGGATGACGGCTGGGGTGTCCTCGAGCGGCGCACACCCCACCGCCGAGCCCTCATTCGGCGCGTCGTAACGGCCGCTAAGCTTGTCCTCAGCGGGGGTCAGGCGCCGCGCAAAAACCGCGGTCGACGTCACGCCGTCTCCATGGCAACAACGCGACGGTGGGTGACCGGTTAACGGCGGGGGGAGGGGGGCGGTAGGCAGGCCAACGCGTGGGCTGTGAATTCTGATCCCGATGACAAGTTCTGTTTTACGTCACCGGAGTGGGAGGGCGTGGTGGTTTCCATTGCTTACATGGGCAACTGCTGCGGATGTGAGGAGATTCGATTTCCCTGTGGCGTGCGGTCAGGGCCTCGCTTCGAGGTCTTCTCCGCTGGCTCACTGTCAGAAACACATTTTGCAACAAACTCAAACACACAAACACTCACGCCCACAAATACTGATGAAATCAGATTTCAAATATTCCACTTTGAACCTTCGCAAAGGCTGAACGTGACGTCATCATTCCAACGTCCTCTGATCTGCTCTGGTTACCCCTTTGATTGGTTCATCTTAAAATACGCGCCAAAGATAGATCTACAGTCAGAGGACAATGTCGACGATGATTCAAAAATCATTTTTTGAGAAATACTGGACTTGATGAGGCTGGATCAAACAACAGTGTTGTTGGCTGGCATGTTCCAACCCAACAATTCTTCATTGTCAGGACATTTTCGGAGGTGCAAATATCGTATGAGTGCGACAGCTACCTTACCCAGGCAGGAGCAAAAGAAGGAGGTCTCGATCAGCATCTGCGGTGAGTAGGAGGTATTTCATTTAGAGTTTTTATGTTGTGAACTGCTGTATTGTAGTTTGGAGGTGAAGTCAGACATGATGCACAACAATGAAAAAAAAAACAAACAAACAAAATCCAGGCGGCATGCCTCAAGTTCACAATTTTATTAGGAAAATCATTTTGCAGATTTGATTATTATCATCAATATCATCATCTATATTTATATATTTATATACTCTATATGTCATTTTCAGTTATTCAGAGGATGCATCAGCACAGTATATCTTAATAGGAAGACTATTGCTAGAATAAATATCTATACACCAGAATGAGTTCACTTAACTTTGTTTGAAAAAAAAAAACAAAGGCAAGAATTAAAAAAAAATAAATAAATAAAAACATGGGAGTGCCAAAAGAAATAATTCGCAAAACCATTTGGTTTTGTTTCATTTTATCCAGTTGCGCTGCAAGTTTCGAAAAAAGACAAAAGATGATTCACAGTTTGTGTCCTTGTTCTCATGCTGGCAGGAACACTAAAAATGAGGGAGCATGCGGGACTGAAGAGCCTGGAGGAGCGCCGAAAAGAAAAAGAAAGACAAAAAAAAACAGGCTTGCGGGACATCCAATCGACGGCTTGCGGTTTCCCCCCCTTTGCAATTTGTCGCCATGGCAACCAGTGACACCACGGTCCGTAAAACAAGAAAAGAAAAAAAAACAAGACCATTTGCACTATTTGTCACCGATTTGAACCGGCTTCCGCCCCCAATCCTCCCACTTCTCCAGGCTCCATACAAATTTCCCGGTTGCGCCTTTTTAAGCCTCTGCCTTCGTCGGCACACGGTTTATTTACAGCTATCTACAAGGACCTGTGAGCAGTGCAACCTACACGTCAATTCATTAAAAAAAAATAAATAAATAAACCAAAGACAGAGGGATCTCTGTGAGGAACATTGGAATGAATGAGGTTACTGATGTCGCCATGTATGTTTGTGTGTGTGTAGGTGTGTTGGTGACTCATGCCGCCGATAGCATCGAATATGTAACCATAGCGCACGCATAGAAGATGATGTGCCGCAAGTACTGTACGACAGAAGTAGGTGAGCTGTGGATTTTGAGCAGATTTGGTTACTTTCAACCAAGGTTGGGTTCAATCTTATTACCCAGCAGATTGGGTTGAAGAGTGATAAGATTTGGGGCTGGCTAAAGAGCTGGTCGACATTTTGGATCATGGTGTACTGAAGTCAAAATAAATTGAACGTACCATTTCCCCGATGGCTCGGTATGTAACTGCAGTTCTAGCCTCAGGGCGGTCAGTACCTTGTAAAAACATTTGGGTGAAAAATAACCCAATTTGGGTCTAAAAAGGACCTACCTGCCACTTAATTGGACTGTGTTGTGAAAAATGACCCAGAAAGTCAGGTCAGATCGAACCAAGTAGTGGATTAGTCCCTTTTTGACCCAAATTGGGTTATTTTTCACCCAAATGCTTTTGAGAGTGTGACACCCCATTGGGTCCCTATGCCAGACCCTTTTTTGCACCATATGTTGATTCCCAAGCACTGCTGGTCTCTAGGCTTGATAAAAAAATGGGTGGCTTTCATCGTGAAGGCGAGCTGGTGTCAAAACTGTGCAAAAGGTACACTACACTCCAAAAACAATTTGGTCAAAAATAAACAATTTGGCCAAAAAAAAAAAAAAAAAAAAGGAGGGGGGGGGGCTGACTGATCTGGAAGTACACAAAATCCCAAGACCCATTTCATGGGACAATTCACTTAATTAAAGCACATATAATGAATTTAATTTTTTATTTTGGGGTCCTGTAATGCTTAAAACAACAACAAAATGAACCACAGGTAGCAGATTTGACTCTTTTACAACAATTTGTCCCTCGGTGTTTGTTTAAATTTTTAACGGAGAGGAATTTTCAAGGACAAACAGCCAACATTTTTCTGATTCATTAAAAAAAAAAAAAAAAAAAAAAAATCAAAAAGTTTCCTCTTACGAAATGTGTGCATCCAGAGTCACACAAAGGCTGAAACTTACCCGAAACTTTCTCCAAACTGTCTTTCTCGTTGTTAACCACAGTGGATTTAAGACCACGTTCTATCCGCAGTCGCGCAAGAAACACGTCATCTCAGGCAAAACGTGCACTGGGTTGAACTGAGTCGGAGCTCCATCCAGTGGACAAATGGCATATGTCGATCATTCTGACTAAATTCAATAATGAAGAACTTTTACTCTTTCATGAGATCGGTGTTTAATCGGCAAAATATAACTCGATTATTTTGAAAAGGGCTATTATCGGCGAATAAAATCGTCCGGCCAATCAGTCTGATCTTAGTCCTGGCATTCCTGTCTGGTCGTGAACGTCTCCTTTGTCTACTCATAATCTACAACACGGGCCCATTGCGTTGATCGCGATCGACAGGTAGCTCGCGGACTGGTCCCATGTCGCGAGGTGTGTCAAGGAAAACAAACAAACAAACAAACAAACATTTGTGCGTCTCTGTGCATATTAGTAATATATTTTTTGTGTTAATGCACACTGCACCCTAATCATCCTATCAGTCTCACTTTCCCAAAAAGTTCTAATTAAATAAAGAAAATAAAATAAACCATGTCATCTTTAACCAACGTTGGCGCTTGTTCCTCACCGGAAGTTTTTCACGCTCAGCAGTTCGCAATGACAGCTTGTGATTAGAGCTGTGGCGCTGTATCTTTTATCGTTATCATTATTCTCACGGCACGGACAAAGAATGGGAATCTGGAGGGCCGAGAGAAGCATTGTAAAACGGTACGCGTGAGCTACGATAGTTAACAGGCTGCAATAATGCTTCGCATGCCTCCGTGTCAGGCTGTTGCTCATCATGCCATGCGTGTTTAAGTGCGTGCATATGCGCGCGAGCGCGGTTAACGGGTCGATCGCGGCAAAAAGTAGAGCTTCGGTCAAAAAAGTTTGGATACCTCTGCTATACAGGGTGAAGCAAAAGAGGCCATACATAGGAACAAAACAGTATTTTTAACTTCACCCTGCACAGTACTAGTGGTCTTATGTTCTTGCCCACTTGTATCCAAGCATCCATTTATCCTCCTGTACTTGTGTTCTAGTCGACTAGTCGGAGTCGACTTGGGTCATTCATAGTGTACGTGAAATTGGAATTTTGACCTTAACCCAAATAATGACTGCATGTAGTCCTTCTTGACTCATGTCCGAGTGTGTATCTTAGAGCCCTAGCATAGTTTTGACAAGATAAACATATCTTGTGTTTTAGCTGTCTGTCGTGGTCACTACTTTGATTTTTGTCTTAGTAAATGTGAGAACTGTTGTGAGTTGTGGGACAAATAAAGGATATCTTAATATTTCATAAGAATTAAATGAGTTTGTGCACGTGCTAAGCTGTAGGCCCTTTTATTTCCCAGGGTAATGGTAATATCAGATGAATCTGAAAAGTGTTTTGGGACCAATTTCGGCTGTATATATATATATATGGCGTTTACACTACAACTACAGGCAGTCATGCACCTTTTTTTCTGTTTTTGGTCGGCTGCGATTTCAGAATTGTAGGTGAGAATCCACAGCACGACCCAAGTAGTTGGTGGGCCGCCATTTTGTTTCCACATAACACGTGTATGCATCAAGCCTTATACCACGGAAGATTAGCGCAGCCTCTCCTCCGTATTTTCACACCCCTTTCCTATTCATAGCTCCCTCGCTCTGCCTCCCACCCGCACAACAAACACGTCAGCAAAACAAATGCCGTCAGCCGACAATCTGGTGCGGTAACAAACCAGAAAGAAAACCGCATATAGCACAGCTGCTAGCTAACAGGTACATTCATGGCATCATTAGTGATGGGGGGGGGGGGGATGCCCTTGAGGACCGAGTTTGGACACTCCTGTTGTCCAGGCAATGTTTTGTTGGTATTCATATGCTCTAGCTAGCTACCAGTAGGTGGTCTGGTGCCATGTCAAGTGAATGTGCGTACAATATGTATAATCACACACAGCCGCACAGTTAAAAATAAAACGGAAGCGATCTTATCCATAGTACGCTTCTTCATGGTCAATTATATCAGTTCTACCTCAGTTTAAAAACTTCATGTTGAAATTCATTTGATTTTTTTCTTGTTAATTTCATCACAAGTAGATACCCTGGGCTGGCTAACATGATCCTTAGGGCGCAAGAGCATTTTAAACCCAAGCACTTCAACAGTTAGCTTTGTCTTTTCTATGAATAAAAATAGTTTCAACATTAACATAACCTCTTTATCTGAGTGAATGTTGTTTTATATTATGTTTTCGTAAGCCCGCTTTACTCAAAGTGAGACTGCCAGCTAGCTCAATGTGAGCCTCAGACTAGCAATGCTAACTCGCTGAAGCCACTGGCAGCCATCTTGGGTTGCCACTTGCTAAGCACACCGACCTTGTACACATTTTCACATTATTTTTTGTATCTACAGCAAAAATGCCACAGTGAGTGGCAAAGCCCTTCAGGAAAAATATTGCTGCAAAACGTACAGCTAGCATCTGTAAATCACGACTCACAAAACTGAGATAATATACTCTGAAGGTCGATGCAAACAGTGAAGTTTATTCTTGAAAAAAGGCTCTTGTTACTCCATGCAGGGATTTTAGCACAAAATAGGCATTGCCAGTAGTCTTTAAAATAAATAAATAGGGCTGTCTGTTACAGTGGCAACGCAAGATGGCTGCACTCCGGCTTCAGCCGCAGGGGCCCTGTTGTTACTCCATCATATGCACGTCTTTTGAGCTTTGAGCTGATTTTTTTAATGTTCTGTTGGATTGTTATTTTATGTAAAATGTTTTGTAAAACTCTGTGACAACTGCAGCTGTCGTAAATGAGTAAATGCGCCATTTCAATAAAGATGTAGTGTATTAATTTGAATCCGTGTCACATTATTTCTGTTTTGTAACATTTTATTTTTTTTAAATGACTAAATATTACTCTGAGAAACACTTAATTACAGCATCTTGCTTTTCGTCAAATAGCCTACCGCTAAATGTCATGTTGTTTAAATGACTCAATTTTTTTTTTTTTTAACATTAGAAATAAGTGAATATTTGAAAAGGGTGGGGGTGGGGGACTCATATATCTGAGCATCCCCAGTACCTAACTGGTAAAGAGTACAGCTATCATAAAGTTTTCCAAACTGAGGGTCTTGGGCCTGAAACGAGTTCTTTTTTAATCAGCTTAGCTCGAATGATCAGGCCGTTTCTTTAACTCATGTGGATGTTATGGGCAATCGCATGATCCGTTTAGGAAACCCTGATCTATGCTCTTTTATAATGCAGACTTTAAACAATATACACGTGTCTGTACTGTACTGTACTACCGCACGTTGTTCAGCTGAGCAGAACAGGATTGTGCCAGTGATGGAAGAGCGATCGGTGGCGTTGTGGGATGATTGTTCCTCAGGACCGGTGAATATAGATGAGTGCGATTAAAATAAACAGGAAAAAAAAGTAGAAATCGGTAAAAAAGTATTGTGCTTTTTGTGTGCAAAAAAAAAAAAAAAAAAGGATGGTGTGTAGAATGTATGAAAATGTGTGTCTTTAATATCATAAAGTGCAATGTGTGAGTGTGTCGAGTGGACGATTATATGCATCAGTGGGTCATGAGGTGATCTCATCAACAACGGCCCCTTTTACACGGCCTGCATTGGCCCATGTGGACACACAAATGGGAGATGACGAATCGGACAACTCGATGATACCTCACAGCAGACACCGCCACTGATGTCTTCTCATCATATGAAAGCGCATGCTGTTTGCGGCAATATCCCAATTTATGCCGGGTTGGTTGTAAAAGGCAAGGGGGACACGTGCTGTATTTAAATTAAAAAAAAAAAAAAATTATGCGGCCATTTGGCAAGGTCTCTGTATGAAAGCGGTAACAGGCGGGACGACACCTCTGTCAGGCTATTGCGGAATGCAAGGACAGTGGTGTGAAGTTCACTTTAGTTTTGTTGATAGCCCTGCTGTGTCGCTGTGTGAAAGCCCACACAGTGGTCATTTCCTCTCTTTCGCTGGGTTCTGCGTAAAAGGCCGATCGGGTCTTGCGTTACGGCTCAGATTGTCATTTTACTGGGTACTCTCCAGGTAAAGGAGGCTAGACCCTAAGGGTATACAGCAATGCCGGGGGAAGCCGTGTGAAATTTTCACACTCACTCCTCTAGTCCTACGGTGTCAACATCAATCGTCGGCAAGCGGAAACTACTTCATGCGTCACATCAGCATTTATGGATGTCATGTGAAAGCGCTTGCTGTTGGGGCGGTATGCTGCTTTTTGCCGGGTTCTGTGTAAAAGGCAAATGCAGACTAATGCAGAGTCTTTTGTGACGGCTCTGATGTTGCTATTTTGCGGGGTCTCCGTTTGAAATGACATTTGACGGGACAGGGCCGACAATCGTAGCCACGCTTCACACCAGACCTTCTCGTTTATCTCATGTCACAACCTGAGGGCGGGATGTTGCGTCGTCGGGTCTCGACGTGAAATAAGACTTGTGAGTGTGAGATGAAGAACTAATGATAAAAATAATACAGATTCAGGCTGCACAATGAAAATAAATACATCTTTTTTTGTTATATTCGTGTGCTTTTGTTTGTTTTGTTTTTTTTTAGTGTTTTGACTTAAAGCATCAAAAACAAGGCCCAAAAAAAAAAAAAAAAAAAGACATTCTTGACCTTCAGAAACCTCCCAATTCCCTTTGAGTCTCACCGTCTTGGCAATAACCATTCCCGTGGATGAGTCATCTCGAGGAAAAAGCAAGCGAGGTGAGACGAGGCCGCTGGAGCGCTCCGGTTTCCCGACGTTCCCCAAACGCGTCAGGCTTTCAGAAAGAGTCTTAAAAGGATCATTGCGTCGTGTGGTCGTGTGTGCGTTCCCACTTTAGGTGACAAATGAGGAGAGAGGATTGTTGTTGTTTTGTCTCGTCCGTAAATTGTTTTCGGGGTGGGGGTGGGAGGGGGAATCTGGTCGTAAACGGCGTTTATTTACATCCTTCTTGTGTGGCGTTCATGCTCTCCCCCACCTCGGGGGGAGCGGGGGGGAAAAAAAAGGAACTCTTTTAACATCTAGTTTGTCTACACGATGAGTATGTGGAGGGTGGATCGGCGGATTCCCGTGGACGCTCTGATCCGCGGCGTTAAACTACCGCCGAGTCATGACTGGGAGGAGGATTGCGAATGACGGGGGGTGATTCCTGTTTTCGAGTCGTCGTCGTCGTCCTTCTTTCTCGTCTACATGACGCTGCACTTGCCCTTCAGTCTCTCGGCGCGCGACTGCTTCCCCGAGCGCTTGCCGTCGATGTTGAGGCTCATGTTGCGCTTCTTGTCCAGGTTGAGCAGCTCCTGGAAGAGCTCGGTCACGTTGTGGTTGGTCTTGGCCGACGTCTCCATGAAGGCGCACTTCCACTGGCTGGCCTGCGCCTCGCCGTCCTTGGTGTCCACCTCGCGCTGGGTCTCGTCGCTTTTGTTGCCGACCAACATGATGGGGATGGCCTCCACGTTGCCCTTGATGGCCAGCACCTGAGGACCGGCACAGTTTGTCGGGGAGTCCAGAATCAGCATCTCAACCCTCGGCGACGGATCAATTGAAACGTCCAAGAATCCAAATAACTTCTGCTAGTCAACGACTTGATTTGAGGAGCGACTTTTGAATGATGAGGAGCACGATACACTTTTGGTGCCACATTTCCGAGTTGACGTACGCTGTCCTAAAACGATTCATTTCTGCTTTCGGCCTTGTTAGCTGTGCATCCTCGTCAATCAATCAATCGTGTAGCTCAGGGGTGTCAAACTCATTTCACATTGTGGGCCACATACGGCCTCGGTTGATGTCAAGTGGGCCGGACCGTTCAAATTATACCATACTCTGCTATAAATAACCAAAATATCATGTCTTTCCTTTGTTTTGGTAGAAAGAAGCACAAGAACATTCGGAAAATGTTGAAATTTAATCAACATACCTTTTACAAAACATTTGACCAAATGACTTGACTCTTGTTTCATTTGGCTAAATCTGCTGACAGGTCCGAAATCCTCTCTGGTATTCCTCGTCAGGCTAATACTGTATTGGCAAAAGCTTGTCGGTTCTCGCGACATACAAGTTCAGCCGCCTTCATCATGCGTCGTTTCACAAAGTCACCATCGCAATATGGCTTTGATGCTAATGCTATTTCGCTAGCAATTAGGCAGCTGGCTTTTACTGCTGTGTCGGGTCTGTTTCAGTGCCAGACTGAGACTGCTGTTGTCTTCTTCTCTGCTCAAAACAGGGCTCCCCTAGTGGATGATCCACGAATTGCAGCTTATTAAAAATATTAATTCCGTGTCTTTTATGTATTCTTTCACTTTTAAATTATCCCGCGGGCCTGATCGAACCTCCTTGGGGGCCGGGTCCGTATTTTTGACACCCCTGGTGTAGCTTATTCGCCGCGACAGACACACACACACACACTCACTCACCTGTTGGTAGCTGGGCTTGAGCTCCTCCAGCGATTGCTTGCTAGTGATGGAGTAGACCAGGATGAAGGCGTGTCCCTTGGAGATGGACAGGCGCTGCATGGCGGGGAACTGGTGGCTCCCGGTGGTGTCGGTGATCTGCAGCGTGCACACGCTCTTGTCGCAGCTGATGACCTGGCGGTACGTGTCCTCCACGGTGGGGATGTAGGTGTCGCGGAAGGTGCCCTTGACGAAACGCAGCACCAGGGAGCTCTTCCCGACGCCGCCCGCCCCGAACACCACCACGCGGTAGTCGTTGCTCTGCTCCGGCATTCTGGCTCCCCCGCCTTTCAGCCTTCAGACGTTGTCACACCTGAGTCGGGAGAGAGTTGGGAGTCTTTGGTGTTTTTTCGGTTTCTGCCCTCCTATCGATCTGCCTTTTTGTTTTTTTTTATCCTCTCGGTCTGAACTTCATTCCTAACCGACAAACTCGCAAATGAACAGACAAACAGAATCGACTGACAAAGTAACAGACTGAGCATCCGCCGAACTCACACAACCACACGCTTACAACCAACTTAAGTGACAAACTCACCAAATGACACAGTAACAAAAGGGAAACACCAGGTCACCTCATCGGAGCCCCTTGAGTGACAGCCCTCCGTCAATAGCGGTGGCCCGTGACAGAAATCTACTGGTCGCAGCAAGTATTGACGGGAGTCGAGTGTTTCATTACTGTGGCAGCTTAGAGAAGGAGCCTATTATGGGACCTTAAAGCCCGCTTGCAACCGCTGCATCAATAATGCATCGGGCGCTCGCTCGCATGATGCCGGGCCCGGGGACGCACGTGTTTCTGCAAGTGTTGGCAAAATGGACGTTGGCGGTCAGCTCCGCAACGTACAAAGTAGGACTCCAGAATAAAAGTCATATTTCCTCACGTTGGATTTCCTCATCCATCCATTTTCCGATCCGCTTTATCCTCACAAGGGTCGTGGAGGGGGGGCCGGGGGGGGGGGGTGCTGGACCCTATCCCAGCCATCTTCGGGCAGCAGGCAGGGGGGGACACCCTGAACCGGTTGCCGAGACACAAACTAAGCCTCCACCTCCAACACGAAACTAACCCGCAAGCACCGTTGCTCATCTCCCAACTGGTTTTCGGCGCTGCCTTGGAAGTGACGCTTTGTGGTGCCGTTTTTGATCAATCGGCGAAGGCCTCGCGTGCTTCTCAACGTCGTCTGACCATCTGTCTTATCGGTCTGGATTGCATCCTCCTGTCATGTTTTTCTTCCCGCTTTCCTTTTCCTCCCGGGGGGGGGGTGCCAGCTCCGTGACGACGCCACCGCCGCTCGTCAACAACCCCCGTCCTCCAATCCCCTCCCCATCCACCACCGCCTTTTTCATGCAGCTAAAATTAGCCATCCACACACACACACAGGTGACACACGAGCCCCCCCTCTCCCCTTGGCAACCCACCCACTCCCATCCCGCCCACACTTGATAAGCGTGTGCAGCTCCATTTAATGAATTCATGCTACAAATGCATCTTGTGCGGCCGGCCGGCCGCGGTCTCCATTAGCAGATAGCTTTGGCACCACACAGCTCCAAAAACATCACTCCGTCCATCCATCCATCCATCTTTCCTTCCGCCTCCTTATTTCCCAGCTGGCGAGGAAATGTCACCTTCGGCCGTGGCTTAAATATGCCCATAATTTGCCCCGGCGAGAGCCACTCGACGCGGCGCGCATTTCGCAGCAGGCATGAAAGACAATGGCCGACTTGCAGATCAAGAGCGTGATTAAAAGCACGCGCTGCGCCGCGCGGAGGTATCCATCTTTTAATCGGGGATATTGGAATGTACAGTCTATGAGCACGCCTATTTGAGCCGCCGCTGGCCAAACGGGATCAACAGATTTAGTCACACACACAAACACACACACACACACACACCATTGATCAAGCACGAACATGTGTAACTGCGGCCACTTTCCCAGCATGCCGTGGGAGGAATGTGCGATTCTTTTTTTTTTTTTTTTTCTTCCTCGTGACTCACTCCAGCCAGCGTTTTCGTCATCGTCAAGCCGCTGCAGTAGTGCCGCACTCGCAAACACTCGCAAACACACGCAGGCAACAGCAAACGTGCGCTTCTGCGTGGGCGAACCGACGACGCCAGCCAACGAGCAGACGGACGCCTCGATAACGAGCCAACCAACCGACTCTCAACAAGCCGACCAACTAGAGAACGAACCTACTCAGTAACGACCAACACGCGAACGAACCATCAAACTACCCTCCGAACAGAGACATCACAAAACAACCGCACCAAATAACGAAGCAATCACAAAGCTGGCACAAAAAAACTTGTTCTGCACAACTGCAGCAGTGTATACATGTATGATCCATCGTTAACTTTTTGGGGAAAAAAAATGCATGTGCATTTCATAAATATTTCACAATTGCCACAATTCCAATGACATTATTTCCTTTGGGGTAATATTAATTGGTTGGGAAAGCAAAACGACCGATTAATCGGAAAACAGCTCGTAACGGCGATTAAATCTGTTAGCTACTTATTTCCCGGGCCCTAATAAAAATAATTAATGAACGCATTTCAATAAACACATTTTAGAGGACAAAAGCGCTAAATTAATGCAAAAAAGAAATATCACAGGACTCTTGATCGTCTAAATGTGCAGTGGGCCGGGTAAAGATCCAGGCGGAGTGTCTGTGGCCCACGACCCACACTTTGCTCAATTTTGTGCGCGTGTGTGCGTATGTGTGTGCATTAGACAAGATTGTAAGGCTGTGGTCTCGGCTTAGTCACTAATCACAGAGCTTAACCTTCCGTCTGTCTGCATTAACCCAATTCCCAAGACTTAAGGTTCCCACTCGCCTTCCTAGAAAAGACCGCGAGCCACAAAAGCAAAATTCATAACTGACTTGTGATTGTTTGTGTCGTCCAAATAGTTGTGTGTGGAGTGCCTTCTCGGTCATTAAGAGGAAGAATAAAAACCAGGTAAGTCTTATGATCTGGCCTACGTACCTGAGAACGAGCTCTTTTGTGCATTTAGTATGGAACAATGTTGCATAATAACCTCCATGTTGAGTTTCGCCAAACATGACTTGAAGCCAGGCCAGGCCAAAATCCAGGGCCACTTTCAAGCGATAGACAGAATCGTGCCTCTGGACAGCACGGCACTTTTTTTTGTTGTTGTTGTTTTTATGTTTACACACAGATGTTTTGGGTCCCACCCATAATTTTGTTTCTACACAATTTTTTCACCCAAATGTTTGGGGTTTTTGACCGACATGTTTTTACACAAATGATTTTTGTTCCTATGAATTTTTTCAAACATATTTTTGTCCAAAGGATTTTTTTCAAGTAGCCACATTTTTCTACTCCACCTCATCTTTACACACATTTTTTAAATACACAACTTTACCCAATTTTATAGTTTTTGTTTTGTTTTGGGTTGTTGGCCTACATTTTTTAAACAAATTATTTTTATTCCCCCAAACTTTCTTCAAAATATTTTGGGGGCCAAATCCTTTTGTTTAGTTTGGCACATTTTTTTTTTCACACTTTACTTCAAACCATTTTTTTTTACGGCACATGTTTTTTAGAACATTTCTTTTTTGCCAAGATGTTTTTGTTTCATTAGCCACATTTTTTACTCCACCTCATTGTTTACCCCAACATTTTTTTTGGTCAAAATGTTTTTGTTTAATTCACCTTTTTTTTTTTTTTTTTTTTATACTCCACTTCATTTTTTACCCAAACACATATTTTTGCCCAAAGGATTTTGTTTCATTACCCACAATCCTTAACTGCACTTGATTTGCATACAACTTTGTTTGTAGCTAGTTTTCTTCCCAAACATTTTTTTAAATCCATTCAGTTTTTTTGCACCTTTTTAATTTGCCATATTTTGTGAACAGATTTTTCTTTTCAATACCTACCCTTTTTTTTTACCAAGCTATATTTTCCACACAATTTTTATTTTATTTTTTTTCCTCAACTTCTGTTTAGTTATTCCAGTTTTCATAGCTTCTAGGCAGTAATGCACAGCTCAACTTAAGAATTTCACTGCATGTGCCACATACACAGGTCTGCACAGTAATGAGAAGGAGGAGGGAAGTGCCCATTCCTCACAAATGTTTGCTTTTCGTGTCAGGGCGACAAAACTATTCATCTGAGGCGTCTTACAAGGCTTCTGATGTTGAGTGATGTGACATCAGCATCATCTTCCTCAGTTAGTAAACGCGAGGAGTCAGACGTAACGTGATCACATGTAAGAGTACGGTGTAATTAGCACACAGCTGCGTGTATTAGCGCCGCGTATTAGCCTGACCGGGGCAAGCCGGAGCATCTCTGGCTAGGAAGCTGCTAATACCGCAACTTGTCATGATGAAGAGTCACATCGGCTCACCCTTGTCGCTAATATGGAGCAATCATCCCTGTTTCACATTTGATGTCCCCCCCGCCCCCCTCCTTGCAGCGCATCCGGAAAGAATTGTATACATTTTGTTATGTTGCAGCAGGGGTGGGCAAAGTGTGGTC
>NW_017805379.1:3254517-3264424 GCF_001891065.2 Hippocampus comes
TTCCTCGTGACTCACTCCAGCCAGCGTTTTCGTCATCGTCAAGCCGCTGCAGTAGTGCCGCACTCGCAAACACTCGCAAACACACGCAGGCAACAGCAAACGTGCGCTTCTGCGTGGGCGAACCGACGACGCCAGCCAACGAGCAGACGGACGCCTCGATAACGAGCCAACCAACCGACTCTCAACAAGCCGACCAACTAGAGAACGAACCTACTCAGTAACGACCAACACGCGAACGAACCATCAAACTACCCTCCGAACAGAGACATCACAAAACAACCGCACCAAATAACGAAGCAATCACAAAGCTGGCACAAAAAAACTTGTTCTGCACAACTGCAGCAGTGTATACATGTATGATCCATCGTTAACTTTTTGGGGAAAAAAAATGCATGTGCATTTCATAAATATTTCACAATTGCCACAATTCCAATGACATTATTTCCTTTGGGGTAATATTAATTGGTTGGGAAAGCAAAACGACCGATTAATCGGAAAACAGCTCGTAACGGCGATTAAATCTGTTAGCTACTTATTTCCCGGGCCCTAATAAAAATAATTAATGAACGCATTTCAATAAACACATTTTAGAGGACAAAAGCGCTAAATTAATGCAAAAAAGAAATATCACAGGACTCTTGATCGTCTAAATGTGCAGTGGGCCGGGTAAAGATCCAGGCGGAGTGTCTGTGGCCCACGACCCACACTTTGCTCAATTTTGTGCGCGTGTGTGCGTATGTGTGTGCATTAGACAAGATTGTAAGGCTGTGGTCTCGGCTTAGTCACTAATCACAGAGCTTAACCTTCCGTCTGTCTGCATTGACCCAATTCCCAAGACTTAAGGTTCCCACTCGCCTTCCTAGAAAAGACCGCGAGCCACAAAAGCAAAATTCATAACTGACTTGTGATTGTTTGTGTCGTCCAAATAGTTGTGTGTGGAGTGCCTTCTCGGTCATTAAGAGGAAGAATAAAAACCAGGTAAGTCTTATGATCTGGCCTACGTACCTGAGAACGAGCTCTTTTGTGCATTTAGTATGGAACAATGTTGCATAATAACCTCCATGTTGAGTTTCGCCAAACATGACTTGAAGCCAGGCCAGGCCAAAATCCAGGGCCACTTTCAAGCGATAGACAGAATCGTGCCTCTGGACAGCACGGCACTTTTTTTTGTTGTTGTTGTTTTTATGTTTACACACAGATGTTTTGGGTCCCACCCATAATTTTGTTTCTACACAATTTTTTCACCCAAATGTTTGGGGTTTTTGACCGACATGTTTTTACACAAATGATTTTTGTTCCTATGAATTTTTTCAAACATATTTTTGTCCAAAGGATTTTTTTCAAGTAGCCACATTTTTCTACTCCACCTCATCTTTACACACATTTTTTAAATACACAACTTTACCCAATTTTATAGTTTTTGTTTTGTTTTGGGTTGTTGGCCTACATTTTTTAAACAAATTATTTTTATTCCCCCAAACTTTCTTCAAAATATTTTGGGGGCCAAATCCTTTTGTTTAGTTTGGCACATTTTTTTTTTCACACTTTACTTCAAACCATTTTTTTTTACGGCACATGTTTTTTAGAACATTTCTTTTTTGCCAAGATGTTTTTGTTTCATTAGCCACATTTTTTACTCCACCTCATTGTTTACCCCAACATTTTTTTTGGTCAAAATGTTTTTGTTTAATTCACCTTTTTTTTTTTTTTTTTTTTATACTCCACTTCATCTTTTACCCAAACACATATTTTTGCCCAAAGGATTTTGTTTCATTACCCACAATCCTTAACTGCACTTGATTTGCATACAACTTTGTTTGTAGCTAGTTTTCTTCCCAAACATTTTTTTAAATCCATTCAGTTTTTTTGCACCTTTTTAATTTGCCATATTTTGTGAACAGATTTTTCTTTTCAATACCTACCCTTTTTTTTTACCAAGCTATATTTTCCACACAATTTTTATTTTATTTTTTTTCCTCAACTTCTGTTTAGTTATTCCAGTTTTCATAGCTTCTAGGCAGTAATGCACAGCTCAACTTAAGAATTTCACTGCATGTGCCACATACACAGGTCTGCACAGTAATGAGAAGGAGGAGGGAAGTGCCCATTCCTCACAAATGTTTGCTTTTCGTGTCAGGGCGACAAAACTATTCATCTGAGGCGTCTTACAAGGCTTCTGATGTTGAGTGATGTGACATCAGCATCATCTTCCTCAGTTAGTAAACGCGAGGAGTCAGACGTAACGTGATCACATGTAAGAGTACGGTGTAATTAGCACACAGCTGCGTGTATTAGCGCCGCGTATTAGCCTGACCGGGGCAAGCCGGAGCATCTCTGGCTAGGAAGCTGCTAATACCGCAACTTGTCATGATGAAGAGTCACATCGGCTCACCCTTGTCGCTAATATGGAGCAATCATCCCTGTTTCACATTTGATGTCCCCCCCGCCCCCCTCCTTGCAGCGCATCCGGAAAGAATTGTATACATTTTGTTATGTTGCAGCAGGGGTGGGCAAAGTGTGGTCGGTGGGTCACGTACTGCCCACTAAGCTGTTACATGAACAAATATTTTTATACATTTTATATATAGAAATATTTTTTAAACAATTTTATGGTTTGATTCATTTTTTTAAATGGGTTAGTTTCATGTATTGCATTAATTGATCCTATTAAATACATGGTAACATGATTTACTACAAAATCAAAAATAGTATTGAAAGAAAGCCACATTGATCTCTTTTATCATTTGATGAAATTGGTGTTGATGCAATTATATTGACAACATCTTACGTACATTGTGCAGTCTATTTGACCGTGTAATAAAATTATAATGAATTAAATTAAAAAAGTAAAGCTCTCATTTTTACATAGTAAAATACATGTTAAATTTATATCAATTATTAAACTTTTGATTTCTGAAATCTTTTTGTGTTAGTTGATTATAATCCAATAATTATAAGTAATAAAAAAATTTAAATGTTTTTTTTTTTTTAATGAAAGACTTATACATACTTTTGAACTTCATTTTTGGGGGGATCTTGAGATCAAAAATAGAAACTATTTTTCAAAATTCACACACAGACACACACAAAAAAAGGTTGTCATTATGAGGTGTTGGTGATTTAACCCAGTTTGGAATAAGGCTGCAACATAAAATGGGGATAAAATCAAACAAATCTGCAAAGTATTCATTCACAGCAAGTCACATTTTCCACTTTTTGAAATATTTGCACAAAATATTTTACTTTGTCATTAAAGGTTGTTTTGTGTGTATATTTTGAGGATCCCATTATTTTAAACAATTTTGGGAAGAGGGCGATTAAAAAAAACAGCAAAATGTGGAAAAAAATCAAGTGCTGTGAATATTTTCTGGCATCTGGAATGCATTCACATTACATCACTTATTTTTCCCTCCACCAGATTTTGTTCTTTACTTTCAATAAATGTCCAATACATTCCAAATGAAGTGTATTTCTTCTTAGGCTACGTCCATGTGATACAGCTTCCCGCAGTGACAGATGGGAGATGAGGCGGACCACTTGGATCCAGTCGCGCGCGCTTTTTTTTTTTTTTTTTGCTCACTAATTCCGCTCGACCCACACAAAACAACCGCACCAAATAACGAAGCAATCACAAAGCTGGCACAAAAAAACTTGTTCTGCACAACTGCAGCAGTGTATACGTGTGTGATCCATCGTTAACTTTTTGGGGAAAAAAAATGCATGTGCATTTCATAAATATTTCACAATTGCCACAATTCCAATGACATTATTTCCTTTGGGGTAATATTAATTGGTTGGGAAAGCAAAACGACCGATTAATCGGAAAACAGCTCGTAACGGCGATTAAATCTGTTAGCTACTTATTTCCCGGGCCCTAATAAAAATAATTAATGAACGCATTTCAATAAACACATTTTAGAGGACAAAAGCGCTAAATTAATGCAAAAAAGAAATATCACAGGACTAAATAGTTTCTATGTTGCGCTGCTATAAATCTTTCGGCAACGGACTGAACACAGATTTTGCTGTAACACCTAGCAGAAAACAAAGCCACTCACAGTCACATATTCTTTTTCCTCTGCGAAGAACAACGAATATGAATGCCGTAGTGGTGAGCTCCGAGACCGTGTGACAGAAAGGTTTAATTCTTTAAAATTGTATAACCCAATTCCCAAGACTTAAGGTTCCCACTCGCCTTCCTAGAAAAGACCGCGAGCCACAAAAGCAAAATTCATAACTGACTTGTGATTGTTTGTGTCGTCCAAATACCTGTGTGTGGAGTGCCTTCTCGGTCATTAAGAGGAAAAATAAAAACCAGGTAAGTCTTGTGATCTGGCCTGCGTACCTGAGAACGAGCCCTTTTGTGCATTTGGTATGTAACAATGTTGCATAATAACCTCCATGTTGAGTTTTGCTAACCATGACTTGAAGCCAGGCTGGGCCAAAATCCAGGGCCACTTTCAAGCAATGGACAGAATCGTGCCTCTGGACAGCACGCATTTTTCTTTAACCCAATTAATGTTGTTTTTATGTTCACACACAGATGTTTTGGGTTCCACCCATAATCGTGTTTCTACCCAATTTTATCATCCAAGTGTTTTGGGTTTTTGACATACATGTTTTTACACAAATTATTTTTGTTCCTATGAATTTTTTCTGACATATTTTTGTCCAAAGGATTTTTTTAAAGTAGCCACATTTTTTTCTACTCTACTTTATTTTTTACACAGATTTTTACCCAAAGTTATAGTTTTTGTTTTGGGTTGTTGGCCTACATTTTTTTAACAAATTATTTTTATTCCTCCAAACTTTCTTCAAAATATTTTGGGGGCCAAATCCTTTTGTTTAGTTCGTCACATTTTTTTACACTTTACTTTTACCCATTTTTTGCTAAAACGTTTCTTGTTTCATTAGCCACATTTTTTACTCCACCTCATTGTTTACCCCAAAACTTTTTTTGTCAAAATTTTTGTTTAATTCACCATTTCTTGAACTCCACTTCATTTTTTTTTTCTACCCAAAAACATATTTTTGCCCAAAGGATTTTGTTTCATTATCCACCTTTATACACTGCCCTTGATTATTATATGACAAAGTTTGGAACCAGTTTTTCTTCCCAAACATTTTTTTGCACCTTTTTCTCATTTGCCATATTTTGTGAACAGATTTTTCTTTTCAATACCTACACTTTTTTTGGACCAAACTGTATTTTCCACACAATTTTTTTTACCTCAACCTCTGTTTATTGTTATCCAGTTTTTCATAGCTTCTGGGAAGTAATGCACAGCTCTACTTAAGAATTTCACTGCATGTGCCACATACACAGGTCTGCACAGTAATGAGGAGGAGGAGGGAAGTGCCCATTCCTCACAAATGTTTGCTTTTTTTTCCCCCCAACGTTTTCAAATAAATGTGCAATTTGTCTTGGCATAAAATGCGGCTTCAAATCAACATCCAGATCGGTGGATTAAGTCCCACCACCATCCTCATAATCGTCAGAACCACAGTCATCAGCGGAGCGGCCTCATGCGTCACGATGACAAAGAAGGAAGGAAGGCTGCATAGAAGGAAGGAAGGAAGGATGGAAGGGAAGAAGGAAGGATGCGAGGGGGCGCCATTACAGGGCTCATTCATAAATACCGGAGCAGCGCCATCTCACAGAGGTAGCATTATTTTGGGCAGAGGTAACACCCCCCTCTTCCAACCCCGTCGTCCTCCCTCAACGCCTCCCTGTCCAAAGGATTTTTTTAAAGTAGCCACATTTTTTTCTACTCTACTTTATTTTTTACACAGATTTTTACCCAAAGTTATAGTTTTTGTTTTGGGTTGTTGGCCTACATTTTTTTAACAAATTATTTTTATTCCTCCAAACTTTCTTCAAAATATTTTGGGGGCCAAATCCTTTTGTTTAGTTCGTCACATTTTTTTACACTTTACTTTTACCCATTTTTTGCTAAAACGTTTCTTGTTTCATTAGCCACATTTTTTACTCCACCTCATTGTTTACCCCAAAACTTTTTTTGTCAAAATTTTTGTTTAATTCACCATTTCTTGAACTCCACTTCATTTTTTTTTTCTACCCAAAAACATATTTTTGCCCAAAGGATTTTGTTTCATTATCCACCTTTATACACTGCCCTTGATTATTATATGACAAAGTTTGGAACCAGTTTTTCTTCCCAAACATTTTTTTGCACCTTTTTCTCATTTGCCATATTTTGTGAACAGATTTTTCTTTTCAATACCTACACTTTTTTTGGACCAAACTGTATTTTCCACACAATTTTTTTTACCTCAACCTCTGTTTATTGTTATCCAGTTTTTCATAGCTTCTGGGAAGTAATGCACAGCTCTACTTAAGAATTTCACTGCATGTGCCACATACACAGGTCTGCACAGTAATGAGGAGGAGGAGGGAAGTGCCCATTCCTCACAAATGTTTGCTTTTCGTGTCAGGGCGACAAAACTATTCATCTGAGGCGTCTTACAAGGCTTCTGATGTTGAGTGATGTGACATCAGCATCATCTTCCTCAGTTAGTAAACGCGAGGAGTCAGACGTAACGTGATCGCATGTAAGAGTGCGGTGTAATTAGCGCACAGCCGCGTGTATTAGCGCCGCGTATTAGCCTGACCAGGGCAAGCCGGAGCATCTCTGGCTAGGAAGCTGCTAATACCGCAACTTGTCATGATGAAGAGTCACATCGGCTCACCCTTGTCGCTAATATGGAGCAATCATCCCTGTTTCACATTTGATGTCCCCCCCGCCCCCCTCCTTGCAGCGCATCCGGAAAGAATTGTATACATTTTGTTATGTTGCAGCAGGGGTGGGCAAAGTGTGGTCAGTGGGTCACATACTGCCCACTAAGCTGTTACATGAACAAATATTTATATACATTTTATATATAGAAATATTTTTTAAACAATTTTATGGTTTGATTCATTTTTTTAAATGGGTTAGTTTCATGTATTGCATTAATTGATCCTATTAAATACATGGTAACATGATTTACTACAAAATCAAAAATAGTATTGAAAGAAAGCCACATTGATCTCTTTTATCATTTGATGAAATTGGTGTTGATGCAATTATATTGACAACATCTTACGTACATTGTGCAGTCTATTTGACCGTGTAATAAAATTATAATGAATTAAATTAAAAAAGTAAAGCTCTCATTTTTACATAGTAAAATACATGTTAAATTTATATCAATTATTAAACTTTTGATTTCTGAAATCTTTTTGTGTTAGTTGATTATAATCCAATAATTATAAGTAATAAAAAAATTTAAATGTTTTTTTTTTTTAATGAAAGACTTATACATACTTTTGAACTTCATTTTTGGGGGGATCTTGAGATCAAAAATAGAAACTATTTTTCAAAATTCACACACAGACACACACAAAAAAAGGTTGTCATTATGAGGTGTTGGTGATTTAACCCAGTTTGGAATAAGGCTGCAACATAAAATGGGGATAAAATCAAACAAATCTGCAAAGTATTCATTCACAGCAAGTCACATTTTCCACTTTTTGAAATATTTGCACAAAATATTTTACTTTGTCATTAAAGGTTGTTTTGTGTGTATATTTTGAGGATCCCATTATTTTAAACAATTTTGGGAAGAGGGCGATTAAAAAAAACAGCAAAATGTGGAAAAAAATCAAGTGCTGTGAATATTTTCTGGCATCTGGAATGCATTCACATTACATCACTTATTTTTCCCTCCACCAGATTTTGTTCTTTACTTTCAATAAATGTCCAATACATTCCAAATGAAGTGTATTTCTTCTTAGGCTACGTCCATGTGATACAGCTTCCCGCAGTGACAGATGGGAGATGAGGCGGACCACTTGGATCCAGTCGCGCGCTTTTTTTTTTTTTGCTCACTAATTCCGCTCGAGCCACAGCCGAATGCAACGCAGATGGCAAACAAAGAGAGGGAATCCTGCTCTGGATGGCACGTGATGCAACCGGGATGAAGGCCATGTCATCCATGCAAAAAAAAAAAAAAAGTCCCAGAAACGCAAAACGCTCCCTTGTGTGTTAGAAAATAGTAGCATTCAGCATCAGTGTGTCCAACTGACACGAAATCCGGTAGGCGAGTTCACCATGACAAAATGTGAAGAAATCAATAAGGAGCCGTGCTGTGAAGATACGCTGCAAAAAATACTGAGCAATTTCCGGCTTTTTTTTCCCCTGTAAGTGGTGGCATGGCAACCAGATGAGGGGGGGCAAAGACGAGTGTGTCTTGCCTAGAGTCAAGCATGGCAGTGGGAGTTTCATGACACAGGGCTACAACTACAGGACTGGTGTTTTTCCACACATAAAATCAATCAAACGTCGACATCTCACTTTTCTTCCTGGATGTTTTAAAATGAATGGCGAATTACAGCTTGTTTTGTTCAAACAACCACGTCGCCTAGCCTTTGAGTCCGCTAGCTTAATGCTAACGCTAAATAGTTTCTATGTTGCGCTGCTATAAATCTTTCGGCAACGGACTGAACACAGATTTTGCTGTAACACCTAGCAGAAAACAAAGCCACTCACAGTCACATATTCTTTTTCCTCTGCGAAGAACAACGAATATGAATGCCGTAGTGGTGAGCTCCGAGACCGTGTGACAGAAAGGTTTAATTCTTTAAAATTGTAATTATGTCAGTATGGTAAAAAATTATGGAGTGCAATTTTGCATGTTCGGGCTTGAACTGATCCATTTCCAAAGCTGTCAAACTACTTTTTCACACTAACAAAAATCAATACGAAAGTGAAACACAGGGAATACGTGAGTAAATATTCACTACGCCTCGATTTGTTGGAGGGTTTTT
Source organism: Hippocampus comes (assembly GCF_001891065.2). Taxonomy (NCBI): domain Eukaryota; kingdom Metazoa; phylum Chordata; class Actinopteri; order Syngnathiformes; family Syngnathidae; genus Hippocampus; species Hippocampus comes. Next base: position 3,263,348 of record NW_017805379.1, read on the forward strand.
TTTTCCCCCCAACGTTTTTAAATAAATGTGCAATTTGTCTTGGCATAAAATGCGGCTTCAAATCAACATCCAGATCGGTGGAATACATCCAATAAAAACAGAAAAAAATTAAAGGTTCTCTGCAATCCAATAGTTGCAACAGATTTATTGATCATGCTTTTTTTAAATCAAACGTCATTTGAATACAATTGAAGTCTGTTTTTTTTTTCAAAAATAATATGCGAATAGGTGTATCCACAGGTGTCAAGCCACAAAGATGCGAGGGAAAATAAAAGATTTTTCCAAACGTGAAAACACCAAATAAGCTCTTTCAAGAAAAATAAGTGTGTGTGTGAGTGTGTGTGTGTAAAATGGTCACACCTGCGTGTGCGTCTCCTCCTCGTCGTCGTCGTCGTCACGAGCGCAAAAACGAGGGGAGGGGGCAGAAAAAAAAATCAAAGTCGGAAGGTTTAAAAAAAAAAGGTAAAAAAAAACAAACAAACAAAAGAAAAGAGACAGAGATTTTTTTTTAAAGCATCGTGAACGCGCTTTCACGTCGAGCTCATCGTCGTCCCGGTTTGTGCCACGGTCGCTTGGCCCCTCTCCTCTTCTCGCTCTCTCTCACCATCTCCTCCTCCTCCTCGTCGTCGTCGTCTCTCTTTCTTTCCGTTCCTCTCTTTTTGCCTCTCCCACTCGGACGTGGGAGGGGCTACACGTCCTCCTTTCCCTTCTCGCTCACGTCGTGAGTTGTATTCGCAGCCCTGACAAATACAACAATAAAGTTCTGTACTGTACATATGGAAATTAAAAATAATAATGATAAAAAAATGATGTCAAGAAAAGCTGACTATAAAAAAGGCATTCAATGCGTCGTGCGTTTCCACAACTTTTTACACAATGTAGCATAGTAGTCCTAAGTGTTCATCAAAGCAAGATTTTATGCCCAAAAATGTGTACAATGCGGACCTTGACTTGTTCGTATAATTTGTCCGGAATGCAAAACACTTGTGATTTTCCACCAAAATGGGCTGCCCCAGCCCCCCTAAAAAAAAAAAGAGAAAAAAAATCTTACAAAAAGGTGAATCCACAGATGTTGAT
>NW_017805379.1:3265455-3266610 GCF_001891065.2 Hippocampus comes
CCTCGTCGTCGTCGTCGTCACGAGCGCAAAAACGAGGGGAGGGGGCAGAAAAAAAAATCAAAGTCGGAAGGTTTAAAAAAAAAGGTAAAAAAAAACAAACAAACAAAAGAAAAGAGACAGAGATTTTTTTTTAAAGCATCGTGAACGCGCTTTCAACACACACACTGTGGTGTGCGCGTGATGCTTGGCTGGACCAATTCTTGCACATTCTCCACAGAGCGCCCGGCACAAAAGGGCTTCTCATTGAAGGCCTCTCGAGCGTGAATTCAACCAAACACAAATTAGCGTCCGGGCAGTTAGGTGGGAGGGGCTACACGTCCTCCTTTCCCTTCTCGCTCACGTCGTGAGTTGTATTCGCAGCCCTGACAAATACAACAATAAAGTTCTGTACTGTACATATGTAAATTAAAAATAATAATGATAAAAAATGATGTCAAGAAAAGCTGACTATAAAAAAAGGCATTCAATGCGTCGTGCGTTTCCACAACTTTTTACACAATGTAGCATAGTAGTCCTAAGTGTTCATCAAAGCAAGATTTTATGCCCAAAAATGTGTACAATGCGGACCTTGACTTGTTCGTATAATTTGTCCGGAATGCAAAACACTTATGATTTTCCACCAAAATGGGCTGCCCCACCCCCCCTAAAAAAAAAAAGAGAAAAAAAATCTTACATCTTACAAAAAGGTGAATCCACAGATGTCGATCATGTTTCTGATTCCCCGCCCCCAGTGACAATTTTTTTTTCCTTAATGAAAATTTAATCAAGGAGACATTTAGTGTGTAGTTCAACTACCGATTGGACACACCACAGGTGACAACAATGTGTCCATAGTTATGACGTCCACCTCATACTTAACTTTGTCGACGTAAGTTGCACGTGGACGGGCGACATTTTTTGAATGGGTGCGTCCTGTGCTCATTTCCGGGTTACTGAGCGCTGAATCAGCACCGTGGACAGCGACGTCGGAAAGCGTTTCAGCTTCGAGGCCGAGGAGGGAGAGAGAGAAGGAAGCGGTACGATCTCGAAGCCAGGAATTTAAAAACGCTTGCGGCCTGCGGGTGTAGCTTGTCAAGTCAAAACTTCCAATATTATCATTGAATGCGTGGACAAAAAAGTCCAGATAAAGACGAAGTCTGGCGCTATTTCAAAGAG
>NW_017805379.1:3266808-3268733 GCF_001891065.2 Hippocampus comes
TAAAATGCGGCTTCAAATCAACATCCAGATCGGTGGATTAAGTCCCACCACCATCCTCATAATCGTCAGAACCACAGTCATCAGCGGAGCGGCCTCATGCGTCACGATGACAAAGAAGGAAGGAAGGCTGCATAGAAGGAAGGAAGGAAGGATGGAAGGGAAGAAGGAAGGATGCGAGGGGGCGCCATTACAGGGCTCATTCATAAATACCGGAGCAGCGCCATCTCACAGAGGTAGCATTATTTTGGGCAGAGGTAACACCCCCCTCTTCCAACCCCGTCGTCCTCCCTCAACGCCTCCCCTCAAACGAAACGAAAGATTGCCCTCTGCGTACGCGCAGCATATACCGCTCCAACATGGCTCCTTAACATGACAAATGCAACACAATCGCGCGCGTGCGTGTGTTTGTGTGTGTGTGTGTGTGTGTGTGCGTGTGTGTGTGTGTGTATGTCTGTGTGTGTGTGAGTGTGTGTGTGTAAAATGGTCACACCTGCGTGTGCGTCTCCTCCTCGTCGTCGTCGTCGTCACGAGCGCAAAAACGAGGGGAGGGGGCAGAAAAAAAAATCAAAGTCGGAAGGTTTAAAAAAAAAGGTAAAAAAAAACAAACAAACAAAAGAAAAGAGACAGAGATTTTTTTTTAAAGCATCGTGAACGCGCTTTCACGTCGAGCTCATCGTCGTCCCGGTTTGTGCCACGGTCGCTTGGCCCCTCTCCTCTTCTCGCTCTCTCTCACCATCTCCTCCTCCTCCTCGTCGTCGTCGTCTCTCTTTCTTTCCGTTCCTCTCTTTTTGCCTCTCCCACTCGGACGTGGGAGGGGCTACACGTCCTCCTTTCCCTTCTCGCTCACGTCGTGAGTTGTATTCGCAGCCCTGACAAATACAACAATAAAGTTCTGTACTGTACATATGGAAATTAAAAATAATAATGATAAAAAAATGATGTCAAGAAAAGCTGACTATAAAAAAGGCATTCAATGCGTCGTGCGTTTCCACAACTTTTTACACAATGTAGCATAGTAGTCCTAAGTGTTCATCAAAGCAAGATTTTATGCCCAAAAATGTGTACAATGCGGACCTTGACTTGTTCGTATAATTTGTCCGGAATGCAAAACACTTATGATTTTCCACCAAAATGGGCTGCCCCACCCCCCCTAAAAAAAAAAAAAAAAGGAGAAAAAAATCTTACAAAAAGGTGAATCCACAGATGTCGATCATGTTTCTGATTCCCCGCCCCCAGTGACAATTTTTTTTTCCTTAATGAAAATTTAATCAAGGAGACATTTAGTGTGTAGTTCAACTACCGATTGGACACACCACAGGTGACAACAATGTGTCCATAGTTATGACGTCCACCTCATACTTAACTTTGTCGACGTAAGTTGCACGTGGACGGGCGACATTTTTTGAATGGGTGCGTCCTGTGCTCATTTCCGGGTTATTGAGCACTGAATCAGCACCGTGGACAGCGACGTCGGAAAGCGTTTCAGCTTCGAGGCCGAGGAGGGAGAGAGAGAAGGAAGCGGTACGATCTCGAAGCCAGGAATTTAAAAACGCTTGCGGCCTGCGGGTGTAGCTTGTCAAGTCAAAACTTCCAATATTATCATTGAATGCGTGGACAAAAAAGTCCAGATAAAGACGAAGTCTGGCGCTATTTCAAAGAGGACAATTGTTTTGTTTTTTTTGATTCACCGTCAAGCAGGAAATGGTACTTGACTACCACCTAACGATGATCAGAGGAATTACACAAAAGGCGCAAGGAAATGGCCAAACTGCTTTTGGTGTTTTGTGTTTTGTTTGAGCTCAATGAAATGATTTGTTGAACGATTTGGAAAGGAGACGTACGCACACATATTTGAAAATGACGCTCGAGTTGCAAATTCAAGCAAAAGCATAATTCATTTGACTAAGTCAGCAAAAAAAAAAAAA
>NW_017805379.1:3269683-3271037 GCF_001891065.2 Hippocampus comes
GTCTGACCAGTTGATCACATTTCCAGTTTATTGTGCCTTCATAATCACATAATCAGATGAAAAAAGATGCGAGCCATACTTTTAAAGAGGAACACAAACGTGGCATCATTTGGATTACAGGGTTTCGTTTTTCCAGACTGAAATGGCTCAGTAATGCAGAACATCTTCCAGGAATGCTTCAACCATGATGATTGTGTCCCACCATTGTCACACTGTGCTGATCGTAGCCACGGTAGTAGTGTTTTACGTTTTGTTTTTTCCTTTGAACAAACAACAACACACATGCATTCATACACAAATACACACATTCTCACACAAACTAGTGTTCCCATGCTCCTCACTGGTCCTTGTTGAGGTTGAGAGCTCGATTAACAGCTGAAGACAAAAGAGAAAGAAACATGAATTTTTTTTCCCCGCTAAAGACTCATTTTGAAATACTCAAACCAGCCAATGAAAGAAGAAGTAGGCTCAATTGCACGCAACCAGTTTTCCTTAGAATCACGATATTTGGTCGTCGAGTCTGTCGTAAGATATATTAAAAAAAAAGCCTCAGACACATGACTGAAAGGACATAGGAAGTCTGCCATTTTGGTTTGAAAACCATTTCAGAGTGGTACGCATCTGAATTTAAAAAAAAAAAAAAATCTCCACTGATGGTTTCGCTGAGCAACAAAAAGAGGCGGTTTGGTCGATGATGAATAGAGCCGTAAAAATCTGATTGAATAGACACAGGAAGTCTGTCATTTTAGACTCAATTGCGCCCAAAGCTAGTTTCACCGAACACCATGAAATTTGGTAGTCACGTTCAATGAAGTGACACGAGGAGACCCACAAAAAAAGACTCAAACACCCAGACTCATCACTTTGGCTTCAAGTCGCCATTTTAGTGTCATTTTTGCCATTTTGCATAGCTCCTTCAACAACAAAGTTCTCCTTCTTCTTTCAGTGTGATGGCGACCAAATTTGCAACAGAGTATTAGACAGCTGGCAAGCTACCGTAACGAACGTTAAGAGTTTTGCCATTGCGTGCGAGTGGAGTCTGAGGACCCGCCATGTAACAGGAAACGACAAGCCTGCGCGGTTTTGGACTTGCCGCACCGCAAACTCCGACGTACCACTGTATCATGGACAACCTGTACTTCTGGGTGGCAAAATCTCTAACGTCACCGCTGATGAAACAAACTCCTTTCACGCCATGAAACCGAAGCAAGGTGACCGAGAAAACCGGCAAGTGGTCGCGAATGCTGAACGTCTTGAATGTCGTCTTCTCTACCGCCGTAGTTTGACAGTCTCAGATGAATGGCGCAGCCGGGAAAGCTGCTTCAGCGCTGACGTTAGCTACCACGCTAGCCAC
>NW_017805379.1:3272063-3272594 GCF_001891065.2 Hippocampus comes
TCGCAAGTACTTTCAAACGGATCTAAATGAGTTTGGATGAATTTGCCAGTCGGAAATGTTGACTCCACATTGGCAGTTTCGTGCTTCCATACTACAAGAATAAATACAATATTGAAAACACTGGACCATGGTGTTTATTGACTCAAGTATCTCTTGTAAGGGGTGAGGCCTTTATATGTGTTATATTACTTATTTATTCGTGTCACCAAATAATGCTAATCCGCCAGAATCCCTACAGCATATTTTCACAAATAGTCATATTTTTCAATCTGTCCACAGATGAAGGACAATTAAATGGTGATATGGTATCTATTCCGGTAGCGAGTTGAGAAAAATGCTAATTACAAAAATCCACAAATGTTGGACGAAACATACACAAATTTTACAAAGGTAAAAAAATGAGGGGAAAAAAGCAAAAATATTAGAAAAAAAATTTACAAAAGAATACTGAATTTATGAGAACAAAATCCTCAAATATTAGAAATTATACGATTTACAAAAAAAAAAGTATAAAATGAAAAAACAAAAAAA
>NW_017805379.1:3273369-3290134 GCF_001891065.2 Hippocampus comes
GAGGGGACTAAGGGCGTGTGGGTAAAGCCGATACATACGAGAAATAGGCCGGATAGACGAAGCCGATGAGGTTGCATAGCAACGATGCCCCGTAGCCGAACAGGAGGTAGACTCCGACCAAACCCAGGGCACCTGCGCAGGGCAAAGCAGAGCACAAGTTTCGCAAAGGAAGTGAGTGGGTGGCAAATTTGAATCAGCAATCTGAGTGACGCGCCGGTGCGCCGCCAGCAGGATGCCGGCAGCAGGATGAGGAGAAGCGCAAACACCGAGAATCAAATGGGCGACCTGAAACTTTCTCAGAGGCTCTCAGCTGAAACGTGAGTCATCACCATTGCCGGCAAAATGTAAATATTTGACTTGCAGATACAGCACGAGACAAAGTGAGGACGCTGAGGGGGATGGGACACGATGTGTGGAGCAGAACGTTGACGCCGCATCTCATTTTGCCCGCGAAGAATAGCCGGCTGCCTCCACGAGAAGCCTGAACTGGAAGAGCGGCTTCAAGCTATCAAAGAGGCCAGCCATGAAAGCACACGTGATGTTCAAACGGGAAAATGAAGCTGTGAGAAATGTTATCACTGATGTGGAAATTTATGTAGGAAAAAAGATAACTATAAATACCCCCCCACCCAAAAAAAAATTTGTATCATTGTGAAAATTAGTGGGATGAATATTTGCAAGATGAATTACAGCATGCGCCCCTAATATTTCAGGTTAGGGGCCATTCCACCTTAAAAAAAAAAAAAAAAGTTACTGCTAAGCCCTGTATAAAAAAATGAACCCCAAAAATCTACAAAGGACAAAAAATTGCAAGCGTATCAAAAAGGTGAGCCGTACCCTGGTAAAACATTTAATCCCTAGTGAAAAGTGGTGTCATTTGCATAAAATTTGCATGTATTTTGCACAAGCGTAAACACAGGCGCAGGTGTTCCACTGTCAGCTTCAACTGAAACCAAGAGTAGGTTTGCACCAACTCTTTCTCAAAGTTTGCCAACTTGGTCAAAACGATACCCGCTCAGTACAGCCACCGGAAATATTAATGGCTTAATTGACTACTCACAATATTAAATGCACTTTTTACTGGTCATTTTTGACGAACACTTGAGCCTACGACACTAATCTGTTGTAATATCCTGATGGTGGCAGTTGAAGAGCTAAGCTTTTTTTTTAGGCGGCACAGTATATTGGCAATTGTGATCGCTTTTGAGGAAGCATCAGTTAGTGATGAGAAATTCACTGTTTGCTGTCGCCCCTATAAGTAGCAACGATCCATTAACAGTTTTTTTGTACAGTACTTAACTGTACATGCCGGTTTGTATTTTGGGGGGCTCAATCAGTACTTCTCTTGGTATACTTTTCTTTCGAGGCGTGCATGCGTACCTCTACTTGAGTACAGAGTGAGAGTACAGTACTTTGAACACCTGGGTGTCTAATTAACGGAAGAGGAAGAGAAAGTTTGCAGTAAAGTCCAGAATGGGCAAATGTGTGGTCGGTGACGTCATCACAGCTAGCTCAGGGATTCTTGCTAGCTTGATGTCGAAGAGGACGCCTTTATTTTCAAACGTCATTCTCAGACGTTCTTCTGTGTTTTGTTTTTCAAATTCGGAAAAAGAAGAGCTTACAGCGAGTGTCTGGACGTACCCAAGACGATATATTCTCTCTTCATTCCCGTTTTTTGCTCCAGCGTCGCCAGCTGGTCGGTGACAAAGTTCTTCTCATGGAGCAAAGTCACAAATCGCTCCTTGAAATGACTCATTTTCGAGCCTGGAAAGCGACGACAAACACGGTGGTGTGACAAATGACACAAAAGACGGCAACTGGTGGGGATTCGGTGTTGAAAGCCCGTTGTTTTACTGACCTTGATAGGAAAAGTTGCCACTGAAAAGACAGCAGCGGACGGCAGCTGCGGTGGAATCGCGAGGGGGGCAGGGGAGGGAACCGAGGAGGACGCCGGCCGGCCAATCATAAGACTTGTAACATTGAGAGAGGAGTTGAGTGCCGCTCGCTGGCCAATCAGAGACGAGAATAACGTTCACGGCGGCAGGTGAAGAAAAAAAAACGGTGCTTGGAATCTAAAGAAAATCATTGCTAATATATCTGTAAACTTATGTTATATTATTAATTATTATCATTTTATTTTTGAGCATCATATTATTTCATGTTAAGAAGACCTAAATTATATTCTGTTGTTTAATAATTGCTTAGACTTGTTTTTATGTTGATGGGTTCTGATTGGCTGTTGAAATAAGAAAAGCAGGAAGTGATTTTTGTTACGAGGAGAGTTGTCTGATCGAACGTACTGCGGTGTGACATCTTTTTTCCCCTTTTAATAAAACTGCATTGAAAAGGATTCCATCCCTCCTTTTGCCCTTTGTAAAGTGGATCTATCCACTAAAAACAATGAACCCCTCAACTGACATATCTATCTATCTATCTATCTATCTATCTATCTATCTATCTATCTATCTATCTATCTTATCCATTTTCTGATCTGCATATCCTCAAGACCAGGTATGTCCAAAGTCCGGCCCGCGGTCGAATTTTATTCAGCCCTCGACCTCTGTCATAAAATCAGTGCCGTCTGGCCCGCTGGTTGTGCGCAATGGGACACGTGTCGCACGGAGTGAGGTCTCGTAGACTGGTGAGTGATGTCTCATAGAGTGCTGCTTCCCTCTAGTCACGACTAAGGACAATAATCACAAATCGGGACTCGACACCAGACCTGATTGTCCACACAAAAATGAACCGCATCCTTCAAGAATGCCAACTGGGTCCTCACAGTGACGGACGATGCCAAGTACAGTCATGCAGCGACCGATGGCCCTCAGACTGACGTGGAAGAGTCCAGAGTCTAAAAAACAGGAAGCGGCGACCTCTCACTTTCGCAAAGACAGGTGCGCTCGCAGCTTGATTTGCATGAGCTTCTACGCTTAGCCGCTTCGCCGCTTCTTCAAAAGTCCGCACCCTTTCTTTTCACGCAAACTCCACTCGCAACCCGAGTCAGGATGTGGTCGCACGCGCTCGCCCTCGCCCTTTGGGCTCTCCTGATTCCGGGTGAGACGCTTGAAAACTTAATTTCGGATGGATGATCAGAATGATAATAAAAAATGTCTCAAGTTTTGGCTTTGACTTAAGATTTGGTGTTGCTTCACAGTGGAGGTTAGGTTCTCATTCATCTCATTTCAGGATCTTCTGCCGAGGATTTTCTGAGGCAGACGGACAGAGTCAAGGCCGTTTCTCTTGGGGGCACGGTGACCATCGGCGCCACGGGGAGTTCAAACATTGGAAATTATCTCAGTTGGTACCAAGTGAAACCTGGGCAGGCTCCTAAACTCCTCATCTACTACGCAACCGCTCTCTTCTCTGGCACGCCATCTCGATTCAGCGGCACACGATCCGGCTCCGACTACACTCTGACCATCAGAGGTGTCCAGGCGGAAGACGTGGCTGATTATTACGCTTTTGCCCACACTGCACGTTTGCTTGGCCTCCTCCTGAGGGGTAAAGGCTTTCATTTTTCATGTTGCCCTGTCCAAAAGGGAGCTGCTACGCAGACTGATGGTGATACTCAGACATTTTATTTCACAATGCTTCAACGTTACAAGGACATGATTTCAGGCTTGGGCTCGGGTTCGGGCTCTACTGAGAGCATCGTCCCGGGTCCGGCAGGGTTTGCGTGACGGGGTTCTGCCCGGCGAGGGTGGCCTCGCAGCTCACCGATGCGGCCTTGGTCCACTGGTCTGCCGGGAGGCTCAAGGTGCTGGTCCAGCTGTAAAGGCCGTCCCCGCCCGCCTCTCCCAGGGGGCTGTGGAACACCCCCGAGTTACTGGGGGTCCCCCCCAACTTCCAGCTCAGGGTCCAGGTTGAGGGGAAGCCCCCTTTGGCCACGCACACGGCCGTGGCGTTGCTAGACTGCAGCTGCTCTTTGGAAGGGGGGAAGACGATCACGGTGGGCCGACGCACCTCACCCGCTGTTGGGAACAAGACGGGAGAGGAGCAGTTTTTTTCAGTTTCAACGGAACTTAGGTCAAGGTTCGGGTCATGTGAATCCACATGGACACACTTTGTTAAGCACATTTTTTTTGTGTTAGCTTGTCGTTGGCAACATAAAGTAAATCCACAAGAACGCATTTTGCGAAACACTCGTTTGTTCGCTTCTCACAGGGCAATTTGCACGCAAACTTTTGTAAGAAAAGACAGCAGCGGACGGCAGCTGCGGTGGAATCGCAAGGGGGGCAGGGGAGGGAACCGAGGGGGACGCCGGGCGGCCAATCATAAGACTTGTGACATTGGGAGAGGAGTTGAGCGCCGCTCGCTGGCCAATCAGAGACGAGAATAATGTTCACGGCAGCGGGTGAAGAAAAAAAAACAGTGCTTGGAATCGAAAGAAAATCATTGCGAATATATCTGTAAACTTGTTATATTATTAATTATTATCATTTTATTTTTGAGCATCATATTATTTCATGTTAAGAACACCTAAATTATATTCTGTTGTTTAATAATTGCTGAGACTTGTTTTTATGTTGATAGGTTCTGATTGGCTGTTGAAATAAGAGAAGCAGGAAGTGATTTTTGTTACGAGGAGAGTTGTCTGATCGAACGTACTGCGGTGTGACATCTTTTTTCCCCTTTTAATAAAACTGCATTGAAAAGGATTTCATCCCTCCTTTTGCCCTTCGTAAAGTAGATCTATCCACCAAAAACAATGAACCCCTCAACTGACATATCTATCTATCTATCTATCTATCTATCTATCTATCTATCTATCTATCTATCTATCTATCTATCTATCTATCTATGCGACCAAACATCCGCGACCAACCATCCGCGCTCACACTCACACCTAGGCAATTTAGAGTGTTCCATTATAACCTGCCGTGCATGTTTTTGGAATGCGGGAGGAAACCGGAGTACCCGGAGAATACCCACGCAGGCACGGGGAGAACATGCAAACTCCAAACAGAAAGCCCCGAGCTGGAATCGAACTCTGCACCTCTGCACTGTGAGACTGACGTGCTAACCAGTTGTCCACCCACCGTGTGGTCTCCTAATAAATAAATAAATAAATACATCTTAATTGATTGGCTGTCCTGCAAAATACAAATTTATAGCACCTGAAAAACTTGCCCAAATGATTGCTGAATAAATAAATTACAATTAATTTTTTTGAATAAAATTGATTGTGACTCTGTGATCAAGGTAATATGATTGCAAATCAATGCTAGAATTGGATTTCGCTCAAGAGTACTTGCTTGCAGCGTTGGCTGCCGTGCTCAGTGGTCGAGAACAAACTTCACCATACAACAAGAAAAGAAAAAAAATGATATTATGTGTTTTATGAAAACATGAGTCAGGTTGTGTTGGTTTCAATGAAAAAAAAAATATGTATATATATATATATATATATATATATATAGATATATAGTTTGGGGCCATTTCTGCGCAGTCACGTAGCTCACCTAATTTCTCTCGCTCTGGGCGGTTTAGAAGTTTAAAAGTTCAGAGCATAATTTCTCCTATTTGATGATGTCATCTCCACGAAGTCCCGCTGCTCACTTTCTTTACTCTTCCTTGAGATGACCTCAAAGTTTTTAGTACCAGGGTTGGTTGACACCATATCGTTGTCAATATGAGCGATTGCGAAAAAAAAACGGTGCTTGGAATCGAAAGAAAATTGCTGATATATCTGTAAACTTATGTTATATTATTAATTATTATCATTTTATTTTTGAGCATCATATTATTTCATGTTAAGAACACCTAAATTATATTCTGTTGTTTAATAATTGCTGAGACTTGTTTTTATGTTGATAGGTTCTGATTGGCTGTTGAAATAAGTGATTTTAGTTTACGAGGAGAGTTGTCCGGTCGAACGTACTGCGGTGTGACATCTTTTTTCCCCTTTTAATAAAACTGCATTGAAAAGGATTTCATCCCTCCTTTTGCCCTTTGTAAAGTAGATCTATCCACCAAAAACAATGAACCCCTCAACTGACATATCTATCTATCTATCTATCTATCTATAATTTCGGATGGATGATAAGAATGATAATAAGAAATGTCTCAAGCTTTTCAAGTCAGAATAAAAGTTTTGGCTTTGACTTTTGAGATTTGGTGTTGCTTCACATTGGAGGTTAGGTTCTCATTCATCTCATTTCAGGATCTTCTGCCGAGGATTTTCTGAGGCAGACGGACAGAGTCAAGGCCGTTTCTCTTGGGGGCACGGTGACCATCACTGCCACGGCGAATTCAAACACTGGAAATGATCTCAGTTGGTACCAAGTGAAACCTGGACAGGCTCCCAAACTCCTCATCTACTACGCAACCAATCTCTTCTCTGGCACGCCATCTCGATTCAGCGGCACACGATCCGGCTCCGACTACACTCTGACCATCAGAGGTGTCCAGGCGGAAGACGTGGCTGATTATTACGCTTTTGCCTGGTACGGCTCCGGAAGGTTCACACGGTGATTCAGAGGCGTACAAAAACCTCTTTTGGACTTTGAGAGAAGTGAAAGTCGCCTGCGGAAGGTGCCAAGCATGACTGGGAATCAAGGGGGGGGGGGGTAGACTCTCTTTATTTATTTTTAACGTGCAATAAATATTTATATTTCATTTCTAAAACTCTGATGTTTTCATTTTATTGAGGAGTGCGTGATTATTTCGCTTTTTTATAAATTATTTAAATGTGGTTATTATATTTTTCATTATTATTCAAGAGTAAACTACTTCAATCAGTGTTTTTTTTCCCTTTTTTTGGAGTGCAAACTTTACATGTCAATAAATAGTTGCCATTTTCCATTTGACTTCATTTTATTTTCAGCTCAAACTATATGTCAGCGAAATGTCACACTGCACGTTTGCTTGGCCTCCTCCTGAGGGGGAAGGCTTTCATTTTTCATGTTCCCCTGTTCAAAAGGCAGCTGCTACGCAGACTGATGGTGATACTCAGACATTTTATTTCACAATGCTTCAACGTTGCAAGGACATGATTTCAGGCTTGGGCTCGGGTTCGGGCTCTACTGAGAGCATCGTCCCGGGTCCGGCAGGGTTTGCGTGACGGGGTTCTGCCCGGCGAGGGTGGCCTCGCAGCTCACCGATGCGGCCTTGGTCCACTGGTCTGCCGGGAGGCTCAAGGTGCTGGTCCAGCTGTAAAGGCCGTCCCCGCCCGCCTCTCCCAGGGGGCTGTGGAACACCCCCGAGTTACTGGGGGTCCCCCCCAACTTCCAGCTCAGGGTCCAGGTTGAGGGGAAGCCCCCTTTGGCCACGCATACGGCCGTGGCGTTGCTAGTCTGCAGCTGCTCTTTGGAAGGGGGGAAGACGATCACGGTGGGCCGACGCACCTCACCCGCTGTTGGGAACAAGACGGGAGAGGAGCAGTTTTTTTCAGTTTCAACGGCACTTAGGTCAAGGTTCGGGTCATGTGAATCCACATGGACACACTTTGTTCAGCACTTTTTTTTGTGTTAGCTTGTCGTTGACAACATAAAGTAAATCCACATGAGCAGCTAATATCAGCATGTCAGTTCTGGTTTTTAGCTCTGACTCAAGTCTGGGCGTTTTTGTTTAAATATCAATACGGTGTACTTTCAAAAAGCCGGGAAATGCTAGTTAGCTAATGCTAGCTGTGGCAACGAACTCACAGCCAAACACTTGGCAGCAAATATAGCAGCTCGATTTTTGTTCCTAGGGCTTACTTACGACGCACCTGTGATTTTTTTTGTTTTTGTTTTGCCAAACATTGACGATGATACTTGACCATAATGATAAATTACAAACTGAAAAAAAAGCTAGCTAATGTTAGCTCGATAATACTAGATTGGAAAACAAGCAGACAGACAATCACGAAAACAATCCAATATCATCTAACATTAGCATATTTTGAGTTGGGTTTCTCGCAATTACTCAGACGGGTTTGGGCTTTTTTTTTTTTTTTTTTTTGGAAGACGTTGACAATTATTAACAAATTAAAGTTTATTAGCATTTTGATTTGGGCTTTTACCTCTTACTCAAAACGTGCCCAGGCATTTTTATTTGGTATAAAATGACAATAATCATGAGTTATCCATGTAAACAAAAATAAAGATAATGCGAGTGGTGGCACTGTCGAACATTTCGAACTAGCCGTTAGCAGCTGATATTACCGTGTGACATTCTATATTTAGCAGAGAGGCATTTGTGTTGAGCACAACAAATTGAGGGAGAACTACTTTTGAAACAAGAAGCCGTGAAATATTTCTTTCTTCAACAATTTTTAAATTTATTTTTAAGGGGCGATTGGTCACAAAAAGATACTTGCAATGTCTAATATCTCAGTGTTGTTGAAAGTGAAGACAGTTTGCAAGAAACTTAAAGTCAACGCACATGATTTGCCTTCACAGACCGCCAAAAAAGTATTATTCGGGCCAGATCTGGCCCCGGAGGCATGAGTTTGACACGTGCTTCAAAATATCAATGACAGTTATATGTTCAGTGCCGTGCAGGATAAACGATGAAGAATAAAGTTATGCAACGTACAGAGATAGACAAGCGTATGGTAATATTTTGTAACTCATGTAGAATATGTGACAATAAGGACGAGTTACCCCCGCCTCCCACCCCAAAAAAAAATTGGTCTCGGTCTCTGCTCTTAATTGCTTTTATGAAGCGAAAACACACACACTAATGTAAAAAAAAAGGAAACAATGGGAGCATGACGCCTTATCTTTCAAGATTTAAAAAAAAAAAAAAAAAAAGTATAAATGATTGAAAAATTTTCAAGACATTTCGAGAATCTGTGTTTTTGACAGTGGAAAATGACTTGCGAAAGGAAAAGTATTTAATTTATTTGCTAAATGTCAAGTCAGTTGAATGTTTTTTAAAAAAAATAATATCTCAACTGAATATTTTAGCGTTAACCGTGAATCGGGCAAGAAATGTTGAATTTGAGGTAAATTTCTTCAATTCTTTTTTTTTTCTGGAAACGTGGATTCTCTGAGTACACAGAATATTTTGGGATTCGAATCACATGAATTTGAGAATTGAGTGTCTTAAGCAGTGAAAAAGAAAAGAATGATCATAAAACTTTTTTTGGGGGTGCAAAACAGCAAACGTTAACGTAAGTCACAACGAAAAGTCTGTTACTTACAGCCAAGGACGACTTTGGTTCCATCACCGAAACTCCACCACAGTGATGCAAAGCGATGAAGCGGGCCGTACAAAAACCTCGGCGACAGTTGATGAGCGCCGATCAGAGGACATTGATGACCGTTTCCTTCCGTATTTGTGCGCGCGCTCGGTCGAGGGCGGATGTGGTACCAACGTGTCTATTTTTGCTGAAAACTGCAAATACCGAAGCCCTCAGACTGATGTGGAAGAGTCCAATGAGTCCAAAAAAACCCCATAAAGAAGTGGCCTCTCACTTTCACAAATAACTTCATTTGTATGTGGCGTTCCTTTCAAAAAAAAAAAATCATCAAAACATGCATTTTAAATTTACTGACAACTCCAAATTGATGTTCGGCGTGAATGACTGATGTGAAAGAATCCAAAGAGTCCAAAGAACAGGAAGCCGTGACTTTTCACTTTCACACGTACAGCTGCGCTCGCGGTCTTATTTGCATGAGCTTCTGCGCTCGACCGCTCCGTCGCTTCTTCAAAAGTCTGCGCATCTCTTTTCACACAAACTCCACTCGCAACCCGAGTCAGGATGTGGTCGCACGCGCTCCCGTTCCTTCTCTGCATGGCTCAGCTGATCGCAGGTACGATTCGTTGAAACTTGGTGTCAGAGTAGAATATACGGCAATCATGATGATAAGTCTCTTCAGTTTTTATATCGGTGTGAAAAATGATGGCTTCGACACTAACACTCTGTGTTCAATTCATCTCATTTCAGGTTCTTCTGCCGAGGATTTTGTGACGCAGACGGACAGAGTCAAGGCCGTTTCTCTTGGGGGCACGGTGACCATCGGCGCCACGGGGAGTTCAAACATTGGAGCTGATCTCAGTTGGTACCAAGTGAAACCTGGGCAGGCTCCCAAACTCCTCATCTACGACGCAACCGAGCTCTTCTCTGGCACGCCATCTCGATTCAGCGGCACACGATCCGGCTCCGACTACACTCTGACCATCAGAGGTGTCCAGGCGGAAGACGTGGCTGATTATTACGCTTTTGCCGATTACGGCCCCGGAAGGTACACACGGTGATTCGGAGGTGCACAAAAACCTCTTTTGGACATTGTGAGAAGTGAAAGTGGCCTGCGGAAGGTGGCAAGAAGAAGACACTCTGATTGATGAGCATGACTGGTCATCAAACAAAATTTCCTGGATCACTGAAGCAAACTGACAAACACTACTTGTTTTTAAACATGATTGTCTTTCAACGTGAACTATTTTTATGTTACCTTGTGTGTGTGTGTGTGTGTGTGTGTGTGTGTGTGTGTGTGTGTTGCTCTATTATGATCTGTTATTATTATTAGCTGTGATTATATTATATGATGGACCACAAATTGTAGTTATTTGTCATCACCAAGGGTCATTTTGATTTTGGGATTGAAATCAACAAATTCAACTCAACCGAATTTAATATCACATCTTTTTTAGCATAAATGTGCAGTTATGATCATTGTTTGTCCTTGCTCAAAGATGCAACTCTATTACGTTATGTATTATGATATAAGACATGGCGCGGGCCACATTTTAGTTACCGTTTCACTTGGAGGGCCGCTATGACTGAAACCATAAAACAGAAATCAAGAATAACTGTTGATTTAAATATTGTTTCAGTTACTACCATGAGGGTTTGGTCACCAAAAAATGCTCAGAATATATCTCTTAAAAAATGTTGGTAAACATTTTAGAAAGGATCATGGAAGTTGAAATGCTTAAGCTGCTTTTGCGGGCGACATAAAATGAGGCGGCGGGCCAGATCTAGCCCCCCGGGCCCTGAGTTTGACACCTGTGTATTAAAATCACATGTTTATTATTCTTTATCTTTTACGGAACTTTTCATTTTGAGTCCAAACTATAATTATTTAGGTCACAATAATAGTAAGCAATAAGACGCCAACTCTCCTTAGCACTATTTTTCACTCAACTAATTTAATTAAACTTTACGGTGTACAGTATTATTTTTATTATTGTTGTTCCTATTATTATTTAAAGTAAGTAAATAATATTGCCTGCTTTGATGAAATATATTATGATATTTTTTGTATTCAAGGGCAAACTATATGTCTCACAATAAATGTGTTGTTCTCCATTTTATTTACAGAGGCTACATGTCACAATCCACATGTGCTTGTAACAGTTCCGTAATGGACGCCGTCCACGTGAGCGGTGAGGGTTGCATTTTTCGTGTGAGCCAACTTGCTTCCCTTGTCTAAAAAATGGCTACACAGGTTGATATTGAGACACTTTATTTGACAATGCTTGAAAAGGACGCAGGCTGGGGTTCGGGTTCGAGCTCGGGCTCTACTGCAAGCATCGTCCCGGGTTCGGCAGGGTGACCTTGACGGGGTGCTGCCCGGCGAGGTTGGCCTCGCAGCTCACCGATCGGGCCGTGCTCCACTCGTCCGCTGGGAGGTTCAAAGTGCTGGTCCAGCTGTAAAGGCCGTCCCCGCCTGCCACTCCCAGGGGGCTGTCGGACACCCGCGAGGTACTGGAGGTGCTGCCCACCCTCAAGCGCAAGATCCAGGCTTGGGGGAGGCCCCCTTTTGCCACGCATACGGCCGTGACGTTGTCTTTCTGCAGCTGCTCTTTGGAAGGGGGGAAGAGAGTCAGGGTGGGACGACGCACCTCACCCGCTGTCGGGAACAGGACAGGAGAGAAGCAGTTATTTCAATTGCGCACGCTTTTAACGGCAGTGAGGTCATGGTTCGGATCATGTGAATCCACAAGGACATACTTTGTTCGGCACTTTTTTTTGCTGTTGTTAGCTTCTCGTTGGCAACATAAAGCCAAATGCTCATAATGTGTCATAAACATTATTATATCATTCCAATGTATGTATAGCCACACTTTGAGAAGAAGCCATTAGCAGTGAATATCAGCGTGTCAATTTTGGTTTTTAGCTCTTATTCAAGGCACGCCTGGGCGTTTTTATTTTGTAAAAACTGACAATAATGACTTATTATTTACTTCTTCAAAAAAAGGCTAATGCTAGCTAGCTGCTACTAGCCGTGGCGACAAGCTCACAACCAACCATTAAAAACGAGTCGTCAGTAGCTCATACGGCACGTCAATTCTTGTTCCTCGTGCTTACTTAGGAAATGTCTGCACATTTTCATTTTGGTGACAACTAGTCCACGGCCGAACATTGAGGAAAAACAAAAGACAGTCGTTAGCAGCTAATATTAGCATGTCAAATTGAGCATAAAGCACAACGTATGGTTTTGTTTCGTCAAAGTTGATGCTAATAATGTTGCTTCTTTTTATTTTTATTGTATTTATTTGTTTATTTACATTTTACTGGTACTTTACCTTTTGGCTATAAATTTTAAAATGTCATATGACACAGTTACATGTTCAGTGCTGTGTACAGTAAAAGATGAAGAATACAGCTACAGAATGAAAGGTGAATAGCTAAAATAGACAAAAAGTCCTCCAAAAGCATGTTTATAACTCGTGTAGGATATGTGGAGATGAGGACGAGCTGCACAAATAAATTGGCCTGAGTCTCTGCTCTAGCTTGCGAGCACTCTTCTGTCGCGACCACATAGGCACAAAACTTGAATGAAGCCTTATCTTTAGAGATTCTTGGAAAAAAAGTAGAAATCATGGGAACTGTCGAGAGTTCTGGAGTTTTTACAAATGTGTTATGTCGGTTAGGTTTCTGAATGGTGTCATGGAAAAGTGCAAATTTAGAGGAAGTGAACAATAATTGAAAAATGTTTTTGAGCATTGAAAATGAGGATGGAAGAATAATCAGAATTTTTTGGGGCGGGGTGCAAAACAACAGATGGTAACGTAAAATAATAGTGATGAAAACTCTTACCAAGGATGAGTTTGGTTCCTTCAGCGAAACTCAACCACAGCCATGCAAAGTGGCAAGGCGGCCGTTCGAAAACAAAACTCCCCAAGTGTCAGTGAGTGATGATCCACCGATGCTGCTGACAGTTTGCTTCCATAAACGGGAGGTCAGTCGAGGGCGCTCACCACGGGGCCTTTTGGGATCGGTCAGTACTTGGCCGACAGATGTGGCAGAATCCAAGAGGTACTAAATAGATGACCATTTTTGCTCAAAACAATGCAGAGACCAGTGCCCTCAGACTGATGTGGAAGAGTCCAATGAGTCCCCAAAAAACAGGAAGCAGTGGCCTCTCACTTTCACAAAGGCAGGTGCGCTCGCAGCTTCATTTGCATACACTTCTGCATCACTTTTCACACAAATTGATTCCTACAACATGCATGTTAGTTTTATTGGCGCGAAATCAGTGCTTCTCAAAATACCATCTCGAAAAAATATATTTTGCTCTCCAAGCACCACCATGGCCAACAATGGCCAACGTTAAAAAACAGTCAAGGAACATGTGAGGTTTTAGTCCTGAAAAAGCATATTGATGCTACTTGTGTTAAATACAATTGAA
This sequence comes from Hippocampus comes, assembly GCF_001891065.2. NCBI lineage: Eukaryota > Metazoa > Chordata > Actinopteri > Syngnathiformes > Syngnathidae > Hippocampus > Hippocampus comes. Next base: position 3,286,938 of record NW_017805379.1, read on the forward strand.
GTGTGTTGCACTGGATTTAAAACAAACTTTTTTTTAAAAAACTGTTTCATTTACCTGGAGCTAAAAGCTTCAGTCTTATGTTTGTTTTTCAATCAAACTGTATTCTATTTTAAAAGTTGGGAAGGTTAATTGTCTTTCTTTCGGTAATTCTTTCACACGCCACAAGAGAGTGCCCATGCACCAATCGTGGTAAATGTACATTTGGAGAATCGCTGCTCCAAATCGACCCTTATGAATACACAAAATTGATTAGATTGCGTGAAACCTGTAAAAAAAATAAATAAATAACGATTTAAACTTGTTTCTGTCACGTGACTCCGACCTTGGTCGATTGACGGATGAAAGGACGGTTTGAAAAAGGTCATGCAAAATGACGGTTGACACGAAGTGGAGACGACCGGCGGAGAAAAAAAATCAGGGGTTCAAATATCAGTTCCAGCCGTAGCTGTGTTGAGCTTGTGAGCACTGAGAACGAGGCAATAAAAAATTTGAATGTTTGCCAAGTACAGTCATGCAGCTACCGATCCCTTCAGACATGGAACGGTCGAAAAAACAGGAAGCGGCGACCGCTCACTTTCGCAAAGACAGGTGCGCTCGCTAGCTCGCAGCTTTATTTGCGTGAGCTTCTACGCTTGGCCGCCCCGCTGCTTCTTTAAAAGTCCGCACCCCGTTTTTTACGCAAACTCCACTCGCAACCCGAGTCAGGATGTGGTCGCACGCGCTCGCCCTCGCCCTTTGGGCTCTCCTGATTCCGGGTGAGACGCTTGAAAACTTAATGTCGGCACAGAATACATGATAAGAATAATAAGTAAATTCTCAAACTGTTTGTTCATCTCAGTGTCAAATTTTTGGCTTTGGCTAAACATTTGACGATGCTTCACGGTGGAGGTTAGCTTCTCATTCATCTCGTTTCAGGATCTTCCGCCGAGGATGATTTTTTGACGCAGAAGTTCAGAATCAAGTCCGTTTCTCTTGGGGGCACGGTGACCATTGGCGCCAGCGGGAGCTCAACTGTGGATGATCTTACTTGGTACCAAGTGAAACCTGGACAGGCTCCCAAAATGCTCATCACCGGAGCAACCACTCGCTTCTCTGGCACGCCATCTCGATTTAGCGGCACACGATCCGGTTCCGACTACACTCTGACCATCACTGGTGTCCAGGCGGAAGACTTGGCTGATTATTACGCTTTTGCCTGGTACAACACCGGCTGGTAGACACGGTGATTCAGAGGAGTGCAAAAACCTCCTTCGACTTTGAGCGAAGTGAAAGTAGCCCGCAGAAGGCGGCAAGGGAAAAGCACTCTAAAACTGTGGATGATAAGCATGACTGGTCATCAAGCAGAAACAGCAGCAAGCTCCAGAATCATTGAAGCAGAATGACAACGTGTATATACAGCGCAAACAATTCTTAAAAAAACAAACAAAAAACAAAAACAAGATTCACGTCGTTTCTCGCCACTCCCAGTTGAAGTCAAACTAAATCGAAAGAAAAGAGAATGACATCTTGTCTATTTAAAACAAGTCGGCTAGCTTAATGCTAATGCTAAATACCATCTGCGTCGCAGTGCTTTTGACCCTTTCAGCAACGGATTGAAAACTGTGCACCAACATATGTAGTCAGATAATATGATGGTTCTCAAGCATATGTATATTTTTTTATCCTCGGCGTAAAAAGAGTGACATCATGTCTATTTAAAACAGGTCGGCTAGCTTAATGCTAATGCTAAATAGCATCTGCGTCACAGTGCTTTTGACCCTTTCAGCAACGGATTGAAAACTGTGCGCCAACATATGTAGACAGACAATATGATGGTTCTCAAGCATATGTATATTTTTTTATCCTCGGCGTATAACTGCTAATAGTGCCGTACTGACGAGCATAAAACAGTTTAACTCTATTCAATTCTAATTAACTATGCCATGACTGTACATTATAAAATAGTGCAAATTGTCCTCGCTAAAATACTCATCAGAGCAAATATTTTTTTGGGAGGGAAGGGTGGAACAGATTATTGAGTTATTGAGTGTCCATTTCTTTCTATGGAAAGTGTGAGTTACTAATGAGACGGAATACATGAATAATAAAGACATAATTATGAATGAATTATGAACTCACCTCACATGAAATTCATACCCCCCCAAAAAAAATATACCAAGAGGAGAGCTGATGTGAACAAGACACCAACCCCCCCCCCAAAAAAAAAAACAAAACGTAATCGATTTGACCGACGTATTATGACGTGAACTGAAGCTAAACAACGTTCGGCTTTCACGGCCCTACACAGGTGCCATTGGGCAAGGCACTGAATCCCCAACTGCTCGAGGCACCTCGATAGTTCCCCTTGTTTCCAGATTCATGACAGAATTTTGAAATAAGGCCGCAACATAGCAAAATGTGGAACGCTTTCCTAATGCACCATAAATGTTGTGCTCTGACTCAAAGTCTTTTTTTAGTGTCACAACCCTTCGAGTTGTTACATTGTTCCCAACGGAGATTACAGGTGATTGGATTGGTGGCGAGTGACGTCGCCGGACATTGTTAAGCGAAGCAAGTTCAGGACGGTCGAGGGGTTAGCGGAGGCGCCGTGACGTACGGAGGCTTAAGAAGGCACACTGCTGGGATAATTGGGTTTGCGTGTGGGGGGAGTGGCATGGCCATTCAAGAAGTTTATTGCCACTCCGAGGGGAAGTTTACTGTAATACTTAAGGCCCAACTACTTTTTCTTATTCGTTTTGAAAACACTGACTCCTTCCAAAAAACGTGGACATTTTCTCTCGGGGAAATTGCTGAGATGGTGCTGAAGTGGCCGATAAAACTAGCATTGATGTTGCGGCAGGTATAAAACCTTTCGACAACGGTAATGTGATGGTGCAACACATATAGACAGACAATATAACGATACAGGCGTGCGTGTGTTCTTTCTCCTCTCCAACAAACGAATAATATTCCTGCATTTTCGTCTTCCTCGCATTCACACCATCAACTCTACATGGAATACACAGCATGTGTGTATGTCGCTGCCCCCTTGTGGTCAGGGTGCGCACACCAGAAGGAGCAGCACAATGTCCGCTGAATTAAAGCATGGAATTTTTATTTTATTTTTTATTTTTTACGACTATACGTTCTAAAATTTTACAAGACGACAGAGTGCAATTTTTCTCACGGAGAACACGTTCCATTTTATTTTTTTTTTT